>NW_006160214.1:683582-718141 GCF_000334495.1 Tupaia belangeri chinensis
CTGTCTCTGTCTCTCTCTCTCTCTGTCTTTCTGGCAAGCGCACACACCCTATGGCAAAAACCTCTCACAAAAAAAAAGAAAAGAAAAACTTGTATAGTTTAAGGACACAAGGGGATTTTTAAATAACATAATTGCAAATATCCTTAAAGATTAGGTTTTTTTAATTAGAAAAACTAAGCATTATGTATATCTAGTGGTGATAAGCAAGGGTGTAGGTGTATATCTTTGTTTTATTCAATATATTGAAATAGAATACAATTCTTGAAAATTTTTTCTAATTAGCTTTTTTTTTTTTTTAAAGAGGTTTTTGCTATAGGGCGCGTATGCTCGCCAGACAGAAAGAGACAGAGAGACAAAAAGGGAGAAATCACCCACCCCAGGGCAGATGACCATGCTGCAATCCCTTCTTCTCCATTCTCCTCTCAGAATCTTGGACACGCATGCACACGCACCCAGCGTGAGTTTAAGCCACCAGATGCGGGACGCAAACCATGGTCGACTACATGGGAGTCCAGTTGTACATAGCCCTTACACTAACTGCTGGTTCCATTTTTTTTTTTTTTTTTTTTTAATGAGAGAATTTTTGCCACAGAGTGCATGTGTTCACTGTAGAGACAGAGAGAGAAAAAGTGAGAAATCACCCCTACCCCTGCCCCCCGTGGGCATGGCCATGACACAGTCCCTTTTTAAAACTCCATTCTCCTTTGGGAACTTTGGGCACATATGTAAAAGTTCCTAGTGTGAGTTACAAGCCACCAGGTCCAAGACTCGAACCACAACTGGCCATGTGGGAGTCCAGCATCCTAACCACTATGCCATCTACTGGCCCCTTAAATTGTTTTTTGATAGTCTCATTGGGTTAATTTAAGATACTCCTCAGTTCCTTCTTTTTTTGCCTGGTGGCCACTTTATTCATTCTACAAACATGATCTATACTTGTTCAGCTCTGTGTATTAACATTCCCATATCATAGGATTTTGTCCTTTTCTTCTTAACTTGTCTATCCAAATGCATCATGTATTCAGATCCTTGTACCATGAAACCAGCTCAAATACCTAGCTCACATGAACTGTTCTTTTCTTTTTTTTAATTAATTAATTAATTAATTAATTAATTAATTTAGTTTGCTACATGGTGCATGTACTTCCTGGAGAGAGACAGGGAGAAGGAGAGAAAAAGCACACCTAATGGGGGATGATTACTCCACAGCCCTTTCTCTTCCATTTTCTCCTTTTGGAATTTTGGGCACACTTGCACATGCATGACATTTTTTCAGGCTCCTGGATCTGGATTTGCACTCCCTGGTCAGACATGTGTGATCCAGTCACCTCAGTTACCTTGCCACTGGTTGGTCCTGAACCCTTCCTTCTTGTGACCTCAGCACTTACTAATTGTAGTTCACACTAGATATTAGCATGAGCCATCGTCTGGCACTTCATAAATTATTGGTATTTATTTTAATGTTTTATAATTGTTTAGCATGCCTTTATTACTAGCTATACAGTTTCTTTCTCAAAGACTAGCGTGTTAAACTTTGTTATCAAGTGCCGTCATGTAAATATTGAAAGACTGTTCTATGTTTGGTTAATTTCAGGTGTATTTGGAAGTCCAAATTTAGTGCCAGCAACCTGCAACCAATCAATGATATCATCTGTGGAAAATGGAGATACATTTTCAATTAAACAAAATATTGAACCACCATCAGGGATTTATGGAAGAGCAGTCCAGCAAAGTATTCCATCATATCTTGATGTTGAGAATGAAAAAGAAGTAAGGTTATTTACTGATTATTCAGATAAATTTAAATGTACAGTAGGTATACATCCTATGTGGGAGGTGAAAGTATTTTTATTAAAATTTTAAAAATGTTATTCATGTAATTGAAATTCTTATCAGGAAGTAGCATGTCTTTTCTGGGAAGAGAGAGGTTTTCGCTATAGGGAACGTGCGCTTGCCAGAAAGACAGAGTGAGACAGAGAAATAGGAAGCGAGAAATCACCCCCCCAGAGGGGATGGCCACGTTGCAATCCCTTCGCCTCCATTCTCCTCTTGGGATCTTGGGCATGCACGCACATGCGCCCAGTGTGAGTTTAAGCCACCAGGTCCGGGACTTGAACCACAGTCGAATACATGAGAGTCCAGCGACATAGCCATTACGCCAACTGCTGGTCCCAAAATTCTTATCTTTAATCATTTAAATAATTGATTATTTTTATTTCCTACTAAGTAAATGTGTTCTTATTTGGATGGTGAAGTATCTAGTGTACTTCACACTATACATGTACTTTATATATAAACATATGTTTGTACGTGTATATACCATTCCAGCAGTTTTCCAGGATACACTTAAATAGTGACGATCAGTGTCTTCAGGTACAAAGTTAACTGAATATTAGCACTGTATAATGTTACGAGATTTTTGGATTCTTAGAATGAGGACTAAGATTCTCAGCTTGTAGGGGCTGGCAGATGGTGTGGTAGTTGAGGGTGCTAGGCTCCCACATGGTTGATTGTGGTTTGAGTCCCGGACCTGGTGACTTGCTTTTTAAAGTCCCCTTTCTCTCTCTCACTCTGTCCCTCTCTGGTCAAATTAGAATAAATAAATAAATACATATTTTTTAAATTTTAAATAATTATCCAATTCCATTTGTTAGTATTATTATTAGTTGTTATTATAATATTATTTTTTAATTTGACCAGACAAAGACAGAGAGAAAAACGGAAAGTTAGAAAGCAAGCCTCAAGGTCTGGGACTCGATATATGATCGGCCATGTGGGAATCTAGTATCTTTAACCACCACACCACCTACACATATATATATACACACATATATATATATATATATACACAGTTATCTGAGATAAAGATATTTGGAATGTCAAACTCCTTAAATAGTTTTAGATGTTTTTACTTTTCGATGCAGACTAAAGTATCTATTTCAAAATCTACTTATGACAAGATGAGACAAAAGAGAAAAGAAGAAAAAGAACTTTTTGACATTAAAGATTGTGAAAAGAAGGATCAGAATCCCTGGGAACGAATGAAACATACAGGAACTGAGAAAATGATATCTGAAAGTAAGTAGAATTTCATTTAACTTAGGTTCTTTTTGTTTTCTTTAGTAATATTCTAAGGCTGATATAATAGTGTTGCCTGAGCATAATAAATGACTAAGAGTATAATATACTGAGTCAGCCAATGGTGAGCAGGTTAGGGCGATTGGAACCTACACAGCTAACTGTAGAATGTGAGTCCTGGACCTGGCAACTGGAAAAACATGATGGGTGTGTGTGCTTGCCCCAAATTCTGAAATGGAGAGAGAAATGGAGGAGAAGGAATCATGGTGTGACCATACATTCCTCCATGGGGCAGAGGGGTACTTCACTTTTCCTGTCTCTCTGTTTCACTCCTAGTAGCACACATACCCTCTGGGAGATTAAAAAAGAAGAGCATTGGGGCTGGCAGGTGGCGTGGTGCTTGAGGGTGCTGGACTCCCACATGGCTGGTTGCAGTTCGAGTTCTGGAACTGGTGACTTGCTTTCTCACTTTCTCTCTCTCTCTCCCCCCTCTCTGGTGAAATTAAAATAAATAAATAAAGTTAAATAAAATAATTCTTTTAAAAAAAGAGCACATGGTGAAAAAGAAAAAGTATATGTTGACCTGTAACAAATTTTCAAGATCCAGTAGCTTCTATTATAATAAATATTCTTTCTCATAAAAAAAGATTATTTTTATCCCTTCAAGATTTACATGTTTTTTTGAGATCAGGTAGAGATGTCAAAAATGAGTTTCCCCTTTAGAAAACATTTCTTTCAACTTTTCATTGAAAGGAGGGTCTTATTTAAAGCAGTCAATATAGGGACCAGCAGTTGGCATAATGGCTATGTTGCTGGACTCCAATGTAGTCCATCGTGATTTGAGTCCCAGACCTGGTGGCTTAAACTCATGCCAGGCATGTGTGCTTGCGTTCCCAAGATCTCAAGAGGAGAATGGAGAAGAGATTGCGGAATAGCCATCACCCCTGGAGGGGTGATTGCTCACTTTCTGTTTCTCTGTCTGTCTCTGTCTTTATGGTCAGTGCATGCACTCTATAGCAGAAACCTCTCCTCCCCACCCACTCCCCAAAAAACAAAAGAGCATATGCCTGATGAGAAGTTTTGTCCTGTAAAATTACTGGCTAAATATGGCCCAAGAACTTGTTAAATGTAGGCATTTGTGAAATTTAATTCTAATGGCATTCTTTTCTTTTTTGGAGAGGTTTTTGCTATAGGGCGCGTGCGCTCGCCAGACAGACAGAGACAGACAGAGAGACAGAAAGCAAGAAATCCCCCACCCAGGGGGGGAAGGCCACACTGCAACCCCTTCTCCGTTCTCCTCTTGGGATCTTGGGCACGCACGCACATGCGCCTGGCGTGAGCTAATGGCATTCTTAAATCATTTCACTGTTTGTTAATGCTATTAAGTCCAGGGAGAGAGAAACTCCTGAAATATCTTATCTAACAAAACCAGTGTTAAGAGAAAGGGTAGAAGTACAAGTAATAACAAATAGTATAAATGCTGATAAGATTTAAGTTGGGGGACATTCATTCTTGCTAAGCACATCAATTAATCTTGTGATTTTTTTTTTTACCTATATTGTAGGCTTTATAGATGAGGTTTCTAAGAAGTATTAGAATAGTATTTCCTTCAAGTCTTTTTCTAGTTTTGTTTTGTTTTAAGATCTTTTTCCGTAGGGCACATGCACTCACTGGAGAGAGAGAGACAGACAGAGAGAGAGAGAAACTGCTGTCCCCCAGTGTGTTTTGCAAGCCACCAGGGCCAAAATTTGAATCACAGTCATCAGTCATGTGGGATTCAGCTTACTTAACCACTAGGCTACAGGGTTGGCCCACCCTGATGCTTTATTGGACTTTATAAAAATAACAATTTGTGAGCCTGCAAATGGCATGGAGGTTAAGGTGGTTGCATCTTACACGTCAGTCTCCACAGTTCTAGTCCTGACTCTGGTGCCTTGAAAAATCACACCAGGAGAATGTGCTTGTATGCCCAAAGTCCTGAGAGAAGAATGGAGGAGAAGGGATTGTGGCATGGCTGTCTTCATTTGGAAGTGATTTTTCACTTTCTCTCTTTCTTTCTCTCTCTCTGTCTTTGTCGCTCTCTGGCAAGCACATATACCTTATAGCAAACTAACAACAACAACAACAACAACAAAACCCAGTCTTAACCAAAATGAAAAACTTAGCTTAGCAGCGTTCTTAAGATCAGTATTCTGTATACCTCCTTTTTCAGAATATTTATTTTGTCTTTGTTTTACTTTTTTACATGAAACAAAGTAAAAAATATGTGATAGTATTTGATATCTGTGTAACGCCAAAATTAAAAATTTGGTGTTTTTGTTTGTTAAGTTTATTTATTTTTATGATGAGAGGAAGGCAGACAGCAGTCACAATACGATTTTGATGCTGTAACCCAGCCCCTGCCTGCAGTGAGCCTCAGATCATTGACGTGTGTGCCCATTTTACTCAGGGAAGTCTTGAACCAGGAACCTTCACATGTGTGATATATGCTCTCACTATCTTTACATAAAATCATAGACAAAAGGAGACATAAAGTTCTACCTCTGCCACTCATTAGCACTGGGACCTGAAACCATTTTTAGCTTCTATAAAACTCAATTATCTTCTCAGTGCAAAACAAAGATAGTGAAAGTGTCTACCTCAGATTTGTTGGGATAATAAAATGCAGTTAAGTTTGTATAGCACTAATCACTAGGTCTGGGACAAAGTTTAATAAGTATTAGTTAAATATCATTAATGCTTCATTGTCCTTAGATTTTACATGATCAACAGAAGCAGCTGAATATGTAATAAGTGTGCAACATCAAGTGAAATTTCTTCTACTTATAATTTCATATAGCATTTTCTCACAAATAACATTGTTAATAATCCTTTATGATAGTTATTTTCTAGCACCTAATTTTTTTTCTTTTTTAAGAGAGATTATTTATTTATTTATTTATTTATTGGAGAGGTTTTTGCTATAGGGCACGTGTGCTCTCCAGAAAGACAGAGAGAGACAGAGAGACAGAAAGTGAGAAATCACCGCTCAGGGGGGATGGCCATGCCACAATCCCTTCTCCTCCATTTTCCTCTCAGGATCTTGGGCACTCATGCACATGTGCCCAGCGTGAGTTTAAGCCTCTGGGTCTGGGACTCAAACCACGGTTGACTACATGGGAATCCAGCGGCATAGCCATTACGCTAACTGCTGGTCCCAAGAGAGATTTTTGCTATAGGGTGCATGCACTTGCCAGAGAGATGGAGAGAGACAGAGAGAGACAACAGAAAGTGAGAAATCACCCCCTCCCTGGGGGGGACGGCCAACAGTCCCTTCTCCTCCATTCTCCTTGCAGGATTTGGGGCATGCACACACCTGGTGTCAGTTTCAAGCCTCTGGGTCCAGGACTCAGACTGTCGGCTATGTGGGAGTCCAGTGATGGAACCATTATGCCATCTTCTGGTACCCCTGTTTTTTCTTTTTAAAAATATCTCTTGGGACCAGGTGGCATAGTGGTTGAGGTGCTGAACTCCAGTATGGCTGACCAGGCTTGGGTCCTGGACTTGGTAGCTTGTTTTCTCTCTTTCTCTTTCTGGTCAAATTTTAAATAATAATAATAATAATAATAAATAATTACTAAAATTTTTAAAAAATCTCTTAATCTGGAGAAATAACCAGTAAACTTTTGCCCATTTGTAAAAGCCCACTATTTGATCTTTTTTCTTTTTTTCTTTTAAACTTGTCAGAGGATGTGTGTTCTTGCTGAAAAGAGAAGGGGAGGGAAAAGTGGGAATGCACCCCTTAGTGAACCATGGTCATGCTGCAGTACCTTTCCATTTCTCCTTTCTGTCAGGCTTTGGGACAGACACATACAGAGCCTCCATGCTTTGTGGGGTTTTCAAGCCACCAGGGCTAGGTTTCAAACTGTAATTGGCCATATGGTATCTGGGTTCCTTAGTCAGTGGGCCAGAGGACTGGCCCTGTTCCTTTGTTTTCTAACAGCTCCATTGCATGTGCCTTGCACTGTTCAGTGCTCTCAGGGCACTACTCTAAACCACTAGTGCCAACCACACCACTAGTTGGCACTAGACCATTAATTCTATACTAATTGAGAAAATCAACTAGAGTTCTATATACAGATCCTATCAAGCTTTATTTATAATTGTCAGTTGCATACTATTGTAAAAAATAGGTCTGTAGCCACATGTTTTTACAAAATGGGATCATACTGCTATTTTTACTTTTAGTTCCTAAAATAAAGTTAAACTTTATTATGACTCATGACTGAGAAACCACTTTTATATTTAGATCAAGTATAATTTATTAATAATTTTGTATATAAAAAGTAAAGTTCTAAGTAGCTTTGGTTTCTGGATATGACAATTTGCTCAAAGACTGAATTAATAGTACTAACTTTTTAAGAAATGTTCATAACATCTGTAGTCAGGATATCATTGTACATTATGTCAAGGGTCGTTCATGCTTTATTAATATGTTTTATTTTAGGTGAGGCATCTTCTGGAACCATTGCACAGTATAAAGAAAGGATGCATTCTGTCACTCATAGTCCAGAAATAATGGATTCATCAGAACTAAGGCCATTTTCCAAACCAGAAATAGCACTGACAGAAGCCTTGAGGCTTTTAGCTGATGAGGATTGGTAAGTTCATCATCTTTAACTTAACACTAAGCTGAGTCAGAAGGCCAGCAGGCGGTGAGAAGGTTAAGGCAGCTGGATCCCATATAGCCAGCTCCAAGGTTCAAGTCCCGGACCTAGCAATTGGAAGATCACTCCAGTCATATTTGCGTACATGCTCAAAATCATGAGAATGGAGGAGAAAGAATTACAGTGTGGCTATCCCTTCTAGAAGAGTAATTTCTCACTTTCCCTTTTTCTCTCTGTTTCTGTCTCGCTCCAGTGAGCACATGCACCCATGCACCCTACAGCAGAAACAAACAAAAACGAAATTTAAGCTGAGTACTAACAGTTTTTATAACTTTTTCTTTTTTGGAGAGGTTTTCACTATAGGGTGTGTGTGCTCGCCAGAAAGACAGAGACAGAGAGACAGAAAGCGAGAGATCACCCCCCAGGGGGGATGGCCACGCTGCAATCCCTTCTCCTCCATTCTCCTCTCAGGATCTTGGGCACATATGCACACATGCCCAGTGTGAGTTTAAGCCACTGGATCCGGGACTTGAACTGTGGTCGACTACTTGTGAGTCCAGTAATATAGCCCATCCACCAAGTACTGGTCCCTAAATTTTTTTTATTATTAAACTTGCAAGCTAGCCCCATAGTGTGGTGGTGAAGGGAGATAGATTCCACATGGCTGACCACAGCTAAAATCCTGGCCCCAGTAGTATGAAAAGCATGCTAGTTATGTGTGTATATATATGTTCCAAGTCCTAAGAGGATGGAGAAATGGAAGAGAAGGATTGTTGTGAGACCCTGCTCCATTGGGGGTTGCTTTCTCTTTCCTTCTCTCTGTACATGCCCTCTGGCAATTAAATAAAGACAGACATGTGAAATGTTTAAAAACTCAAGTCTTATATCTACAGATGAAGGCTACCTCATCCAGAATAAAAAGGATCATTTTATAATGATAAAGGGTTAATTAATCAAGAGCAAAGCAATCCTTAACATTTATTTACCTTATCAAAAAGCTTTAAAATACATTAAGCATGGGCCCAGCAGGTGGCATGGTGGTTAAGGTGCTGGAATTCCCACATGGCTGACCACGGTTCAAGTCCCGAACTTGGTGGCTTGCTTTCTCCCTCTCCCTCTCTCTGTCTCTCTTCCTTTGGCAAAACTCATGTGAAAAAATCATAAATAAAATAATTTAAAAAAATACATTAAGTAAAAACTGACAGAACTCCAAGAGAAAATAAACAAATCCATAATTATAGTTGAAACTTTGACTTTCACATCTCATTACTTGATAGGACAAGTAGACTGAAAATGAGTAAAAATATAGAAGAGTTGGACAACTGGAACTAATTCACATATATAGAGGATTCCACCTAAAGCAGTAGAATTCACATTTTTTTCCAGTCCACCAAAAAAATATTTACCAAGAAAGACCATACTTTGAGGCATAAAACAAGTAGCTTAAAAGCAATCAGATTGGGACCAGCAGGTGGCATGGTGGTTAAGGTGCTGGACACTCCCACATGGCCAACCACGGTTAAGTCCCGGACCTGGCGGCTTCCTTTATCCCTTTCTCTCTCTCTCTCTGTGTCTCTCTCTGGTCAAATTAAAATAAATGAATGAATAAATAAAATTAAATAAATAATAATTTTTAAAAAAAGCAATCAGATTATACAGAGTTTCTGGGATTAAGTCAGACATTAGTAATGAGTATTAGGAAAATCCTAGAATATTTGAAAACTAATTAATACAATAATAATTAATCCATGAACCTAAGAAGAAATCAAAGGAAATTATTTTGAATTTAATAAAAAAAAGATATCTCAAAATGTATGCGATACAGCTAAATTAGAAATTTATAACATTATGTAAATTAGGACAGCAACTGTGAAGAACAATATGAAAGTTCCTTAAAGACCTACAGACAGAACAACAATATGATCCAGCAGATCCTCTCCTGGGTATCTACTCAAAGGACAGAAAGACACTCAGTTGGAAAAGTCCTTGCATATCTATACTTATTGTGGCATTATTCACAATTCCTAAGACATGGAACCAACCCACATGTCCATGAACAGGTGAATGGATTGAAAAAGTATGGCACATATACACTATGGACTACTACTCAGCCATAAAAAAACAAGACCCTGGCATTTGATAGAAAGTGGACAAATGTGGAAGATTTACTGCAAGCCAGCCTATGAAAGAGAGATATTGTATATCTCCACTTTATATATACCAACTGTCCACTCTCTATGGCAGAAACTGAAAGATTAGCAGATATAAAAGCATGGAGAACAATTATGGATACTAGAGACAGTGAGGGAAGAGGGTGGTAGAAGAGAGTGAGAGGAAAGGAATCAGGAAGAAAAATAGGCAAGACATTTGAGGGACACAGAAATAGAGGACTGTCTGTTGATAACGTGTATTAATATCTTCAATTTGACTGGTGGGAAGTGTGTTCATGTTGGGTAAATTAATTTTACAAGCTACAATAATCTACAGTGATTGAATGTATAAAATGATAATAATAATAGAAGAAATTTGTAACACTATGACACCTATATTAGAAAAGAACAAATATTCCATTTCAGTGACCTTAGATTTAATTTTATTAAAAAAAAAAGTTTCTAAGAGAGAGAGATTTTTGCTGTAGGGTGCATATGCTCACTGGAAAGACAGAGGGAGACAAAAAGTGAGAAATCATCCCTTGGAGGGATGACCACATTGTAATCCCTTCTTCTCCATTCTCCTCTGGGGATCTTGAGCATGTACGCACATGTACCTGGAGTGAATTTTAAGCGGCCGGATCTGGGACTTGAACCATGGTCAACTATGTAGGAGTCTAGTGACTAACCATTACACCATCTGCTGGTCCCAGATTTCACTTTAAGAAACTAGAAACAAGGACAAATGAAGCCCAAAGTAAGCAAAGACATAAAATAATAAAGATCAGTATGGAAGTTAATGAAATATAAAAGAGACAAATGGGCCAGCAGGTGGCATGATGTTTAAGGCACCAGACTCCCACATGACTGACCATGGTTTGAGTCCCAGACCTGTTAGCTTGAAAATGACATTGGAGGCGTGTGTGCGTGCATGCCCAAAATCCCAGGAGGAGGATTAAGGAAAAGTGATTTCAGCCTGGCCCTCCCTGAGGGATGATTTCTCACTTTCCCTCTCACAGCCTTTAGGTCTTTCTGGCTGCATACACAACTTATGGCAAAAGGAAAAAATAGAGAAATACATAAAAGCAAAAATAATTATTGGAGAAGATCAAACAAAATGATAATCTTTTAGTCGTATCGATTAAGGAAAAACAATGAATTACCAATATCAGGAATGAACGAACATCACTAGTGATCATATTGCTGTTAAACAAGTAATTGAAGAATGTGATAAGCAGCTTTATGCTCATAAATTCAACAACTTAGGTTAAATGGACAAATTCCTTGAAGGGTACAAACTACAAGAATTCACTCAGAAATAGATAACATGTATAACCCAATATCTATGAAGGAAGTTTAATTTAGTTTAAAATTGTCCCACAAACAAAACTCTAGGCTTAGATGGTTTTAACAGTGACTTGCACCACACATTGGGAAGGAGTTGACTGTACACAGAATGTTGCAGAACTTTGAAGAGGCGAGAATACGTCTCATCTCTTTAAGGCCAGCCTTACACTGATACTGAAACCATTGATTCAAGGTCATTACAATTATTGTGCACTCTTTTATTGTTACGTTGTAATATATAATGAACTAATTATGCAACACACCATAATGCAGTATTTGCAGCTGCTCCCCAGCACTACCACCACCACCTCAGCTCCATCTCAGCTCATCAGGTATTAGATTCTCGTAAACAGCCTGCAATATAGATCCCTTACATGTACAGTTCACTGGAGGGCTTGCATTCCTATTAGAATCTACTGCCACTGCTGATCTGACAGGAGGTGGAGCTCAGGCAGTAATCTGAGCAGTGGGAAATGGCTACACCTACTTGTCCACCACTCACTTCCTGCTGTGTGGTTTGATTTCTAACAAGTCGAAGACTGATAGTAGTCTGTTACCCTCGGGATTGGGGACTTTTGCTCTAATCTAAACTGTAATGCTTTCTCATTGGCTATAATAACTTCATCACTGATCCCCATGCTTCTATTATTGCAACAATTTATACCACAGCCAGCTGTTAAAACATAAATCAGACCATGTGAAATACTCCAGTGGAATCCTAGAACATTAGAAAAAAATATTTTTAACTCTTTATCAAAAAATGTTATAAAGGTATTTACCATAGGAGATGTGCATTTTCTGGAGAGAGTCAGAGAAAGAGTGAGAGAGAAAGTGAGAAATCACCCTCCAGCAGGGATGACCACTCTATAAATCCTTCTCCATTCTTCTGGGATTTGGAGCATGCACACACATGTGCCTGGTATAGTTTCTTCAAGCAGCCAATCCCAGGCTTAAACTGCAGTTGGCCATGTGGGAGTCCAGCACCTTAACCACTATACCACCTGCTGGTCCCTTTATCAACAATTTTAATTCTTTTATTTCCAAGAGACCAATAATGAAGAACTAGCTTACGAGATCCTTTATTATTGATCAGTCCTTGTAAGGCAGTCATTTATTATCTGTCTGTTGCCTGTTTCTGTAGCCTTGTCTCCCACTATGCCCTGCCTTGCTTATCCACTCTGTTTCTTGAACATCAAGCTCACTTATGGCTCAAGATCTTTAACACTTACCAAATGACTTCCTTTTCATTTCACTCACCCTTGTCAAATGTTACAACCTCAGAAAAGCCGTCTTGTATATGACCCTAACTAACTAAAATAATGATCTCGCATAACCACTTGAGCTGTTTTATTTTTCTTAATATCCCTTATCTCTCATATTTTCTACATTTTAAAAATTAAATGATAAGATTCATGAAGGCAAGAGTTTGATTATTTTTTCAGATGCATGTTTCACATGAACGTCAAAAGAATTTGCAATTCATGTTTGTTGAGTTGTAGTATTCCATAAATGTAAAGTAGATCACTTAGGTCAATAGTGTTAAATCTTCCAGGGCACTGGACTCCCACATGGCTAACAGTGGTTCAAGTCCCAGACTTGGTGGCTTACTTTCGCACTTTTCCTTCTCTCTCTCTTGCACTCTGTTCCTCTCTGGTCAGAAGGAAAGGAAGGAAGGAAGGAAAATTCTTTTTTAAAAAATAAAGTAAATATCTGTCACTTTTTTCTTCATGTGCAGTTCGTCCCTCAGTATCCACAGGGAATTGGTCTCAAGACCCCTGAAAGATGCCAACATTTGTGGATGCTCAAATTTTTTATATAAAAATGGCATAATTTTTACATGAAACCTACTCTTATCTTCCTGTGTACTTTCAATCAAGTCTAGATTACTTATGCTACCTACTACAACGTAAATGCTATGTATTTGTTATACTATATATTTCAGGGAATAATGACAGAAAAAGTCCAATGACAAGGAAAAAAGTCAATACAGGAAGTATCCATCTAAAGTCTAACTATACAGTACATATTAGAAACAATGTAACAATTTTGATCCAAGGTTGATTTTTTTTGGGGGGGGGGATTTGTTTTTTGTTTTTTGTTTTTTTTTTGCTATAGGGTGCATGCGCTTGCCAGCCAGAGAGAGACAGAGAGACAGAAAGTAAGAAATCACCCCCCAGGGGGGATGGCCACGCCACAATCCCTTCTCCTCCATTCTCCTCTCGGGATCTCAGGCACGCACGCACACGCGCCCGGCGTGAATTATAAGCCACTGGGTCCAGGACGCGAACCGTGGTCGACTACATGGGAGTCCAGTGACATAGCCATTACGCTAACTGCTGGTCCCTCCAGGTTGATTTAATTGGGAATGTAGAACCCAAATGCAGAATCTGTGTGAGCAGCACAGAAAACTGTATTTCAAAGTCGTATATACATTTCAGATTGATATGTCTTCTCAGTGAATAGACTGTTCCTTCATTCTGGCTGGCTCTTTAGCCTAGTGATTAAGGGAACCAGATTGCACATGGCTGGCCATGGTTTGAATCCCAAAAGGGTGGAAAAATGGAGAGTTGATTGTAGTGTGAGCACTTCCCATTTGGGGTGCTTTCTTCTCTCTGGTGAGTGTATGTGCTTTCTGGCAATTAAAAAAAAATGAATATACTTTTTTTTAATCACAAAGTGCCCTTTTTTTATCACTAGTAATACTCTAGCTCTTTCTTATGATTAATGTTGGCATGGTGTATCTTTTTATTATTCTTTTACTTACAATCGGTGTCTATATTAATCTATAAAGTGTTTCTTATAACAACACATAGTTGGATTTTCCTATTTCATCCATTCTAAGATCTCTATCCATTCCATAGCTGGCTTTATTAAGCTGCTTTGAATATTTACTTTTTTTTTTTAAAAAGTGTATTTTTTTCATCTATGAGAGGGAGACAGGTACTTCCAACAGGGTTTTCACACTGCAGTCCATCCCCAGCAGCCTCAGGCATGTGTGTGTGCATCCAGTGGGTACTCGGAGACCTTGGAATGTGAACCCATGACTTTCTCACGTGACCTCAGCATCGCAAAGGTTATGCCACTGTAGTTGGTCCATTTAGCGACCTTCATGTGGTGCCAGGTTTTGTTTTGATTTATTTTGTTTTAACAGTGCAATTTGAACCTAAAAATTGAAACCATCTAGTTTGAAATTTTATCTTTAAATTTCACCTGAATGCCCGTTTTGTTGTTAGTATATACCTATCCTTTAATTGGCTTATTAGGCTGAATAATGAAAAAGAAATAGATGTCATGGAAACAACTAATGGTAGCTTTCTGTTCTTGAAACAGATTCTTACCAAGGTAACAAGTACTTATTTTTTCCTTTCTACTTTTGTTTTACTCTTTCTCTCTTCTGTATGTTATTCCTTTCTCTCCTTCTGTTGTGTAGAATGACTGGCAATCATATCAGGGGAGAGAAGTTCCTTTTTTTTTTATGAAGAATGAACTTAGTTTGTAGTGATTTTAGGTTGTAAGACATTTTTACTTTTTTTATAATTTGAGATTCCAAATGAGAAAATAAATAAAGTCTTCTTACTGGCAGTATTTCATACACAAAAACAAAAACATCTGTTTGAGTTGAGCCTCATTTAATAAATGATTTTTTCATTTCTTTTTCCCATAGGGAGAAGAAAATTGAAGGACTAAATTTTATTAGATGCTTAGCTGCTTTTCATTCTGAGATATTGAACACAAAGTTGCATGAAACAAATTGTGCAGTAGTTCAAGAGGTAAACTTACTTTACAGATGAGTTTCAAATTGTTTGAAGAGTAAATATGCTAGTTTTATTCAATCTTTCTAATTTTTGCAGGAACTCTGTATTATATATGAGTAGGCTTATATGTAGTTAAAGTAGCACATGTCTTAATTTTCAATATTTCAAAAATTTATTAGATGTTGGATTTAATGACATAAGATAATATTTATTAAAATATGCTGGGCCAGCAGGTGGCGTGGTAGTTAAGTGGCTGGATTCCTACATGGCTTACCATAGTGTCCTGGACCAGGTGACTTGAAACTCACACTGGGCACATGTGTGTGCTTGCCCAAAATCCTGAGAGGAGAATGAAGGAGAAGGGTTGTGGTATAGCTACTTCCCTGGGAGAGGCGGGGGTGATTTCTCAGTTTCCCTCTCTCTGTACTCTCTGTCTCTCTCCTTTCTGATGAGACTCTGTGCTCCATGGCAGAAACCTAAAAATAAATAAAATAAAATATGTTGCTTTAATAGTAAAATTCATATTGATTTTTTTTTTTTTTTTGGAGAGGTTAATCACAAAGTGCCCTTTTTTTATCACTAGTAATACTCTAGCTCTTTCTTATGATTAATGTTGGCATGGTGTATCTTTTTATTATTCTTTTACTTACAATCGGTGTCTATATTAATCTATAAAGTGTTTCTTATAACAACACATAGTTGGATTTTCCTATTTCATCCATTCTAAGATCTCTATCCATTCCATAGCTGGCTTTATTAAGCTGCTTTGAATATTTACTTTTTTTTTTTAAAAAGTGTATTTTTTTCATCTATGAGAGGGAGACAGGTACTTCCAACAGGGTTTTCACACTGCAGTCCATCCCCAGCAGCCTCAGGCATGTGTGTGTGCATCCAGTGGGTACTCGGAGACCTTGGAATGTGAACCCATGACTTTCTCACGTGACCTCAGCATCGCAAAGGTTATGCCACTGTAGTTGGTCCATTTAGCGACCTTCATGTGGTGCCAGGTTTTGTTTTGATTTATTTTGTTTTAACAGTGCAATTTGAACCTAAAAATTGAAACCATCTAGTTTGAAATTTTATCTTTAAATTTCACCTGAATGCCCGTTTTGTTGTTAGTATATACCTATCCTTTAATTGGCTTATTAGGCTGAATAATGAAAAAGAAATAGATGTCATGGAAACAACTAATGGTAGCTTTCTGTTCTTGAAACAGATTCTTACCAAGGTAACAAGTACTTATTTTTTCCTTTCTACTTTTGTTTTACTCTTTCTCTCTTCTGTATGTTATTCCTTTCTCTCCTTCTGTTGTGTAGAATGACTGGCAATCATATCAGGGGAGAGAAGTTCCTTTTTTTTTTATGAAGAATGAACTTAGTTTGTAGTGATTTTAGGTTGTAAGACATTTTTACTTTTTTTATAATTTGAGATTCCAAATGAGAAAATAAATAAAGTCTTCTTACTGGCAGTATTTCATACACAAAAACAAAAACATCTGTTTGAGTTGAGCCTCATTTAATAAATGATTTTTTCATTTCTTTTTCCCATAGGGAGAAGAAAATTGAAGGACTAAATTTTATTAGATGCTTAGCTGCTTTTCATTCTGAGATATTGAACACAAAGTTGCATGAAACAAATTGTGCAGTAGTTCAAGAGGTAAACTTACTTTACAGATGAGTTTCAAATTGTTTGAAGAGTAAATATGCTAGTTTTATTCAATCTTTCTAATTTTTGCAGGAACTCTGTATTATATATGAGTAGGCTTATATGTAGTTAAAGTAGCACATGTCTTAATTTTCAATATTTCAAAAATTTATTAGATGTTGGATTTAATGACATAAGATAATATTTATTAAAATATGCTGGGCCAGCAGGTGGCGTGGTAGTTAAGTGGCTGGATTCCTACATGGCTTACCATAGTGTCCTGGACCAGGTGACTTGAAACTCACACTGGGCACATGTGTGTGCTTGCCCAAAATCCTGAGAGGAGAATGAAGGAGAAGGGTTGTGGTATAGCTACTTCCCTGGGAGAGGCGGGGGGGGTTTTTCAGTTTCCCTCTCTCTGTACTCTCTGTCTCTCTCCTTTCTGATGAGACTCTGTGCTCCATGGCAGAAACCTAAAAATAAATAAAATAAAATATGTTGCTTTAATAGTAAAATTCATATTGATTTTTTTTTTTTTTTGGAGAGGTTTTTGCTATAGGGCATGTGTGCTCTCTAGAAAGACAGAGAGAGACAGAGAGACAGAAAGTGAGAAATCACCCCCCCCTCCCCGGGGAGGGGTGGCCATGCTGCAATCCCTTCTCCATTTTCCTCTCAGGATCTTGGGCACGCATACACACGTGCCTGGCATGAGTTTAAGCCACCGGTTCTGGGACTTGAACCATAGTCTACCACATGGGAGTCCAGCAACATAGCAATTACACCATCTGCTGGTCCCTTGATATCATTATTACTGATTTTCTTGACGAATATCACCAAAATGTTCACTTTCAAAATATTTTTAGGTGAAAAATTTGCGCTCTGGAGTGTCCCGTGCTGCTGTGGTCTGTTTAAGTGATCTTTTCACTTATCTGAAAAAGAGCATGGATCAAGAACTTGATACAGCAGTAAAAGTTTTGTTGCACAAGGCTGGAGAATCAAATACATTTATAAGAGAAGATGTTGATAGAGCATTGAGTGCTATGGTTAATAACGTAACTCCTTCGCGTGCAGTCATTTCTCTTATAAATGGCGGACAAAGGTAATCTTCACAATAATTTTCAAGTGTTCTTAAATAAGAATGGAATTGTTTACAACCTAGGGTTTAGAAAAAGAACAAGCAAATTATGGTATTATTTCAATAAAAAGGTATTAAATAATTCCTGCATGATAAATACCATATTACATACTAAGTATAAAAAGAATAATATTATTCTAATGTTATTTACATTCACAGACCTGGAGCTAAATAAATGTCAGTGATTATGAGTTTTGTTCTGTTTTGTCTTTAATGTTTAGAGGGGGGATAACTAATGCAAATAATTTGTCATAATTAGCCTCCCAGAATAATTCTTGAGGAACTTTATAATCATTTATCTTTAACATAGACTTTTGGAAGATAGTTCATACATTAACTTTGTTTTAATTCTTATAATGTTTTCTTGTAGCCACTTACACATTGCAGTAAGAAGATGTACAGCCCAGCATTTAACAGATGTAGTGGAATTTATGGAACCAGAACGTATTTTATCTGGAACAAAGGATATGGCAGAACGTATATTACCAGCTGCTGCTAAGTTTGCACAAGACAGCTCACAAGAAACAAGGTGAACACCTGTTAATGATATTTACTAAATTTGTTAGTATAAGGACTTAAAAGTAGAAAACAAAGGTAAAAAAATAAACTTTTTCTTTTTTTCTCTCTATCTTTCTCTGGTAAGTGCGCACACTACATAACAAATTAAAAACAAAAGTAAAACAAAAAAAGGTTCAATTGAAAATCTGGAGTTTTAATAAAAGTATTCATAAAAACATTAGAATATCCAGAGGTAACAAGTAGGATTCCCAGGAATTGGTGGTGGGGAATGATCTTTTTTAACCAATATGTAAATGATCTTGAAGGAGTACAGTGAATGCTACAAATTTACAGATGACAACTTCTGTGTAGTGAGATGCCAAGTAGCAGGGATGAAGTTCATGAAGACAGTACAAGCTTGCATAAGAGGGCAGAAAAGTGACAGTAGAACTTCACTGTGAGCAAATGTAAGGTAACGCATTTAGGGAAAAATACATTTTCTAAGCAATCTAAACCCGTAAGGTTGCAGGTCTTTTTTTTTTCTTTTCTTTTCTTTTTTCTTTTTGAGAGGTCTTTGCTATAGGTTGCATGGGCTTGCCAGAAAGACAGAGAGATAGAAAGCGAGAAATCACCCCCCTCAGGGTATGACCACGTCGCAATCCCTTCTCCTCCATTCTCCTCTCGGGATCTTGGGCACACATGCACACGTGCCTGGCGTGAGTTTAAGCCACCGGGTCCAGGACTTGAACCATGGTCGACTACATGGGAGTTCAGCGACATAGCCATTACACTAACTGCTGGTCCCCAAGGTTGCAGTCTTTGCACAAAGTTGTAGTTCTGGCAGAGTCCTCATGATAGTTCTTGTTATGGACCATACTTGAGTGAAAACTGTCTCATACATGCCCTGCCCCAACTCTGTTTAGCCAGGGTTCCACCCAAGTTTATGCAAATGACTTCATTTTGTTTCCGACAATTTTCAACTCTTTTGCCACTAGCTACAGAAAGTTCTCTGCTTTTAAGGACTCAATTAGATTAGGTTCACCAGATCATCTTGCTTTCTTAAGGTCAGCTGTATAATAGAACATAATATAACCCTAGAAGAGATATCTCCTCATATTCACAAATGTTAGGGATTTAAGCAGGAACCATTTTATTCTTTTTTCTTTGGACAGGTTTTTGCAATAACCAGAAAGATAGAAAGAGACAGAGAGACTGGCTCTCTGACACATGGCTGAGAGACTTGACAGCTATCGTGATGTAAAAGCGGGAACAGGAGAATCCTATACTCTCTAGTACAGTTAGTGTATCTGCATTTTAATTGCTTACTTAAAGTAGGGATGGTAATCTTTTTTTTTTTTTTTTCCTTTTCTTTTTTTGGGGAGGTTTTTGCTATAGGGTGCGTGCACTCACCAGAAGGACAGAGAGAGACAGAAAGCAAGAATTCACCCCCATGGGGGGTGGCCACGCCGCATTCCCTTCTCCTCCTTTCTCCTCTCAGGATCTTGGGCACGCACGCACATGTGCCCGGCGTTGAGTTAAGTCACCGGGTCCGGGACTCAAACCGCAGTCGACTACGTGGGAGTCCAGCGACAGAGCCATTACGCTAACTGCTGGTCCCATGGGATGATACTCTTGATGTTGATATTTTTTCTATTGAAAAATTACATGTAAGGACAGAAAGTGAGCTTGTTAACATGTGTAATTTTTTATATATTTCTCAAATACCCATAGGTATTATGGTCGAAAGATGCTTTTTCTCATGATGTGTCATCCTAACTTTGAAAAAATGCTTGAGAAATATGTCCCATCTAAAGATTTGCCATATATTAAGGAATCTGTTAAAAATTTACGGCAAAAGGTATGTTGGAAAACTTTGTTTTGTAAACAACTTAAAAAGCAAAATTTATTTCCTGTGAAAGTAAAGGTTAGATATAACTAACCAAAAAATCCAAAATGCCTCAAAATTCAAAACTTTTTGAGCACTGACTTGCCACGAATGGAAAATTCCAGAATTGACTTTATGTGATGGGTTGCAGTCAGAACTCTGCAGTACAAAAATATTCTGTAAAATTACATTTAGTATATGCATATCAAATATATGATGGAATGTGTTAATCTTGTGTTTAAACTTGGGTTCCATACCTAAGATTTATTATTACGTATTTGTAGTATTCCAGAATCTAAAATATTTCTACTCCCAAGCATTTCAGACAGGAAATATTCTACCTGTACTTGTTTAATTACTTATTTGTTAGTAATGTGAATAACAAAAATAGCATTTAGCAAGTACAGTACTAAACAGCCATACATATTATCAAGCCTTGAAATGAATGTTTCTTAAACAGAAACTTGGTATTTGATAGAATGTAGTTTTGCTTATTGGAATTATAGGATTTAGATTTGAATCTCAACTCTGACAATAAGTTACTATATAATTTTAATAAATATATATATACACACACACACACACACACACACATTATACATATTGGGTTGTCAGAAAAATTATGACATAGTTTTCTGTTTTTCTATGCAAAAACGTGTCATGATTTTTCTGATGACCCAATATATGTGTATATATTATTTATTCTTATACTCCCAATGCTTATGGAATGTGTTCACATTTTCTGTATAGATTTTAAGCTCTAAAATATATTAAAAAAATTTAAACAATGTTTTTTAATAGGCCAATATATAATTTCCTATTAACTATAAAAGAATAGGTACACCTATACCTATTCCTATACCTATAAAGTGTGTGACTATTAAGAAATTATAAGATGCTACTAATTATAAGATAGTTTATGTATCTGAAACCCTTTATAGCATCAGTAAAGCACATTATTAAAATGCTTTTAGTTTACTTAAAAAATCACTAATAGCAGCTTTGGAAAATACATTGTGTAAGTTATTTCACTAGTAGTTTTAAGACTTTCATTATATCCATTTGTTTTTATTTACATATAGGGTTTGGGAGAGGTACCACTGGATACTCCTTCAGCAAAAGGAAGACGATCTCATACTAGCACTGTTGGAAGTACAAGATCATCATCTCTCTCCAGAGATACTTTGAATTCAGCTGAAAGGTAAGATTAATCGGTAATTACACTATTAGAGAAATTACTCCCTAGCGATAGTAGTCTGTTTGGTTGTTTTCATGAACTATCCCAGGAGTATTTGTCAAAATTTATGGGGTTTTAAAAGTTTGGTAAGGGGGCCAGGTGGTAGCATGGTAATGATGGGAGCTGAATCATACATGGTTCACTGCGTGGTTTGAGTCCTGGACCTAGCAGCTTAAGGGACATGCCAAGCACATGTATTTGCATGCCAGATAATCTCAGAGGGAGAAGGGATTGCAGTGTGGCTGTTCCTCCCTCTCCAGGTGTGGCAAGTCGGAGAGGGCATTCTCACTTTTTTCTTGTTATCTCTATTTCTCTCTTCCTCTCTCTCCTTGGAGAGCACATATGCCCGATAGCAAATTAAAAAAAAAAAAAAAAAAAAAGTTTGGTAAGGACCTAGAAAGTGTCGGGCCAGCCGGTGGTGTGGTAGTTAAAGCAGCTGGATATTATATGGTCAACTGCTCAGTTCTAGTCCTGGACCCAGTGGCTGGAAAGACAAATCTGGTGTGTGTTCATGCCTAAAATCCTGAGAGGAGAATGGAGAAGAAGGAATTTTAGCATGGCCATTTTCCCTGGGGAATGCTTTCTCTTTCTTTCTCTCTCCTTGGTGAGCACACACACTCTATAGCAAAAAAAAAAAAAAAGCATAGGGTAATTAGACTTAATAAGGGAATTGTGTATTTATAGCAAATTGCTTTCTTATTATCTGTATTTGTATATTTACAGAATATTTTATGAACTATTTTAATATAATATTTTCTTTTTTTTTTTTTTAATTTGCCAGAGAGAATATGTGCTCATTGGAGAGAAAGAGAGAAAGTGGGAAAGTGGGAAAGTGGGGACCAGCAGTTGGCGTAATGGCTATGTCGCTGGACTCCCACGTAGTTGACCGCAGTTTGAGTCCCGGACCCAGTGGCTTAAAATTCATGCCAGGCACATGTGCATCCAAGATCCCGAGAGGAGAATGGAGGAAAAGGGATTGCGGCAAGGCCATCCGCCCTAGGGGGGTGATTTCTCGTTTTCTGTCTCTTTCTGTCTTTTCGGCAAGTGCACGTACCCAATAGCAAAAACCTACCCCCCAAAAAAAGAGAGATTCCAAGGGGAATGTACCCCTCATGGGTAATGGTCAGGCTACAAGCCCTTCTCCATTTCGTCCTCCTTTTCAGATTTTGGGCATGCATGCAAATGTGTCCAATGTGTCCAAACTATCTTTTTTTCTCACCGTACATTTGCCCATTAATTTTAGCAGCTATAGATAAAAAATGTCTACAGCAATTATTATGTGGGCATTTCATAAAAAAGAAATGATAAGACGTGGTCTTTTTTTTAACTTTTTAAAAGAACTATTTTATTTAACTTTACTTATTTATTTTAATTTGACTAGAGAGGGATAGAGTGAGAGATAGAAAGAATGATAGAGTGAAAGAGAGAAAGCAAGCTGCCAGGTCCAGGACTCGAACCAGGGTCAGCCATGTGGGAGTCCAGCACCCTTAACCACCACGCCACCTGCTGGGCCCAGTCTTCTTTTTTTTTTTTTTAATTGGCACAGGATGCATGTGCTCATCAGATACAGAGGGAGAGGGAGAAAGCACTCCTATTGGGGTGTGGTCATGATACAGAAAGCACTCCTACTAGGGTGTGGTCATGATGCAATCATTTTCCCTTTATTTATCCATTCTGTCAGGATTTGGGGCATGTATGCACATGCATCCAGTGTTTTTCAAGTCATCGTGGCCAGTATTTAAACTTGTTCAGTCATGTAGGATCCACTCCATAAACCATTACTCTACAGGGCCATTCTGATATGTTGTCTATTGTGACTGACTTCTTACACTTAGTGTTATGTTTTCAAGACTCATGTATATTGTGGCACGTACCAATATGTCATTCCTTTATGGCTGGGTAATATTCCATTGTATGGATATACCATTATTATTTATCCATTCATCAGTCGAACATTTAGGGTTTGTTATGGATATATGCTTTCAATTTTGGGGAAGTTGGAGTAGAAATGCTGGGTCCTAACTGTGTTTATCCTTTTGAAGAACTGCAACTTTTTTCAAAGTGACACTATTTTATGTCACTCCAGCCATGTAAGGAGGTTTCAATTTCTCCACATCTTCACCAACACCTATTACTATCATCACAGTATAAACTGGTATCTTATTTGACAAAGACTATTTTTAATCAGACATTAATCAGACTTCTCTGAGTCCTCTTTTTTTTTTTTGGAGAGATTTTCACTATAGGGCGCGTGCGCTCGCCAGACAGACAGAGAGAGACATTAGAGACAGAAAGCAAGAAATCACCCCCCAGGGGGGATGGTCACGCCGCAATCCCTTCTCCTCCATTCTCCTCTCGGGATCTTGGGCACGCACGCACACGCGCCCGGCGTGAGTTTTAAGTCACCGGGTCCAGGACGCGAACCGCGGTCGACTACGTGGGAATCCAGCGACATAGCCATTACGCTAACTGCTGGTTCCCTCTTAGTCCTCTTTTTAGGTAGGCCTTATCCTTCCTTGATTGTTGTCCTTGGCCTGCCTAAGCCAGTTTTGACAAAGTATCCGTATCCTGTTAAATTATCCTGCTCCTTCTTTACTTTTGGCTCCCCTATAACTGATGAGGTTCCTCATCCTCCACCTTTGATACAAATATATCTCCCAATAGATTTTTGCTATAGGATGCAAACACTCACCAGAGAGAGGCCATGCACAATCCCTTCTCCTCCAGTTTCCTCTCAGGACTGTGGGTACACATGCACAAATGCCTGGTGTGAATTTCAAGCTGCTTGGTCTAGGATATAAACTGCAGCTGATCATGTAGTGATACAACCATTATGCTATCTGCTGGTCCCTCTTTGACTTACTTTTTTTAAAAGAGATTTTTGCTATAGGGTGCCAGCTGCACTTGCTGGGGAGACAGAGAGAGACAGAAAGGGAGAAATCACCCCCCCCCCCAGCAGGGATAGCCACACCACAATCCCTTCTCCTCCATTCTCCTCTTGGGATCTTGGGCATGGACACACACGCGCCCAGTGTGAGTTTAAGCCACCAGGTCTGGGACGCAAACTGCGGTCGACTACGTGGGAGTCCAGCAACATAACTATTACGCCATCTGCTTGTCCCTCTTTGGCTTACTTTTAGCAAGAGTCTTACTAGACCAGTTTAGCAAGAAACCCCCTTCCTTTGATATTTCCTCTTAGTAACTTTCTTTTCACTGAACTGATCTTCTCACTCTTCTAATTAGCTACAAATCCCTTGCTGTCTTTTCTGTGTCCTAAATTGAGTATAGTTGTTCTCCCCTATTGCAATAGTCATGACTCCTATAATAGCAGTCATCTTTCTTACCATTTTAATAAGAATCAGAATAAATTTTTCACTAACATAGTTTATGTTTGATTTTCCTTCCCTGGTGTGTCTTTTTTTTTTTTTTTTTAATTGCTAGAAGGTATGCACACTTACTAGAGAGGGGGAGAGAGAGAGAAAAAGATGAAGAGGGATAAAGCATGCCCCTCATAGGACATGATCATACTGCAATCCCTTCTCTTTTCTTTCTCTGCCCTGTTGGAATTATAGGCATATGTACACACATTCCCAGAGTATTTTTCAAGTAACCAGGGCTGGGATTTTAACCACAATCAGCTATATGGTATCTGTTTCCCTTAACCATTAGGCTTTGGGGCCAGCCTGATTTGTTTTGTTTTGTTTTGTCCTGTTCTTTTCTATCTTCTTTTGGATTTTTTGAGGGGTGTGTGTGTGTGTGTGTGTGTGTGTGTTTGTGTCTGTGTGTGCATGCACGTGTATTTGTTTTGGTATTTCATTCATTTCTTTTGTTAGCTCTACCTCCTTAATAAAATTATAATACACATACTTTATAATACTCATTTTGCCATCTCTACCTATCTTCAAGTAATATTAGGCCACTTTAAGTATTATTTAACAATCACAATAGTATGCTTTCATTCCTCCCCTTTCATTTTGTGCCTTTTTAAAATCATGCATTTTACTTTTACATATATTATAATCCTCTAATAATTATCATATATTTTTTCTCTTCTTTTTTGGTAATTTTGCTAGAGGAGGCATGCATTTACAACAGAGAGAGAAAGGAGGGGATATCCTCTCCCCCATGAGGGACAATCAGGTCAAAATCTCTTCTCCGCCACTTCTCCTTTCAGGAGTTTGGAAACTCACATGTGCATATGTGCCTAGTGCGTGTTTTCAAGCCACTACGTTCAGAACTTGAACTTGAACTTGCAGTCAGCCACGTGAGATCCAGCTACCTTAAGTATCATATCATAGGCTAGCCATATATTTGCTTTATTATTATTATTATTATTTTTAATTTTATTTATTTATTTTTTTGGAGAGGTTTTTTTTTCGCAATAGGGCGCGTTTGCTCGCCAGACAGACAGAGAGAGACATAGAACAGAAAGCGAGAAATCACCCCCCAGGGGGGATGGTCACGCCGCAATCCCTTCTCCTCCATTCTCCTCTCGGGATCTTGGGCACGCATGCACACGTGCCTGGTGTGTTTTAAGCCACCGGGTCCAGGACGCGAACCACGGTCAACTACGTGGGAGTCCAGCGACATAGCCATTACGCTAACTGCTGGTTCCCCATATATTTGCTTTTAACAGTGAGTGTACTGAATAAAAATTGGGTTGTCAGAAAAGTCATGATTAATGTTTGCATAAAAAAAAGAAAAAATATACATCATAACTTTTCTGATAACCCAATAGTGCTGCCTTGAACTATGTTCATTCTTGCTTCCTTCCTTTTTCTAAATGTTATTAATATTCATGTACCTAGTGAATCTCTCTCTTTGGCTGTTACTTTGTCTTTTCTCCTTAATGTATGTTAAGTGTTATTTTATTACCAAATTCATCTTTTTGAATCTCAAAAGTCACTAGTTCAAGACCAGTTTCTTGAAGTTTTTTTCCTCTTTCACTCTTAATTTATTCATCTTTTATGTATCATGTTGCCCTCAATTTGACTGTAAATTTAAACCCTTATTTATCTCATTAGATAGATTTAATCATGTCACAGATTAACCTCAGATTAATTTACTTAAATTAAAACTAATGATAGAATACAAGCATCTTTAAAAAGTTCATAGAAAATATATATTATGAAAAAACTATACATAGTTTTATTTTGCACCAGGACCAGCAGGTGACGTGGTGGTTAAAAGTGCTGAATTTCCCATGGCTGACCACAGTTTGAGTCCTGGACCTGGCGACTTGCTTTTCATTTTTTCTTTTTCTTTCTCTCTCTGGTAAAATTAAAAAATAATAATAACAAATGGAATTAAATAAATAATTCTTTAAAAAATTTTTTTGCACCAAAATAAACTTTTTTTTTAAGATTTTTTTTTGCTATAGGGTGCGTGTGTGTTCACCAGAAAGAGAGAGAGAGAGAAAGCGAGAAATCACCCTGGGTGGATAGCCACACTGCAATCCTGTCTCCTCCATTCTCCTCTTGGAATCTTGGGCACGTATGCACACATGCCTAGTGTGAGTTTAAGCCACTTGGTCTGGCACTCGAACCGTGGTTGACTATAAGGGAGTCCAGTGACATGGCCATTACACTCTCTGCTGGTTCCATGAATTTTTTGAAGTCCCTTCATTCATCTAGGATATGCATTTTATTTATTTGTTTATTTTAAAATAATTACGTATTTGTTTAATTCCATTTGTTACTATTGTTCAGTTTGACCAGAGAGAGACAGAAAGAAAGGGAAAAGGAAAGTGAGAAAGCAAGCCACCAGATCTGGAACTTGAACCGCGGTCAGCCACGTGGGAATCCAGCACCCTTAACCACCATGCCACCTATTGGCCCTCTAGGATATGCG
The DNA here is from genome assembly GCF_000334495.1 of Tupaia belangeri chinensis. Taxonomy (NCBI): domain Eukaryota; kingdom Metazoa; phylum Chordata; class Mammalia; order Scandentia; family Tupaiidae; genus Tupaia; species Tupaia belangeri. Next base: position 710,808 of record NW_006160214.1, read on the forward strand.
TTTTAAGTCACTACGTTCTTTGCACTTTCAGGATGACTCTGAGTCATTAATTATTCACTGCCCTTAAGAAAACTTTAGTGCTGATTTTTGTAATGCTAGTCATACACATGGTAATAACTGGTAATTATTACCATTTTTTATAAAACCTGACATTTGTCTTATTCTATGGTTTCAAGGGGATCATGATCTGCTACATTGAGTTACCCCTTTATAGCCATGAAAAACATGCTATTGTTAGTAAGTCATTACCATAGTTAAGTCTTACTAGTCTCAAGTTTCTGATTTTCCCATGCATGTTCACAAGGATGCTTTGCAAAAGAGAATTAACTTAGCAGGCTTGAGACTGCTATCCTTAAAAAGGTCTACTTAAAGAGACTGATTTTTCAGTCAGCATCTGGGACCTTGGATTTTAGAAGGATTCTTCTGACTATTCCCTACTAAAAACAGCTTATCTAATCTTTTGTGGTACATGGGATTGGGAAAGAGGTTTAAGTTAAATTTATCTAGATCTCAAGAGGCAAGTAATCTGCTCAGAAAAGAATAGTCTTGGGACTTTATTTTTCAAAAGACTGGCAAATTTAGCCCTTGCCTGGCAGTTGAAACTAGGATTATAAAAAGATTTACACCATTCCCTAACTGGTAAGATAGATTACTGTGCTTAAATTGTTTAGGCAAACTGCTGGAGAGTAAGTTATCCCGAAGACCTACTTCCTTTCTGGGAATCTGGAATTTTGGCAAAGAATGCCTACAGGACCAGCTCTCAATAAAAACGCTGGTGGGAACCAGCAGTTAGCGTAATGGCTATGTCGCTGGACTCCCACGTAGTCGACCGCGGTTCGTGTCCCGGACCCGGTGGCTTAAAACTCACGCCGGGCGCGTGTGCGTGCGTGCCCAAGATCCCGAGAGGAGAATGGAGGAGAAGGGATTGCGGCGTGAACATCCTCCCTGGGGGGTGATTTCTCGCTTTCTGTCTCTATGTCTCTCTCTGTCTGTCTGGCGAGCGCACGCGCCCTACAGTGAAAATCTCTCCAAATAAAATAAAATAAAATAAAAACGCTGGTGATAGATGTTTATCCTTGGTATATGATATTTTACATATGTTGTCACAACTCATTACTGTAGGATATCATATTCTGTGTGATATCACTGAAGAGGGGCCCTTTGAAGCTTGTATCTGGTTTCCTTCAGACTTGTCTCATGTACCTTTTCCTTCTTCTGAGTTTTCTTAGTATCCTTCTGCTATATTAAGTCTTAGTCATGAATAAAAACTATATCCTGTCTCCTCTGAGGTCTCCAAGCAAATCACTAAGCCTAGGGGAAATCTGGGGACCCCTAACACAGATGTTATGGCTGTGAGTTAAATAAATTTATGACTTTTTGAAAATGAGTATATAATGAGAATTTTTAAAAAGCTGTGGGTTTTGTATAAAAATAAAGTTAAATTAATGTTTTTCCTTTCAGAGACGTGACTGAAGCGCGTGAAGTCACGAGAAAATCAGTTCCTCGTAATTCTTTAGAAAGTGCGGAGTACATTAAAGTCATAACAGGTTTATTAAATGCAAAAGACTTTCGTGATCGTATTAATGGGATAAAGCAGCTCTTATCAGATACTGAAAATAATCAAGAGCTTGTCATTGGAAACATTGTGAAGGTAAGGACCGTGAAAATTAATTTTCATTTGGAATATGTGGCCAATAAAATTCATTATTATAAAAGGTTGCCCTAAATCTTAATATTTTAAAGTTTTAAAATAAGCTTAGTGAAAAAAAAATAGATGGCTTACATTTTGCTATGTTAAAGGTATACTATTAATAGAATATCTCCAAGTAACTGGGGAAATATAAGTAAAAAAATAGCCATCAATTTGTCTGAATCCTCCCTCAGGATGGTAAGCTACTTGAAAACTCTGTATTCTCAGAGGTCTCAGAGTCTAGCATTTGGTAAATACACATCAAGTGAGTAATTATTTATTTAAAAAAACAAGGACAATTGGACTGCAGTTTGAGTCCTGGACCCTAGTGGCTTGACAAGTACGTCGGGCACATATGTGTGTATGCCCAAAATCCTTAGAGGAGAACAGAGGAGACCGGAGTGCAGCACTGGATGCATATGCATACATGCCCAAAATCCTGAGAGGAGAGGAGAGGGGATTGCAGCATGGCCTCCCACAGAGGGTAATTTCTCACTTTCTCCCTCTCTGTCTCTCTTTAGCAAGCCCATGTACCCTATGGCAAAAACCTAAAAATAAATAAATGAATTAAATTAAATTAAATTAAATATTAGGTTGTCAGGAAGGCTATGATATATTTTTCAATGTTTTTCTATGCAAAACATGTCATGACTTTTGTTACAGTCCAATAATAGTAAGAAAAAAAAGAAATTTGTATATACTGATTTATAAACCTATTTTTAGGAAAACAACTAGCAAAAGAAAGTATTGATAAATGTGTTTGATACCAGAGCATAAAGTATGCTTTATCAGAATTTATTTCAGATAGTTCTATTGATAATTTATTAATTTCCATTTAAAATTTGTATCATGTGCATTAAACTTGGCAAATATACCATAGCAACTATAATTCTAGTGGTGGTGTCTCTTAGTTTTCAGAAAAACAGTACCACATTATTTTCTCATGAGAGCCAGAAAGTTACATTTTCTATTATCTGTTGAATAAAAATATATCTGGTTGAAAGACCATTCTTAGCATGACAATGAATAAATAAATATCAGGAATTGTTAGTTAATAGCTCAGCCTCATGGATTTCCTTTTCATTCACTTGATATGATTTAAGAGTTGTTTAGCATTCACTTCATTTTATCTGGTGTTTATGAAAGTTTGAGATTCTGATAAGCAAGAAGTAATTTTTAATCAGGTTTTAAATAGTAATAATAAAAATTTTACTCTGAAATTGTGTAGAAATTTCTCATGCCAAACCTAAACTGAAATTAAAATTTACATATCTACTTCTATGAGTTGAAGTAAAAATATATACTTTTCTTAAATTCTTAGAATTAGTTAAACTAACCTTTACTTTTCTGAAAATAGTATATTTGTCTTTACTTACATTAGTTGATTATTTGCCTACTAAGCCATACTTCCCAACCTTACTTTATTAGGTTGTCTTTTTTTTAAAAGAATTATTTTGTTAATGAATCAATCAATTAATTAATTAATTAATTTTTTAGTTTGACCAGAGGGGGACAGAACAGAGAGAGAAACAAAGTGAGCTGCCAGGTCTGGGACTCGAACTGCAGTTGGCCATGTGGGAGTCCAGCACCCTTAACCATCACGCCACCTGCAGGCCCCACAGATGTTTTCTGGAGATGATGTTAGAAGTCTTCTCTTTTTGTTATAAGAAGATTCAATATTTATATTTATCATCTGAATTTTTATAAAGTTCCCATTATCCAAGTTCAGAGTAAATAGGATGTTTGTGTGTGTGTATGTGCTTAAACAGAATAACATAGCAGAAATACTATTAAATGCCAAGAGAATTTAAATATAATCACTGTAAGTACTATTTTACTTTAAATAATTTACCAATTTCCTTCCAGATCTTTGATGCTTTTAAATCTCGACTTCATGATTCCAATAGTAAAGTAAATCTGGTGGCTCTAGAAACAATGCATAAAATGATTCCTTTACTTAGAGACAACTTATCTCCTATAATCAATATGCTAATTCCAGCAATAGTGGATAACAATCTGAATTCCAAGAATCCAGGCATCTATGCTGCTGCTACAAATGTTGTTCAAGCACTGAGTCAGCATGTAGGTAAGCAATTTTTCTTTGACATTCAATTATTTTTATTTTACTTTTATATTTTCTTTTTGGAGAGGTTTTTGATATAGGGTACATGCGCTTGCCAGAAAGACAGAGATAGACAGAAATTGAGAAATCACCCCCCCGAGAGGGGATGGTCATGCCGCAATCCCTTCTCCTTCATTCTCCTCTCAGGATCTTGGGCACGCATACACATGTGCCCGGCGCGAGTTTAAGCCACTGGGTCCGGGACTCAAACCACTGTCGACAACATGGGAGTCTAGTGACATAGCCATTATGCCAACTGCTGGTTCTATATACTGTATTCTTAAAGTAAGCTAGAGAAAATAAAATATTCTTAAAGTCAAGGAAGATAAAATACATTTATGGCACTGTTTTTTATATATATTGTTTTTCCCCTTTGGAGAGGTTTTTGCTATAGGTCGCATGCGCTCACCAGAAAGACAGAGAGAAAGGGAGACAGAAAGCGAGAAGTCTGCTCCCTGGGGGATGGCTACACCATATTCCCTTCTCCTCCATTCTCCTCTCAGGATCTTGGGCACGCATGCACACGTGCCTGGTGTGAGTTTAAGCCACCGGGTCTGGGACTCCAACTGCAGTTCACTACATGGGAGTCCAGCGACATAGCCATTACGCCAACTGCTGGTCCTACTTTTTTATTTTCTGACTAAACAGATTATTTTTTAATTACTGAAAAATATTCTAGTAATTTAATTTTTCTCTAATATTGTCATAATTTTTTCATTTTTCTCACTAGCACTTATTTTATTGATTAAATGCTATCATATTAAATTAACTTTTTCTTTCCTCACATTTGACTTTTTGATTCTTTTTCTATTTCAACCCCATACCTAATATAAAATTAACTCAAAATGAATCACACATTAAAATGTAAAACTTAACTATAAAACCTTTAGAAGAAAAGATAAAAATTTCAGAACCTTAGGGTTTGGTGAAGAAATTTTTTTAAAAGAATTATCTTATTTAACATTTATTTATTTAATTTATTTTAATTTGACCAGAGAAGGACACAGTGAGAGAGAGAGAGAAAGGGAAAGTGAGAAAGCAAGCCTCCAGTTCTGGCACTCGAATCACAGTCAGCCATGTGGGAGTCCAGCATCCTTAACCACCACACCAACTGCTGGCCCCTTGGTGAAGAATTTTATACATGACACGCTGTGGAGGTGAGTGAGGATCCTGCTGCTGAACGTTGGGGACAAATAATCAAGGCCTGTTGGGAACAGGACTTCTAAAAGGCAACCATGTCAGGAAGGCTGTGGACCAAGGCCATTTTTGCTGGCTATAAGCAGGGTTTCAGGAACCAAAGGGAGCACACAGCTCTTAAAATTGAAGGTGTTTATGCACAAGATGAAACAGAATTCTATTTAGGGAAGAGATGTGCTTATGTGTACAAAGCAAAAACAAAAAACAAACAAACAAAAAAAACCACAATGACTGCTGGTGGCAAACCAAATAAAACCAGAGTAATCTGGGGAAAGGTTACCCGTGCCCATGGGAATAGTGGCATGGTTCGAGCCAAATTCTGAAGCAACCTTCCTGATAAGGCCATTGGGCACCAAATCTGTGTGATGCTGTACCCCTCAAGGATTTAAAATAATGACAAGTACATGAATAAAAATGGGGAAAAAAAGAATTTTATACATGACACTAAAAACATGATCCATGGAAGTTGGCAAATTGGACGTCTTTAAAAATTTGTGCTTCACAAGAGCCTATTAAGTGATAAAGAGACAAGCTATAGACTGGGGTAAAATATTTGTAAACAACATATCTGACAAAGAACTCAAATCTATAAAATATGAAGAATTCTTCAGTGGCAAAACAGTAAAACATGATGCCGTGTGAGGCTGACCCACTGGTTCCAGGTTCTTGTCTGAAGACCAACCTGAGTATTCTGGGCATGTACATGCCTGTGATCCAGGGATGGATGAGGCTGGAGGTGGATCATGGCATAAATGATGGTGCACACTCATGCATATATGCTAGTTATCTGTCTGTCTTTCGGTCTCTCTCTCTCTGGAGAAATAAACTTAAAAAAAAAAAAAAAAAGTCCAATTAGCAAACTGGCCAAAGACATGGAAACAGTTCACCACTGATATATAGATGGCAAAAAAAAAAAAAAAAAAAATCCAAACCATGAAAAGATGATCAACATTGCTGGCCATTCAGAAAATGCAAATTAAGACCATGAATACTGGGATCAGCAGGTGACATAGTGTTTAAGGTGCTGGACTCCCACATGACTAACTGTAGTTAAAAGTCTTGGACCTGGCTGCTTGAAACTCATGCTGGGTGTGGGCACGCATGTGCCCATAATCCTAGAAGAATGGAAGAAAAGGGATTGTGGCATGGCTATACCTCTGGAGGATGATTTCTTTTTTTCTTTTTTTGGGAAAGGTTTTTGCTATAGGGCGCGTGTGCTCGCCAGACAGACAGAGAGAGACAGAGAGACAGAAAGCGAGAAATCTCCCCCCAGGGGGGATGGCCACGCCGCAATCCCTTCTCCTCCATTCTCCTCTCGAGATCTTCGGCACGCACGCACCTGCACCTGGTGTGAGTTTTAAGCCACCAGGTCCAGGACGTGAACGGCAGTCGACTATGTGGGAGTCCAGCAGCATAGCCATTACGCTAACTGCTGGTCCCCTGGAGGGTATTTCTCACTCTTCTGCTTACTGTCTTTCTCTGGTGAATGCATGTGCCCTATGGCAAAAATCTTCCAAAAAAATAAATAAATAAAAAGAGAGACTGTTTTTATCACACAAGTATAAAAACAACTAAAATAAGAAATACTGACTGGGCTGACCCTCTAGCTTAGTGTTTAACAGAGCCATATACCACATGGCCAACCATGGTTTGAATTCCAATCTCAGTGGCTTGAAAAACATACCAAGCATGTATGCCTGTGTGGCCCAAATCCCAACAGGATAAGAAATGAAGAAGGGGGAACCAGCAGTTAGCGTAAATGGCTATGTCACTGGACTCCCACATAGTCGACCACGGTTCACGTCCCGGACCCAGTGGCTTAAAACTCACGCCGGGCGTGTGTGCATGCATGCCCAAGATCCTGAGAGGAGAATGGGGGAGAAGGGATTGCGGCGTGACCATCCCCCCAGGGGGTGATTTCTCACTTTCTGTCTCTATGTCTCTCTCTGTCTGCCTGGCGAGCACATGTGCCCTATAGCGAAAAACCTAGGGATTGTAGCATGACCATGTCCCATTGGGAGGGTGCTTTCTCCCCCCCTGTCTCTCCCTACCTAGCAAGTGCATGTTCCTTCGGGCAGTTAAAAAAAAATAATAATAAGAGAATACCAAATGCTGACAAAGTTGCAGAAACTGGATCTCTCATACATTGTTAGTGAGAATGCAAATAAAATGGTACTACTACATTCTACAAGATAGGTTTTTCTTAAAGAATTATTTAATTTCATTTATTCATTTATTTTAATTTGACATGAGAGAGAAAGAGAAAGTGAGAAAGAAGCCACCAGATCTGGGACTCGAACCATGGTCAGCCATATGGGAGTGTAC
>NW_006160214.1:718161-782742 GCF_000334495.1 Tupaia belangeri chinensis
AACTAAACATATATTGGGTTGTTGGGAAAGTCATGACACATTTTTGCATAGAAAAACATAGAAAAATAATGTCCTGACTTTCCCAACAACCTAACATTTACTACTATAAAACTCATCAATTTCACTCTTGGGCATTTTGCCCAGAGAAATAAAATCTTAAGTTCATACAAAAGGTGTATGGGCCACCTTATTGCCTAGTGGTTCAGGAAGGTGGATCTTGCATAGCTGACCATGGTTCAAATCCTGGCCCTGGGGGACCAGCAATTGGTGTAATGGCTATGTTGTTGGACTCTCATCTAGTCGACTGCAGTTCAAGTACTCGACCTGGTGGCTTAAACTCACACCAGGCATGTGTGCATGTGTGCCCAAGATGCCAAGAGGAGAATGGAGGAGAAGGGATTGTATTGTGGCCATCCCCCCTGGGGGGTGATTTCTCACCTTCTGTCTCTGTCTCTCTTTCTTTCTGGCAAACACATGCACCTTCTAGCAAAAACCTCTTAAAAAAAAAAAAAAAATCCTGGCCCCGGTGGCTTGAATAACTCATTAGCCATGTTTGTCTGTGTGTAGGCCCCAAATCCCAACAGGCTAGAGAAATGGAGAAGTGATTGCAGCATGACATGCCCCACTGAGGGTTCCTCTCTCTCTCTCTCTCTCTCTCTGTGTCTCTGTCTCTGTCTCTCTAGCAAGTACGCACATCCTCTGGCAATGAAAGATTCTTTAAAATCTGTATATAATTATTTATAGCAGCATTATTTGTAATAACTAAAACTGGACATACCCCAGGTGCCATTAAGGGGATAATGGTGAAGCAAAACATGATACATTTATACCATGGAATACTACTTAGCAACAAAAAGAAAGGAATAGTTGATTAAGTGTACAATTTAAATGAGTCTCAGAGGCTTTATACTAGTGAACATAAGGCAGTCTGAAAAGGTTCTATGCCATAGGATTTCATTTGTATATTTTCAAAATGACAACACTGCAGAGATGATAAATTAGTTGTTAAGAGTTTCAGAGTGGTGGGGAGGAGAGTTTAGATGTGAGTATAAGGTGCACTAGAGAAATCTTTATGGTGATGGAATAGTTCTATATCTCAATTGTAGATATTGCTACAGAAATCTATGTATGTCATAAAATGAGTTAGAACTATATACATTCCTTGTTTTGATATTGTAATTATATAAGGTATAAGCTCTAGTTCAAATGTACATAGGATGACCTCTCTGTACTGTCTTTGCAACTTACTGTGAATCTATGATTATTTTAAAATTGAAACTTGGGGCTGGTAGGTGGCGTGATGGTTATGAATCTGGACTCCCTCATGGCCGACCACAGTTTGAGTCCTGGATTGCGCGGCATGCTTTCTCACTTTCCCTCTCTGTCTGTGGTCAAATTTAAAAATAATAGTAATAATAAATAAAATTAAAAGAATTCTTATAAAAAATAAAGTTGAAACTTCAAAAGATTTTTAAAAATATGATACAGTGTGTGCATGCATGAGAGAGAAAGGAGAGGCAGAGAAAGAAAGAAGTACCCTCCACAGGGCCTACTCATGCTACAGTCCCCGTTTTCTAGTCCTCTAACCCACCAGAATCCTGTATGTATGCAAGTACCCAGTGTGTGTTTTAGCCAACTAGACCATGGACTCTAACCTTGGTCAGAATGTGGCTTCCAGCTCCACTTTCCTGTAACTACTGACTCCACCACAGACACTGTGGCAAAAACAATTCTTTGTCTGTTTTTTGACAATTCTACACTATCATTTGGAATAAGATACTTAAGAAAGAGTTCTTTCTAGAGCACATGATAGCTCCTTTAATATTCTGTGAGATAGTGGAGATACTATATTTCTCATTTGCTCTAAGAGTATTACTCTGTCAAGGTTTTATAGAGAATTTTCTCACTGCCAGACTGCTTGAGAGCTTACCAGGGAGGTAAAGACACAGAGAATGGGAGAGGATGAAAGCACTCCCCTAGTCGTGCATGGCCACACTGTAGTTCTTGCTCTTAAATTTCTTGTCTTGTTGGGATTTGGGGCATGCATGCGCATGCGTCCAATGTGTTTTTCAAAACGCCAAGCTCAGATTTGAACCAGGGTTGGCCATGTGAAATCTGGTTCCCTCAATCACTGAGTTATGGGGCTGGCCTAGAGAATTTTAAATAGTTATTAACTAAGTAGATTAGAAAAACTTAACGCGTTTGCATTCTAGAAATACAGTTCTTTTCCTGTTAATGTTATGTAGTGGAAAATAAAATTGCATTAATCTTTAAATGTGTATCTTTTTTGTTCTTTTTGTTTAGATAATTACTTACTTCTACAGCCGTTTTGCACAAAAGCTCAATTTTTAAATGGAAAAGCAAAACAGGATATGACAGAAAAGCTTGCTGGTAAATACTTTTAAATTATAAGTTCTAAAATATTTTATTAACTAATGGGTTTTTCAGATTATTTTTAGGATAGCTATCATTCAATATCATACCTGTGAAATAGACATAAATTATATAATGATCCACAAAAGCACCTTTTAATACTTTTTTCCCTCCAACATTTCAGTAGTATTAATTTTTTTTCCCCTCTTAAGTGCTTAGTCTTGTTAGTAGGAATAATACAGGGCAAATAAACAGACATTAAAAGAAATTACGGGAGGAACCAGCAGTTAGCGTAATGGCTATGTCGCTGGACTCCCACATAGTCGACCGCGGTTCGCGGCCCAGACCCGGTGGCTTAAAACTCACGCCGGGCGCGTGTGCGTGCCCAAGATCCCGAGAGGAGAATGGAGGAGAAGGGATTGCGGCGTGACCATCCCCCCGGAGGGTGATTTCCTGCTTTCTATCTCTCTGTCTCTCTCTGTCTGTCTGGCAAGCGCACGCGCCCTATAGCAAAAAAACCTCTCCAAAAAAAAAAAAATTGTGTTCAATAAAAGTCCCCTTGGTAAAAAGTGCATACATTTTTATTTCATTGCATTTGGAAAGCATTAAGATGAACTTGGGGTTTGACTTCTCTCTTTTACCACTTTTGTCAGAATTAATTGATATATATGGAATTTTAGTACTTGAAAATCCCATTTTTTGGAAGGAAAGATTCTAACCATTTTTTTTTATTTTTTTATTTTTTAAGAAGCCTAACTTCATAGGACAAATGGCATAGGGAGAAGCTCAGTTTATTTCTAGTGCTTTTTTGTTTAGCAAAAATTGAATTTATTTAAAAAATCCCTTACTGTTTACTATATTTTTATTTTTCAGATATTGTTATGGAACTTTATCAAAGAAAGCCCCATGCCACAGAACAGAAAGTATTGGTTGTTTTATGGCACCTTTTAGGGAACATGACAAATAGTGGGTCTCTGCCTGGAGCTGGAGGAAATATACGAACAGCAACAGCTAAATTATCAAAAGCACTTTTTGCACAGATGGGGCAGAATCTGTTAAATCAGGCTGCGTCTCAACCACCACATATCAAAAAGAGTTTAGAGGAACTGCTTGATATGTCAACTTTAAATGAATTATGAATCTCTGATGAAATGTTAAGATGAACAAACTGTTTACATGATGACAGGTGGAACTTTTTAGTTACATGTTCAGTGCCTGTACTTCACATTCAGTAAATGAAGTTCAATGGCTATTTTTATTTGCAGCCTGTAAGTATACATCTGTCCTATATCAACTGTACCACTTGTACCCATCACACAAAACCCTAAATTAATATAACTTAATATTCATGAAATCTGGGGCACATGGAATGAATCCAATTTTAATATTTTTGAGAAAAGTCCTGCTCATTTGCACTATTCTGTAGAAACTACAATTTATTGTCCTATATGTACATTTAGCTTTATAATTAAAAAAATATACTTTTTATTATGTAATCATGTTCTGCTACGTCTCATTACTCAGCCTTATTTTATGAAGTGGAAGAAAAGTCATTGAACTATGTTATCACAAACTTAAGTTGTGTGTGCTACTTGTAAAAAACATGTATTTCTGAATCAGTCCGCTAATATGATTATGCAGTATTAGCTTGCTTTTGCTGCTGTATTAATATATTTGCTTAATTACCTTTTGGGTTTAATCATCTACATAATTGTGAAATTTAACAAGTTATAATAAAGCATGATGACCAAAGTCTTAGAACACAAACATTTTAAATGCACGTTTAAGAAAACGTGTTGAATGTAACTTCCCTATTTTTGTGTGCATACACTAAATTTTATTTCTGTATGTCCTGACATTTCTAAAGGTGTTATTTTGCTGCCCAGTTGTGTAATTCTCAAAAATAGTGCCAGGTCTTCTATAGCTTATCTCAGAATTCTTGGGCTTAAAAGTACTGTATGCATATTAAAAAAAGAAAAGGAATGTTATAAAATAAAAGGATTTATTTCTGTAGATGTGTGAGAGGTGTCCTGTTTTTCCAATTTTCATAAATGTTAAAATAGAAAAAAATACATATTGTAATATTGATTTATCACTGTTGACCTAACAAATACACACAGGTATATTCTTTTAACTTTTTTTTTTTTTTAAACTTTTAAGGAAATTAGCCATGTGATCTTAGACAGATAACTTGCCAGGTCTGGGGCTCAGCTTTTTCTTTTCTAAAATGTGAGGGCTTGGCTAGAGATTTTTTTTTTTTTTTTTTTGAGTTCATTTATGTACTACTTCCACAAGGACAAGAGAGAACATGAAAGGAAGAGAGAGAGTGAGAGACAGTATTCCCAACGGGGTGGTGATGCCACAATACACTTTCAGCCCTCAGCCAGGCCCAGAAAGTGTGAGTACCGCATGCCAGCATGGGGGTACCCAGTAAATGAATGGGAGCAACACAACCAAAGGATGTATATTCTTCCCTGACTCCAAAGAGATCCATCAAGCATTGTGCATCTTTCTTACTGGCGGAGGGTAGAAGACAAATCAACTTGTAATTTACTTTCGGGAAGATGTCTGGCATACCCCAGACCATGGCCCACTTCCATTTTAACTAACTGAGGGGTGGTTTGAGTTACAATATCTATCTTTTGTCCTGTGGCATGCATATATCTTATATGCAGCTTGGGCCACTATTCCCTCTATTCTTTTAGGCTTGAATTGCTGGTGTCCATTGTCAAATTCTATACACTTGACCATTTGCCTTTGGCCATGAAATTTCTGCCCGAGATAACACCTTCATATTGAACCCCCTTTCTCTCTTGGCACTTCTTTGTTTTTTTAGTGGCCACAAGAGAACTGAATATCTCTTGAACATGAGCAGGTTATAATGAGAAGGAAGTGTGCCTCAAACTCAGCTATCGAGCCCAAACTCAAGGAACTTCAAAAGTTCATGGAAAGATGGAATTAAAATATAAATTATTGTGGTGCAAAAGATTTTGATATGCATACATTTTTTTTTAATTGCCAGAGAGTATGTGTACTCACCAGAGTTGGAGGGGTGGGTTGGTGGGGGGTAAACACTCCCTAATAGAGTATGGTCAGTCCTTAGTTCCTTCACCGTATCTCTATCCGGTCAGGATTTTGGGCATACAGGCTCATACACCTGATGTGTTTTTCAAGTTACCGGGGCTGGGATTCAAACCACAGTTAGCCATGTGGGATTCAGCTCTCTTAACCATCAGATCACAGGACTGGCCCCATAATTTTTTTTACAATATGCTTTTGTCATGAACTTCTCAAAGACCCCTTGTAATTCTTTCCTTCCCTGACCTAGTTCTTGAGATTGGCTAGATCTAAGATCAAATACACATAGTTTCATAACTCTGTGACCAGAAAGCACAAAGACCTGGAATAAAAAAATGGAAAGAAATTAGACATTAAAATGCAAATAATTCATTTGGACATTTCAAAAGGTGTGAAAACATACAAATTAATAATGTAATAAGTTATCCAGAAATAGGAGCAACATAGGATCTAAGTAAGTAAATTAGGAAGACTAAACTGAATAGATACCATTTCAGCTAAATCTTAAAGTTCAAGTAATAATGGAGTGGAAATAAGACTCATATTGTATTTGGATTTAAATATATAGGCACAGCTTTAATTTTACTTGCTTAACAGTAATGAGAAACACTAAATACGGGTGTCTGAATTGTTCAAATAGAGGATCCACCACAATTATTTTAGTGATGGATTATTTATAATATACATAAACAAAGTCCATTCCTGAGAGCAAATATATTAAATAGTCCAAAAGGAAATTTTGATTAACACTGGATATCACAAGTAACATTCTGCTCTTTTATCAGACAGGGTCCTAGAAGGAAACAGATGAAATATAAAAATCAGAATGATTTTTAAAGTGCATAAGGGATTTTGTGTGTGTGTGTGTGTGTGTGTGTGTGTGTGTGTGTATGTGTGTGTTTACAAAGGAAGGGTTAGGGAAACTTAGCACCTGAAAGAAGACAGTAAAATTTTAAGATTGGAACACAGATTTCCCCACATGGAGCTGGGGGAAAAATACCCTCACTCTTCTCTTTCATTCTGCCAGGACTCAGGCCAGATCCAACCAGAAACCAAGGAGGGTACCTATTGATATAGTGTGTAAAATGTTAGTTTCCAGAGAGTAGAGCAGTTGATCTAGAGGGACAAATGGGAGAAATAGGAAGGGGTCTTCAAAAAGTTAATGGTAACTGTGTATTATTAAAATCTATGCATGTGGCTGGCAGGTGGCATGGTGGTTAAAGGCATTGGACTCCCTCCCACATGGCTGACTGTGGTTCGAGTCCTGGACCTAGTGGCTTGCTTTCTCACTTTCTCTCTCTCTCTCCTCTGTCTCTCTCTGATCAAACTGGAAAATAATAATAAAGTTAAATAAAATAATTCTTTTAAAAAAATCTGTGCATGTATATCAACAATTTTGCATCAAATTAACTCATAGTTTAATTTTTCCACAAAGATTTTTAAATTTTATTTTTATTATTATTTTAATTTGCCATAGTCTCTGGAGAGAGAAAGATGCAAAGTGAGAAAGCAAGCCACCAAGTTCGGGACTTGAACCATGGTCGGTCATGTGGGAGTCTAGTGCTCTAACTACCATGCCACCTGCTGGCCCCTCCACAAAGTTTCTGAAGTCCTCTCATAAATTACATCTTTTTTTTTTAGAGAGAGATATTGTTGCTATAGGGTGCATGCACTTGCTGGAGACACAAAGAGAGAGACAGAAAGTGAGAAATCAATCCCCCAGGGAGATAGCCATGCCACAATTTCTTCTTCTCCATTCTCCTCTTGGTATTTTGGGCATGCATGCATACATGCCTGGTGTGAGTTTGAAACCACTGGGTCCAGGACTCGTGGTCAGTCATGTGGGAGTCCAGCCATATAACCATTGTCATCCTCTGGTCCCATAAATTACATTTTAATAACAGCTTTTCCCCATCTGTCTAATCTCTCTATTCTGTGTTTGAGATCACCTGACTTTAAATAATGTATTTTAGCCCACTGTCCCTTAAACTACAGTTTTGTTGTATCTTTTTTCTTCCCAAAACTTATAATTGTGATATATACTTTCTTTTAGAGTCAATTAAGGTAAATCAGTTTTTAAATATTTCATTTTTGCCAGTGGGGGGAGCACATTCTGGACAGAGGGAAAAGTGTGACATAAAGTTCTGAGAGAAGTGGGTTTGGTGGAGATGGGAGGGCGCAGAAACACTGAGAAGCTGGCATAATTATGAAAATATTTCAATGCTAAAGAGTTAGGTTTTTCATGTAAACAATAACAAAAACAACAGAGGGTTTTAAGCAGGAGAGTGAATGCAGTAGCACTGAGTTGAAATGTAAGAGGGAGACTAACAAAGGGAAAAAATATCCACAATGAGTAACACTGAAGCAGCAGGTGGATTTTTACAAACTGACCACTAAAGGAGATGGGATCTCAGAAACAATATTATTTTCTAATGAAGAATTTGAAGCCACCTTAGGAAAGACGGAAATATCCAGAAAAGGATGAGGGCTAAGTCAGTCAAAGCCACTGAGTTTCAGCACCTGCAGCACACTCCAGCTTGTCTTTTATGTAGTTCTCTTGACTGCCTCTTCTCAGAGCAAACATATAAAAGCTGCTGATCGAACCTGTAAAAAAGCAAAGTCACAGTTAGAGGATTCAACAAACTTGCTTGAAGAACCAAATGAAAGGTCAAGTAGGTGCAGTCTCATGAAAATGCAAGGCTAACGGTAAAAATATTGATTTTGATACTGGGAAGCAAACTGTCTTGTTGATGGGGATTTATGATTAGCAGGGTTTTGGATGTAAAACAGCCTCTGACGTACAAACACTTCTAGAGCAGATTCCAGAAGAAACTGGAACCCAGTTGTGATACCACTGAACCTTGAAAAAGACTATGGTAAGTGATGTTATGTATGGTGTTGGGATGTTACCAGTTAATAACAGCATACTAAACGGAAAGAGACCAAATTTGAAAGAAAAATATTTTTTTTGAAATGTGGCAACGGGGTACAAGTGAATAAAACCGCTTGGACTGTTGACACAAAACTGTCTCCATTTATTGGGAGCCAGCAGTTAGCATAATGGCTATGTCGCTGGACTCCCACGTAGTCGACCACGGTTTGCCACCTGGACCCGGTGTATTAAAACTCACGCCGGGTGCGTGTGCGTGCGTGCCCAAGATCCTGAGAGGAGAATGGAGGACAGGGATTGCCAAGGGATTGCCCTGTGAACATCCCCCCTGGGGGGTGATTTCTAGCTGTCTCTATGTCTCTCTCTTTCTGGCGAGTGCATGCGCCCTATAGCGAAAACCTCTCCAAAAAACAAACTGCCTCCATTTATCTAGAGGGTAATTTTACGTATTTTTTTAATGGTCAGCTTCCTAAGCCTCTTAAGTTCATGACTGGTCCATCTTCAGAAAACCCGAGTAGGCCGAGAGTCCATATTATTTTCGGATTTGGGATTTAAGTCTGAATTTCTGCTCATGTAAAAATTTTTATGGGTAAAGCTTGGGCAATTGCCAAACAAGTCTTAGAGGATTTGCCCCAAACAGAATAACGATAGTTTACTTTTTAGAGGGTGGGGAGTTTCCCAGGTGCTGTCTGTGTTTAAGGTCAGAGGTGGAAAAGCCCTAAAGTCAGTGTTTTGGTAAGTGCTTACCCAAGCAACGCCAAGGAGGAGCAGCGGCCACCGCCTTCGCCGGCGCGGGGCGGGGCTGTGGCCTCAGGGCAGCCTCGATCCAAGGAGGGCGAGGCCTGCGCGCCGCGAGGCCACGTGACTGGTTCGCCTCCTGGGACACCACGCATGCGCACAACGTCGTCGGCGAGGTGGCTCTGGCGCTGGTGGCGGCTGCTGCAGTGACTGAGGACTGAGGCGGTGGAAGTGCCATCATCGGCTAGGTTGGCTCAGGCTTCGGCTCATGGCATCGAGTGGCATCCATCGTAAGGTCAGGTGGGACGGGCTCCCCGGAACGTGGTGGCGGGGGGGAGACTAGCGGCAGAAAGGGGCCTGCGGTGTCTCAGGCCGCGTTTGGGCCGAGGCCTCCCTCTCCCGCCCTGTTTGCGGCCTGGCTTGGACTCGGCGCCCAGCTGGCGATTCCTTTCTTCTTCCCACCTGTTGGGTGGAGCAGCGCGAGGTTTCTTTTCTTAGACCTAACGTTTCTCTTGACTGCGCTTTATGTCGGGCGGGAACGTGTGGACCTCCCTCACCTGGATTTAGAAAGAGGTTGGGAGTAGTAAGTCTGAAGTCCTTGCTTCCCCGAGAGCTGGAAGCCAATGTAGCTGGGACGACTAGAAGTGGAAGGGGCTTGTTAGCCGCCAGATGATTGGGAGGATAGAATACAAATTCTATTAATAAAAAGCATGGCCTTTGAGGACACATTCTGCGTTCTGCGTTCTGACTACGGAAGCAATACTAAGTCACAGCACACTAAAGATGAACCAGAACTTGTGGCAGCATAGGATGGAAATAGAAAAACTAGACATGAAAGGCCCTAGTAGGATCTTTTGAAGAAATCTATTTAAGAATGCTTATCTTTGTAACCAGATTGGCACCCGTGTTTTTCCTGTTCTAAAGTCAGATCTTTAAATAAGTTAATACAGATAATAATGGATAGTACTTGAAGTTAATAAATAGTACTGCTTAATGTATTATTAATGATGCTGTATAATAATACCATGTAATTTTATACAAATTCAAATGTTGCTTTTTAGTTTGACAATCATGTTGTCTTCTGTTTGAGGATTTCAAGTTACTTGGCAGTGGTCTAATTTGTTCAGAAACATGTCAAAGTTTTCTAGAGCTGGAAAGGGGGAAGAAGCTTTAGCATTAGCAAGTTTCCTAAGGGAAGTACAAAGCTCTTTTGTGAAGTTCAGGGTTTGGGGCTCTATAGGAGCCTTAGTGGGTTGAAAAAATAATAAACAATTGCTGTCAGGTTCCCCTGCTCCCAGATTTTAAACCTTATTCTATAGTTGAAAAACTTGGAACTTTCTACAGTTCACTGTCTGACAGGGATAAAGGGACTGATAGGAGTTCTAAAGAAAACTAGTTCTTTGACTGTGAACTCTGAAATAATTAGTGATTGACCAAAATGGCTAATTAGATGGTATGGGATAATTAAAGTGAGAATTAGAAAAGCAGAATATTTTAATCTGAAAATATTTGGTAATAGTTTTACTTGCTTACTTTATAGTTGAGTAAGAAAGGATTTTATAAGTCATTTTATCATGTATTTTTCAAGAGAAACAACAATCCGTATGCTAACAAATAATTCTACATGAAACTTTTTAGAAAAATAACTAGAGGAGGAAGAAAGTAGTAGCTGCACTCCAATGGTAACTTTTTTCAAAGATCTGAAGATAATGCAGATGTTTATGTAAATACATATACAAAGTCCAGTTTCTAGAATATAGTGTTTAATGTGTAGAAACTTTTTAAAAAGTCAGTCTGTAACATTCTGCTTAGCCTCTAAAACCATTTGTAAAAACTAGTCTCTTTTCTTCTTACAGCCCAAATCTTCAAATTGGCTTATCTGTGGATGAGGTACAGAGTGACTTCTGGATTGCAAAGTTGTTAATTTTCAATGCCCAAACCCATAATTTTTGATCTTCAGTGATGACTTTAAATTGTTTTCTTTTTTTTTTTTCTTTTTTTTGGGGGGAGAGGTTTTTGCTATCGGGTGCGTGCGCTCGCCAGACAGACAGAGACAGAGATAGAAAGCGAGAAATCACCCCCCAAGAGGGGATGGCCACGCCGCTATCCCTTCTCCTCCATTCTCCTCTCGGGGGATCTTGGGCACACACGCACAGGTGCCCGGCATGAGTTTAATCCACCGGGTCTGGGACTCGAACCACAGTCGACTGCATGGGAGTCCAGCGACATAGCCATTACGCTAACTGCTGGTCCCTATGACTTTAAATTTTTTAATACTGCTTTGTTTATGGAAAAGAATAACCAATGCTATAATTTTTGAGTACCTCTGTAGGCACTAGAGTTATATAAAAAAATAAAAAAAATTAGATCAATTGTTCCATTTTTTAATTTACTGTTAAGTCATCTTCAAACAAACTTGAAAGTTTAAGATGGCATGCTTAGTCAGATGTTTAATGTATATCGTAATTATGCTAAAAGTAAAATATATGACGTAGAAGAACTATATCTTTTCATGTGCTGCATATTTATAATTTATATTTTCTTCTATACATGTATACTTTATGCCTATCTTATGATTCTGTAAGAAAGAATACTAACTTCAGTAAAAAGACATCAATTGTTTTGGTGAGTTGAGAAAAAAGGAGTTTTGTTAGTCTAAGGGAACAGCATGTACCAAGGCATGAGCCAAAGCTCAGGTATGAAGCATGTAGCTTTGGAACTAGCAATGTGGAGGAAGATACAGGATTAATAGGTTTAGATAGTTGAGACTGGACATATTACTCACGTGTTCAAAGATATTTATAGTGCTGTTATATGCCAGGCACTGTTTTTGGTTCTAGAGATAGAGCATCAAGCAAAACCAACAATGTCTCTTTCTCACTGAATTGAATACTCTAGTAATGTTATTGGGTCATCAGGAAAGTCATGATGAATTTTTGTATAGAAAAATAGAAAAATATGGCATGACTTTCCAAACAACCTAATAGTTCACTGATGGCAGTTGTAGTGATGTTTTTCAGATTTTTTATTGGAACCCCCCATAGCATGTACATGTGACATTGCTACCCAGTAAATAGTAATGGAATTGTATATGTGTTTCAACATTATGACCACAGTATGTGCAGATACTCTGATTTATTGTTTTATATTTTGTTTTTTCCATTTAAAAACAAGTGAAATTTATTTGAATCAGGCTGCAGTTTGAAAAATATTGCTCTAGAGGAGAGATAATAATTATTTAAATTACAACGATAGTAGTATAAATGAAAAGAAGGGGATAGTTCATTGAAATAGCAAGGTATGTGTGATTATTTTGTGAATGAAGACTAAAGAGCTTAAGAAACTTGCCCAAAGCTAATTAGTAACCAGACCAAATTTTCTTTTTTTAAGAGAGAGTTTTTGCTATAGGGCACGTGTGCTCGCCCAAGAGACAGAGACAGAAAGCAGGAATGCATGGGCTCACTGGAGAGACAGAGACATAGAAACACAAAGCAAGAAATCACACTACAGGGGTGATGGTCTTGCCTTAATCCCTTCTCCAGTATCCTCTTGGGATCTTGGGTGCACGTGTGCACACACATGCACATGGACCTAAGCACGGGCCATAGGGTATTTGTGCTCACTGGAGAGAGAGAGACAAATAGTATGAGGGAAAGTGAGAAATCATCCCTAGGAGTGGTGGCCACACTGCAATCCCTTCTCCATTTTCTTCCCGGGATTTTGGACATGCAGGGACACACACCCTGTGTGATTTTCAAGCCATTGGGTCTGGGACTCCAACCACAGGTGACCCTGTGGGGGGTCTAACAACATAATCCCTTATGCCATCTACTGACCCTGCTATTTGTTTTTTATTCAAATGAATTGAGTTTTGTGCAACTGGTAGATCTGGTCCTTACCTTTGAGAAATTTATAATCTAATATGGAAAATGAACATTGAACAAGTATCACAGATGTATTGAGTTTTGTGTTATGGAGAAAAAGATAGATGCTCGTAACCTAATAGTGGGAATAATATAATTGATTTAAGACCTGTGAGGAAATGATGTTTAGAATATTCTTATTTATTTAAGACCATTTCAGGAAATGACGTTTTAACTTTACCCGGAAGAATGAATAGACTTTAGTTAGAACTAAATGAGAATGTAGAGTGGGATAGAAGTATGAGAGAGCATTTCAGGTAGAAGAAATTGCATTCACTGAGGTCCTTAAGCTGAAAATGGAATTGAAAACAAAAGCAACTCAACAAAAATAGAGCGTCTGAGCTTAAGTTAATAGAGAAGAGGATAGAATTTGGTGTTAGAATGGGTTGAAACTTGACTGTTATCTTTACCACTCATATAAACTTGGAGAAATTATTTAATCTTAATAAATTTTGTTTTCCTTATCCTTTAAAATGGGAAAATGGCATTTAACACAATATTCGTTCAATAAATGCCATCTCTTACTGATAACTCATCATGAAGTACATGATGATAGGTCTTCATTCATTGATTCAGTCTTTCTTTCAAAAATAATCAGTGTATTCTGTGTGCCAGGCAACTTAATATATAATAGTTGAGTTGAACATGTGTGGTTATAGTTGTGTTGAAATATGAAAACAGAACCAGCAGGTGGTGTAGTGAAGGGTGCTGGACAACCACATGGATGACCAAAGTTCAAGTTCCAGGTCTGGAGGCTTGAAACTCATGCTGAACACCTGTGTGTATGCTCCCATAGCCCTGGGAGAAAAATGAAGGAGAAGGGATTACTGCATGGCCATCCCCCCTCCCTCCTGGGGAGAGGTGATTTCTCACTTGCCATCTTACTGTTTCTCTCTGTCTCTCCTGTGAGCGCATGTGCACTGTGGCAAAAAAGTTAAAAAAAAAAATATGAACACAATATGGTTTGGGACCAGCAGTTAGCGTAATGGCTATGTCGCTGGACTCCCATGTAGTCGACTGCGGTTCGAGTCCCAGACCCAGTGGCTTAAACTCACGCTGGGCACATGTGTGTATGTGCTCAAGATCCTGAGAGGAGAATAAAGGAGAAGGGATTGCGGTGTGGCCATCCCCCCTGGAGGAAGGTTTCTTGGTTCCTGTCTTTCTGGTGAGCGCACGCACCCTATAGCAAAAACCTCTAAAAAAAAAAAAAAAGTATGGTTTTACTATGTACAAAGAACTGTGATAAAATTTTTCTGTTAGATTTTTCCATTGAAACAAACAAAAAAGAAACTGGTCTGAACTGATCTACAGTTTGGAAAATTCTTGACATAGGGGAGGAGATAATGATTAATTCCTTAAAGTATAACAGTAATAGTGTGACTAAAAAACAGGTGGTTAATTCTTCTTGTTTTAATTTTTTCTATTCTTTGAGAGAAAGAAAGGCAACTCAACAAGATCCTCATGCCGTGCTTCATCCCGTCTTATCTGGCCCAGATTATGAGCATGTACACATCCAGCTTGCTCAGAAAACTGTTGGGATGAGAACCCAGGACCATGCCTAAGTGAATTCAGTTATGTTACCACTGTACTGCCACCTGGCTCCAGGGCTGGTTAATTCTCATAGTAGGCAGTAATAATAAGTAAATTATTCACTGTTTAGGATATAATACATTCTGTGCATAAAAGAGTAAGAGTAAGTGAAGGTAAAGGGAATCAGGTGTTCTGGAGAGGGGAGCAAGTTAAATTTTAAATAAGAGTGGCCAAAGTAGGTCTCATTGAGAAGATGACCTTTCAGCAAAGGCTTAAAAGAGGTGTGGAAAGTAGCATCTGGGAGATAATTCTGGACAGAAAGAATAGCAGTGCAAAGTCTCCAAGGTTGGAGAATGTGGTCTTTTTGAGAGAGGCAAGATCTCATTGTGGTTGAAACTGAATGAGAGGTTGAGAGTAGTAGAAGATGAGATCAAGAAGATAAATGGTAGGAGAAGGTGTAATGATTCATTGGAAGGACATTGACTTTTACACTGTGAAATTGAGTAGTGGAGTGTCAGACTGAATTTATTGATTTTTTTTTTTTTTTTTTTTTTGCTGTAGGGCACGTGCGCTCACCAGACAGAGAGAGACAGACAGACAGTGAGAAATCACCCCCCAGGGGGGATGGTGACGCCGCAATCCCTTCTCCTCCATTCTCCTCTCGGGATCTTGGGCATGCATGCACACGCGCCCGGCGTGAGTTTTAAGCCACCGGGTCCGGGACGCGAACCGCAGTCGACTACATGGGAGTCCAGTGACATAGCCATTACACTAACTGCTGGTTCCCTTGTTTTTTTTTTTTTTGGAAGAGAGTTTGTTATAGGGTGTATGCGCTTGCCAGAAGGACAGACAGAAAGTGAGAAATCACCCCCCAAGGGTGGTGGCCATGCCACAATCCCTTCTCTTTCATTCTTCTCTCAGAATCATGAGCATGCACGCCCAGTGTGAGTTTAAGCCACTGGGTCCGGGACTCGAACTGCAGTCGACTACATGGGAGTCCAGCGACATAGCCATTACTCCAACTGTTGGTCCCCAAAACAAAAATTCTTGAGAAAGGGGATAGGAGAAGTGATCCAAGTCATGAGTTCTGGGTTTGGCCTTTGATAGAGTTAATTTCATCTGTTGTGATCAAGGGAACAATGTGGATGTGGTTATAGATGCCTTTAGATTGGGAGATTTGTTAGTGGTAGTGAAGGGGATGAAGAAATATACTTGGTTGCTTATAGTCTTAAATTATGAGAATATACATGAACAGAAATAATGGTATATACATGAACAAAAATAATGGTTATATATTCAGGTTATTTTAGGAGTGATAATAGAAATGCAAAACAAATACTTAAGAGAATGAAAAGGGGGAGCAATTATAAATGAGGTGAGGAGATTAGGATACTGTGGTATCATAATAAATTCATTATTGGAGGTATAAACATTTTAAAAAGGGGTGTAGAGAATCAATAGAGATCCTTTAGGTTAAAACTGACCATTGGTTGTGGCAATGAGGATATTTTGATAAATTACTACCTCTGTTGGAGTGATGTAGCTGCACTACATAGTATACCAATAAATGGTTATTTTCTTAGAAAAAAAATGCTACAATGCACACCTTTGTTCATGTTAAGTATTTAAGCTCTTGTAAGCGGCCTGATCTTCGCTATTCACTTGACCCAGAGAACCCCATAAAGTCCTACAAATTAAGAGGTTCAGATCTTTGTGTTTATTTTAAGAACACCTGTGAAAGTGCCCAGACCATCAAGGTTATGCATATCCAAAAGACCACCAGGTATCTGAAGGCTCTCACTTTACACAAGTAATGTGTTCTTTTCTGTTGTTACAGTGGTAGAGTTGGTAGATGTGCCCAGGCCAGACAGTGCGGCTGGACACAAGGTTGGTGGCCAAAAAAGAGTGCTGAATTTTTGCTGCTCATGCTTAAAATTGCAGAGGCTAGGGGCTGGCTGGTGGTGAGGTGGTTAAGGCACTGAACTCTCACTTGGCTGACCACGATTCAATTCCTGGACTTGATGGCTTGCTTTTTCACTCTCACTCTCTCTCTTTTTTTCTGTAGTCAAGTTGAAGAATAATAATAAATTAAATTAAATAAATAATAATTTTTTTAAATGCAGAGGGTAATGCTGAACTTAAGGGGTTAGATGTGCATTCTCTGATCATTGAGCATATTCAGGTGAACAGAGCACCCAGGATGAGCCATCCAAACTTACAGAGCTTATGGGTAGATTAACCCATAAATGAGCTTCTCCTGCCACATCAAGGTGATCCTCACTGAAAAGGAGCAAGTTGTTCCTAAACCAGAAGAGGAAGTTGCACAGAAGTAAAATATATCCCAGAAGAAACTGGAGATACAAAAACTTATGGCATGGGAATAAAGTTAGCATAAAATAAATGTAGATAAAAGTAAAAAGAAAAAAAGTAGGAATGGTTAAAAGTCTGGAGTATACTAGATTTTCCAAAAATCTGGATGCTTATTTGGTGAGAGTGAAACCAGAAAAGTTTTGGCATGGTTAATAGGAGATGAGATGGGGTGAAGGATCTTAATGAAAATTAGAAATTGATGGGGCCAGCAGGCGGTACGGTGGTTAAGGTGCCCAAATCCCACTTGGCTGACCACAGTTCAAGCTCCAGAACTGGTGGCTTGCTTTCTCACTGTGTCTGTCTTTCTCTGATGAGTGCATGTTAGCAAATTAGAAAATAATGATAAAAATAATAAAATTAAAAAAAAATTGGAAATCAAGTGAGAAGTTGCATATTGAATGGTAAGACCACCAGTCCCATTTGTGTTACGTGTCTCTAGAATGCTGTTTTCCTTGCTTGTATTTTCCTAAGTTGAAAAGTTTTTCTTTTGGGAAAACGTAACCCAAAGGAAAACGTATAACACTGATGTTTATTGGGCTCCCTTCTCAATAGAATGTCATTGTGCACTGAGGTCCACCGATTGACAAGCCCTGTTTCACTTTAAATTTGTTTTGTAATACCTATCACTTGTTTTTGAACACAAGCTTGAAGATCACTATTCTTTTTATTTTTTATTTTTTTAGGAATTATTTTACTTAACTTTATTGTTAATTTGACCAGAGAGAGACAGAGAGTGAGAGAAAGAAAGTGAGAAAGCAAGCTATTGGGTCCGAGAGTCAAACCACAATCAGGCATGTGAATCCAGCACCCTTAACCACCACACCACCTTCTGAACTTAAAGGTCACTATTCTTTTTTTTTTTTTTTGGAGAGGTTTTTGCTATAGGGCGCGTGCGCTTGCCAGACAGAGACAGACAGAGAGATAGAAAGCGAGAAATCACCCCCGAGGGGGGATTGCCACGCTGCAGTTCCTTCTCCATTCTCCTCTCAGGATCTTGGGCACGCACACACATATGCGCCCAGCGTGAGTTTTAAGCCACCAGATCTGGGACCTGAACCGCGGTCAACTATGTGGGAGTCCAGCGACATAGTCATTATGCTAACTGCTGGTCCCAAGATCACTATTCTTGAGAGACCAAAACAGTCAAAAGATAGAAGCAAATAGTGCTGAGACTGGAAGAAAATTTAAAGTGCATTATAGAGGCTAACAGGTGGTGTGGTGATTAAGGGGCTGGATTGGTGATTAAGGGGCTGGACTCACACATACCCAACCATGGTTCAAGTCCTGGACCTGGCAGCTTGTTTTCTTACTTTTTTTTTTTTTTTTGCTCTCTCTCTCTGTCTCTTTTTGGTGAATCCACGTGCCTTATAGTAAATTAAACAACAACAATAATAATAACAATAACAATAAAAATTTTTTTTGAGGTTTTTGCTATAGGGCATGTTCACTCGCCAGAAAGAGAGATAGAAAGCAAGAAATCACCCCCCAGAGGAGATGGCCATGCCTCAATCCCTTCTCCTCCATTTTCCTCTCGGGATCTTGGGCATGCACGCACATGCACCTGACGTGAGTTTAAGCCACCAGGTCTGGAACTCGAACTGCGGTCGGCTACGTGGGAGTTCAGCGACATAGCCATTATGCTAACTTCTGGTCCCTAAAAATAAATTTTTAAAGTGCATTATAAACTTTCACTAAGGAAAAATTGATTGCATAGAGGATAAGGAGTAAAAATGGGATCAGACTTCCTCATCAGCAACACCAAATGCTAGGAGACAATAAGTAGAGTCATTCAAGATACTAAGAAAAAAATGCGTTTCAATATAGAATTTTAAAAATTATTTTATTTTTGCTTTATTTATTATTTATTTAATTTGACCAGAGAGGGACAGAGCGAGAGAGCGGGAGAGAGAAAGTGAGAAAGCAAACCACCAGGTCCAGGACTTGAACAGTGGTCAGCCATGTGGGAGTCCAGTACCCCTAACCACCCTGCCACCTGCAGGCCCCTCACTCTACAATTTTATAGTCAGACAATTTATCATTTAGTTTTGAGAATTTTAGAATTGGAAAATTTTAATTTTTCCTCCCTATATGCCCTTTTTCATTTGCCTTTTAATTTACCAGTGCTCTCCAGAGAGAGAGAAAAAGCACCTCATGGGGCATGTTCACATAGTAGTCTGTTGTCTTCCACCTCTTCTTCCTTTCTGGATTTTGGGTACACATGCACACGTACCCAGCATGTTTCCCAAGCCACTGTATTCAGGACTCAAACCATGCTGTCACCCATTTGAGTTCCAGCCATCTTAACCACCAAACAATAGGCTGGCCTTCTGTATACCCTTTTTCAAGAAGTTATATAATGAGGGACCAGCAGTTAGCATAATGGCTATGTTGCTGGACTCCCATGTAGTCGACTGTGGTTCGAGTCCCAGACCCGGTGACTTAAACTCACGCCGGGCGCCTGTGCATGTGTGCCCAAGATCCCTAGAGGAGAACGGAGGAGAAGGGATTGCGGCATAGCCATCCCCCTGGGGAGTGATTTCTCACTTTCTGCCTCTCTGTCTTTCTCTGTCTGGTGAGCGCACACGCCCTATAGCAAAAACCTCTCCAAAAAAAAAAAAATTACAAAAAAAGAAGTTATATAATGAGAAATGATTCTTTAACAGAGGCAATAAATCAAGAAAGAAAAAGGACTTGAGCTGTTACGGATGGGATCAACCTAGTAGATAAGTGAAAGGAATTCTTTGATTCAGAATAGACAAACCTAGACAAGATGAACAGGTCTAAATTATTAAAAAATAATAACATAATTTTAGAAAGGATGTCCCCAGAAGTGAAAATTAAACTAGTAGGTATAAGCGACAGATTCTTTTTTATTTTGAAGTTTATTCCATAAGTGAAAGACACATGGAGAGAGAGATTTGAATTAGATTCATCTGAGTGGAATCATACAGTATTTCCCTTATCACAATGACATCAAGGTTTATCCATATCATATTGTAGCATGTGACATAATTAATTAATTTTTAATTGCTCATCTAAGTGAGATGTGAAGAGAGGGAAAAAGCACACCCCCAATAGGTCATGGTCTTGCCACATCCCTTCTGCATTTCTCCCTCCTATAGAGATTGCTTCACCTGCCGGTTTTTGTGAATAGTGCTGCTATGAACACAGATGTGCAGTTAATCTCTTTAAGAGCTGATCTTCAGGTTTTTTTTGTTTTGTTTTGTTTTGTTTTGTTTTTTACATATCCCAAAAGTGAAATTGCTGGATCATGTGGTTTTCTTAATTTTTTGAGGAACTGCCATACTATTTTCCATAGTTGTTCCATGGTTTTACATTCTTTTTTTTTCTTAGAGAGTATTTTGTTTTGTTTTGTTTTTAGGGTGCGTGCACTTGCCAGAGAGACAGAAAGAGAAATCACCCCCTGGGGGATGACTACACCTCATTTCCTTCTCCATTCTCTGTGGGATTTTGGGCACACATGCACATGCACCCAGCATGAATTTCAAACCACTGGGTGTGGGACTTGATCTGAGGTTGACCATGTGGGAGTCCAGCACCTTAACCCTTAGGCCACCTGCTGGCCCCTGATTTTACATTCTTTTTTTTTTTTTGGCAGAGGTTTTTGCTATAGGGTGCGTGCGCTCCCCAGACAGAGAGAGAGACATAGAGACAGATGGCCATGCAGCAATCCCTTCTCCTCCATTCTCCTCTCGGGATCTTGGGCACACATACACATGCACCCGGTGTGAGTTTTAAGCCACCGGGTCCGGGACATGAACCACAGTGACTACATAGGAGTCCAGCGACATAGCCATTACACTAACTGCTGGTCCCCCTGATTTTACATTCTTACCAGGCGTGCTTAAGAGTTCCAGTTTCTCTACATCTGTTCAGCACTTGCTATTTTCTTTTTTATATTTTAGCCATTCTGATGTGTAAGAGGCAGTATCTCTTATGTGGCTTTGAATTTCATTTCTCTGACATTTAGTGATTTTGAGCATCTTTACATACACTTACTGGCCATTTGTTTATTGACCATACAATGTCTGATTCAATTTCCTTGCCTATATTTAATCAGGTTATCTGATGTTTTCTTGTTGAATTGTTGGGGTTCTTTATATATTCTGGATATTAACCCCTTTTAGTTATATTATAATCAGTATGTCCTCCCAGTCTGTAGGTTGCCTTTTTCTCTGCTTATGGTGCCCCTTGATATACCAAAAATTTTAAGTTTGATGTAGTGCTCTTTGTCTATTTTTGCTTTTGTTGCCTGTGCTTTTGGTATTATATAAATAAAATAATTGCCAAGTCCAGTATGGAGTTCTTCTCCTGTTTTTACCTAGGAATCTTATGGTTTTTAGGTTTTTACACTAAGGTCTTTAATGCATTTCCAGTTACTTTGGTATATGGTTTAAAATAAGGGTCCTGCATCATTCCTTTGCATGTGACTTTTAGTTTTCCCAACATTTGTTGAAGAGACTGCCCTTTCCTCCTTGAATAGTTTTGGAACCTTGCTGAAGGTTATTTGACTAGAGAGTTTATTTCTGACTGTATTCTCTCCCCTTGATCTACTTGTCTGCTATAAAGACAGTATCACAGCATTGTCTTCGTTTTTAATGGTTATTCTGTGTCTTTTGTCATTTTACATTGCTAGCTGGAGATTACTGATTATTGTTAAGAATAATCTAGTACTAGTAATTGATGCACTATAAAAAATATGTTAGAAAAAAATCTTACTAAATAACTGGAACCAGGAGATGGCATAATGGTTACGTCACTGGACTCCTATGTAGTTCACTGTGGTTTGAGTCTTAGACCCGGTGACTTAAAACTCACACCAAGTGAATGTGTGTGTATCCTCAAGATCCTGAGAAGAGAATGGAGGAGAAGGGATTGTGGCATGGCCATCCCCCCAAAGGGTGATTTCTCTTTCTATCTCTCTGTCTCTCAGGCAAGTGCATCTGCCCTATAGCAAAAATCTCTCTAAATTTTTTTTCAGTTTTTTTTTTTCTTTTGGACCTTTAATTTATGACATAATTATTGAAATGATCTCCCTGAGGGTAAAGCTGATGTTCTTAGTTTTTATTCAGCACTATAATTGCAGGTTGTGAAGTAATTGATGGTCTTTGAAGTTGCAGGGGTGTGGTAAATTCCTTGATTCCAGAGGAAACCCTTATGTCCCACTTAAATATGTAGTTTGAATAGAGTAGGTATTACAGCAAATGACTCAGCTACTTTTTTTTTTTTTTTAATGATTGAGCCATGAAACAAAAATCTGCAAATTGGGGGTGGGACAGTGGCCGAGCAGAACAATAAAAAGACTGATTCACTTGGGAGGGTACTGGGTTCATATCTGGAGACTTCGCTGGGAGTGCTGACTGTATGTGTGCCCATGATCTGGTGCTGGCTGGAACTGGGAGTGGATCACTGTTGAAGACCTGTTTGAGATGCTCTCTTTCTCTTGCTCATAGAAGACATAAACCTTTTTTTTTTTTTTTTTTTTTTTTTTTTTTTTTTTGAGAGGTTTTTGCTATAGGGTGCGTGCGTTTGCCAGAAAGAGAGAGAGACAGAGAGCCAGAAGGCAAGATACCACCTCCCAGGGGGATGGCCATGTTGCAATCCCTTCTCCTCCATTCTCCTCTTGGGATCTTGGGGACACACGCATACGTGCCTGGTGTGAGTTTAAGCCCCCGGGTCCGGAACTTGAATCGCGGTTGACTACATGGAAGTCTAGCAACATAGCCATTACGCCAGCTGCTGGTCCCTAAGCCTCTTTCAAAAAAAGAAAAATTTACTTAATTCCATTTGTTACTATATTTTAATTTGACCAGAGATAGACAGAGAAAGAGAGAGAAAGGGTAAGTGAGAAAGTAAGCTGCCAGGTCAGGGACTTGAACTGTGGTTGGCTATGTGGAAGTCCAGTGCCTTAACCACCATGTCATCTGCTGGTACCATAAACCTCTTTAAAAAAAAAAAAATGATGACTAACTTGCATGGGAAAATTTGTCTTAAAGTATGTCTTTTCTCCAAAGAAGAAGGAGAGAGTAAAACAAATTGAATTGTTTCTTTGCCTTTTCCTAGGACCAGAATGGTTTAAATTAATGTTGATGAAATTAATCTGAGTCATTCAAATAGAGATACCTTATTTTTTCTGGTAGTCTTAATACTTTGGACTTGGCTCTATTATATACTAACTAGATCTCTTTTTCTTATCATTTCTTCTCAAATCCCTCTGTTCATAATCTGACTAGAGCTTGCTTGTTCTGCTTCTTATCCTTCTACTTCGCTAATACAAACTATTCTGGATAGTGGTCTTTCTCTCTCTCTCTGTCTTTCTATTTTCTTCCCTCTCTCTCTTGAATTTGTTAGAGGATACATGCATTTCCCAGAGATAGAGAGATTAAGAGAGGAGGCATTCCTCATGGGGGACAGCCACATAATTAGGGATGTCTGGCTCTTTTTTTAGTCTACCTCTGCCTTGTCTTTTTGTTCGTGATCATATCCGCCTTCTTGTCTACTGTGAAGAGGAGTTCTCTCAAATCAGTTGTGCTGCATTTTGGAATAATTTCTCATTTTTTTCCTGCTATTCCAAAACCTGTAATTTTTCAAAGTTAACACCAAGTTCTATATTTTACTATTTTTAAAATTCCTGTCAGTTTTTACTGGCTTATTTAATTTTTAGTTTTTGCTGTAAGGCTTGAAGACTTTCCAGTGGGGGAGAGGGAGAGAGGGAGCAAAGCTGAGAAAGCATTCTCCTCCACCCCCAGAGGGTATGGCCCTGCTGCAGTCTCTTCTACATTCTCCTCTTGGGATTTTGGACACACATACACATGCTGCTGGCGTGTATTTAAAGCTGCTCAGTCTGGGACTCAAACCACATACTAGGCCATATGGGATCTAGTTGCCCTGACCATCATGCCACTGGCTGGCCCACTTTAATCTTCACGAAGAGAAAGCATGAGACAGAGTGCAAGAGAGCACCAGAGTATACAAGACAGAGACAGGTAGCCTCAACAGTTTTTCTCATACTGTAGTTCCCTTCTCCAGCTAGGCAGGATTTTGGGTGCCTGAGTATCTAATGTGTTTGAGGGCAATGGGAGTCTGAACCTACAATCGGCCATGTAACTTACAGCACTACAGGTAAATTGTCAGCAACTTCCTGAATTGATTGATTGATTGATTGATTGATTGCCAGAGGGTGCCTGTGTATGTGTGCCCATGATCTGGTGCTGGCTGGAACTAGGAGTGGACCACCAGAGTGGGAGAGGGAGAAAGCACTCCCTTCTCTATTTCTCTACCCTCTTGGAATTTGGAAAATGCACACACATGCACTTAGGTTTTTCACAGTCAGCCATGTGAAGTCTGGTTCCATTAACTACTAGGCCACAGGGGCAACCCTTCTCAAATTTAATATACACTTTTTTTATGACCCAGAAGTTCCATTATTCAGAGTTTACCCATGAATATGTTTCTGTGCCTTTGAATTATTAGGTCGTCAGGAAAGTCATGACGTATTTTTCTATGCAAAAATGTATCATAACTTTCTCAAATGACCCATTGTTTAGATATCTTGGTAGCAGTTCAACTTTCTGGACCCTAGCCTAGACCTTAGAATCACTGGCCAAGGAATCTGTATTTGTTTTAAACAGCTTAATAGCTGCATTTGGAGGAAAATTTGACAATTTCTGTGCAGACTATTATGAAACCATATATTTAAAAAAAAAATTGCTAGGGGGCATGTATGCTTGGCAGAGATAGAGATGAGAGAAGGGAAGAGGGAGAAAGCACACCCCTGCAGAGCATGCTTATTCCATCCCTTCCTCTTCACACTGTTGGGATTTTGGACATGCACACACACATGCCAAGTGTGTTTCTTAAGACACTAGGGCCAGGTTTTGGACCATACATTCAGACATGTAGACTCTGGCTGCCTTAACCACCAGACCAGAGAGCATGCCTGAAATCCAGATTTTTAAAATTGTCTTTAAATTGCAACAACAGTAACAATAACAAAAATGTAACCAACCAACCCATAGCTTTTTTTCTCCTCAATCCAGTTAAATACTTGATGGTAAACAAAAAGAGTAACGCACTCCACTCACTTGTTTTTTTTCTTTTGGAGAGGTTTTTTCCACTGTAGGGCGTGTGCGCTCACCAGACAGACAGAGACATAGAGACAGAAAGCGAGAAATCACCCCCCAGGGGGGATGGTCACGCTGCAATCCCTTCTCCTCCATTCTCCTCTCGGGATCTTGGGCATGCACACACACGCGCCTGGCGTGAGTTTTTTTTTTTATTTTTTTTTTTGGAGAGATTTTCACTGTAGGGCGCGTGCGCTCGCCAGACAGACAGAGAGAGACATAGAGACAGAAAGCAAGAAATCACCCCCCAGGGGGGATGGTCATGCCGCAATCCCTTCTCCTCCATTCTCCTCTTGGGATCTTGGGCACGCATGCACACGCGCCCGGCGTGAGTTTTAAGCCACCGGGTCCGGGACGCGAACCGCGGTCGACTACGTGGGAGTCCAGCGCCATAGCCATTATGCTAACTGCTGGTTCCCCGGCTGGCGTGAGTTTTAAGCCACCAGGTCCGGGACGTGAACCGCGGTCGACTACTTGGGAGTCCAGCGACATAGCCATTACGCTAACTGCTGGTTCCCCCTCACTTTTTTTTTTAATGAAGTTTCATTTTTAAACTTTATTTACTTATTCCAGTGTGACCAGAGAGAGACAGAACGAGAGAGAGAGAAAGAGAAAATGAGAAAGCAAGCCACCAGGTTTGAGACTCAAACCATGTTGGGCTTGTGGGAGTCCAGCACCCTTAACTACCACACTACCTGCAGGCTCCTCCACTCACTTTTTAAAAGTTCACTTTTTACATGAGAAAGAATAAGAGAGAGGGAGGGACAGTACCTTCAAAAGGGTCTGCGTGCTGTGGTACACTTCCAGTTTAGGCCAGCCCTGGATTATGGCCACAACCTGCTGTGTCCAGTGTACTCACGGAGGTTTCCTGATAGAAACTGGTAGCTTTCCTATGTGGGTCTGTCTTGCAGACCATTGCATTTTTATCTCCACCATCAGCCCCCATCCCACTTTTGTGGGAAGAACAACTGTTAATACCAATATTTTTTATAATATTTTAGTTTATCTAGTATAAATTCTTACAGATATATGTGTTGTGGATATCTTTATCAACAGATACATTTATTTTCTTTTTAATTATTCTTTATTTCATTGTATGAGTATTCCATTTATTAAAGCAGTCCTTTTAAAATTCCTCTTCCCTTTTTACTGTAATAGGAAGTTGTAATGAATGCTTTTAAAGAAATATGTTTATATCCTTCTCACTAAAGATATAATCCTTTAATTTTTATTGGTTATTTGTACTTCTTTGCTGTCTTTTAAGTCTTAATTATCTTTTAAATTATACTCTACTGTAGATTAGATGGTAGTATATACTGAGTACATTTTAAGAATGAATCAGTTTTTTTAATGATTATTTACCTTATTTTATTCATTTATTTATTTTGATTTGACCAGAGAGAGACAGAGGGTGAGAGTGAGAGAGAGAGGAAATGAGAAAGCAAGCCACCAGATTCAGGACTTGAGAACCCTGGTCGGCCATATGGGAGTGTCCACTGCCTTAACCACCACGCCACCTGCTGGTCCCAAGAATAAATTGGTTTTATAGTCTGCTTAGTTTTTTTTTTCTTTTTTTTGGAGAGGTTTTTGCCATAGGGCGCGTGCACTCGACAGACAGACAGACAGAGAGACAGAAAGCGAGAAATCACCCCCTGGGGGGATGGCCACGCAGCAATCCCTTCTCCTCTTGGGATCTTGGGCATGCACGCATACGCGCCCGGCGTGAGTTTTAAGCCACCGGGTCTGGGACGTGAACAGCGGTCGACTACGTGGGAGTCCAGCGACATAGTCATTACGCTAACTGCTGGTCCCAGTCTGCTTAGTTTTGAGACTAATTCCTAACTTAAAAACCATGAGATATGCCCTGCAATTTTTTATTTTTTTATTTTTTTTTAATTACCAGAGGGTATGTGCTGGCCAGAGAGAGGGTAAAAGAGAAAGCATCTCCCCATAGTGTGCGGTCATTCCACAGTAACGTCTCTGTTTCTCCATCTTGGGACTTAAAGCATGCAAGTACACATGCCAGGAAAGTTCCTCAAATTGCCGGGGCTGGGATTTGTACTGTGTTTGATCATGTGAGACCCAGTTCCATCAACCACTAGGCCATGGGGCCAGCCCAATAATGGCATATAATTTAATGATTCATTTTCAGTTTAAATTATTAGTAGGAGAGATGACACCTTATGAAAATATATTGTGATACTACCTGAAAGGGATAATTTTTTATTACCTCATACCCTTAAAAATTATGGGGGCCAGCAGGTGGTATGGTAGTTGGGGTGCTGAACTCCCATGTGGCTGTTGGAATGCCAGAACTGGTGGCTTACTGTCTTATTTTACCTCTTTCTCTTTTTCTGGTGAGCACATGTGCCCTACAGCAAATTGCAAAATAATAACAATAATAAGTAAAATTTTTAAAATAATTCTTTTAAAAAATAGTTTATATAATTCAATTACTTCCTAGGAGTAAATCTTTCATAACTATGTTCATAATAATATTTATTAACTTTAAAAATCACTATGATTTTTAAAGCTTAATTTGTATCTTCCATAATAAAGTTTAAATCTAGCTATCAGGAGTCAGAATTTATTATAATT
This sequence comes from Tupaia belangeri chinensis, assembly GCF_000334495.1. Lineage (NCBI taxonomy): Eukaryota > Metazoa > Chordata > Mammalia > Scandentia > Tupaiidae > Tupaia > Tupaia belangeri. The sequence goes on from NW_006160214.1 coordinate 745,806, forward strand.
ATATAGATGTGTTTTAGCAGTATGATATTCCCTTTTTTGAAACTTTATCCAGAACTAAGTGATGAAGTTCCTTCTGAAATGTGTATACCCAAGATCATAATTCATTCTGTAAGTTTTACTTTTAGCTTATGTAACAGATTTTTAAAATGTTATTTTGCAGTAATTGATAGCATGATGACATTTAGTATTGAACATTAGGTTCTTAAGAAATACAGGATTTTAGGTATGGTGCTTCATTAGGGAAACGAAATGGTGTTTTATGAAGAGATAATCTAAATCAGTATTTAATTTTATTTAAACACCCAGTGACAAGTGCCATTTATGTGAAGAGTTTGTTGTTATTTCATGTATATATGGAAACTAAAATAAGCCTGGTTGTAACTTATAGGACAGATCAAGAATTAAATAATATATTTCCTTCTGATTATGACTTACAGGAGAAATCAAGAATTAAATTAATATATTTTCTTTAATAGCTAAAAAGGGCTTTAAAAGTTATTGTTAATGCCAAATAATTTTTTTAGCATTCAAAACATTTTCCTTTCTTTGTGTGTTTCCACAGATTATTAACTGAAGACAAAATAAGTAGCTATGCAAAATTCTCACATGGATGAGTACAGGAATTCTAGTAATGGCAGCACAGGCAACAGTTCAGAGATAGTGGTAGAACGTCCTCCTGATTTCAGTACTGAGATTATGAATGTTACAGAAATGGAACAGTCACCTGATGGCTCTCCTAATGTGAATGCATCTACAGAAGAAAGTGATATGGCAAATGCTGTGGACCTTCCAGCAACAGCAACAGAAACAGAAGCAAATTTCCCTGCGGAATATGAAAAATTTTGGAAAACCGTAGAAAATAATCCCCAGGATTTTACAGGCTGGGTATATTTACTTCAGTATGTAGAACAGGAGGTTAGTAACTATTTAAATGATATCAGAAAGAGTAGATGAATACACTAATTAATTAAGTGATATCAGCCTAGTCTTTATTGTTTTGTATTTAAAGTTGACTCATAACATTTTCACATTAAGTAAAGTAATGTTAAATACATTTTTAGCCTTGACAGTAATTTACTGCATTTTACATTATAGAGAGTCAACATTAGAGTGAAAGCCTAGTATTTTGAAAAATTGGGGTGTAAATATGCATGTATGTATAAAATCACTGAAATAAAAAGTTACCTTGGTGCATTTATAGGAAAAAAAGACTGTTGCCTCTTTAGCTTTTAAGCTTACCATTTGCTTATTTTGGGGGATAGTATATTTGAAAGGAAAATGTTGTTTGGACAGAAAGTTCCAAGATGTTTAAACACCTTGTTTTATTTTCATTAGAATCACTTGATGGCTGCCAGAAAAGCATTTGACAAATTTTTCATACACTATCCATATTGCTATGGTTACTGGAAAAAGTATGCAGACCTTGAAAAGCGGCATGACAACATTAAACAATCAGATGAGGTGCGTACATGACTGAATAAAGTTACCTCCATTAGGTACTGTAAGCCAATTAATAACAGATTCTTTTTTTTGGCTGGCAGTACCTACCATTTATGGTCAAACAATTTTTATAGGGTATTTTATTTGCATTTGTCACTCTTGTGGCATTTGTAGCTAATATTTTCTCTCTTTGTTGGCAGGTGCGTTAAACCTCTACAGTTTGTCAAGCTTTGCAGTGCAAGCCTCTGTATTACACTGCAGCTTAACAAGTAGGGCAGGGCTTTTCTCTCACTTACATTTATTTCTCATTTTCCAAACAATATAGTTGGTTTGCTAGTCACATTTGCTACGTCTTATTGCATTTTTGGTCAGACGCTGTCATTGATGCTCTAATGGGTCTGTGCCCTATGGTCTGTAACCCAAAGCCTGCCCACACAACCCGGTCAGAATGCAGGGACTGCTGCGCTTTGAAGATCAAGACTCTGCACGTGGGGATCAGAACATTGCCATGTTCTATCCAACCTCCACCCAAATGGTAATGGTAGATTATTTAAACAAAATTCCAGTAATTAGTATTTCTAAGGTTCACCGGATTACACAGTGTTGCCTCTCTGTTAAGAAATAATTAAATATTTGAAGTACAGTTTGTTGTTTTCTTCTTAGGTTTATCGGCGGGGGCTTCAGGCAATACCTCTTAGTGTTGACCTTTGGATACATTACATAAACTTCTTAAAAGAAACCTTGGATGCTGGTGATCCTGAGACAAACAGTACAATAAGAGGGTATGTGAAAAGTTGATACTCAAATGTATTTAAAGATAGACATAAGTATTTAGATGTTGGTAATGCTTAGAACTACTCATGAAAGCCAAGCAGGAAGTTTTAACTTTCATACTTTTCTGCTATTTAAAAAAAAATTATACATGTAATAAATTTAGGTTTAGTTGTTAAAAAGTTGACATAAAAAAATCTCCTTCCATTCTATACCCCCTTTCCTTTATGCCCAGCCCCAACCCCTCTCATTGGTAGTGCCTTGATGTGTATTCTTTCAGATACGCATATATGCACATATTTAATTTTACATTCTGTTCTTTGACTTGTTTTTTTACTTAACAGAATGTTTTGGAATCTCTCCCTATCATATTTTTTTTAACCATTGCAGAAGTATTTTATAATGTCAAAGCGCTATATTTTGTTTGATAATAAATCTTTGTAGTAAACAGTGCTTCTGTTAACATTTATGTACAAAATGGTTTTATAGAATATCCTAGAAATGGAATGTGTCAGAGACAATATGCAATTATGTTTTATTGATTTGTTTCTTTGAAAATGGTATCAATTTTAGGGCCAGCAGATAGTTGTGGTGTTTAAGACACTGGATTCCACTTGGCCAGCTCCACAATTCGAGTCCTGGATCCACTGGCTTGAGAAACATGCCAGGTGGGGACCAGCATTTTAGCGTAATGGCTATGTAGCTGGACTCCCATGTAGTTGACCGCGGTTCAATTCCTGAACCTGGTGGCTTAAAACTCATGCCGAGCGCGTGTCTGTGTGTGCCCAGGATCCCGAGAGGATTATGGAAGAGAAGGGATTGTGGCGTGGCCATCCCCCGTGGGGGGTAATTTCTCGCTTTCTGTCTCTCTGTCTCTCTCTGTCTGTCTGGTGATTGTATGCACCCTATAGCAAAAACCTCTCAAAAAACAAAAAAAAAAAAAAAAAGAAACGTACTAGGTGCACGAGTATATGTGCCCAAAATTCCAAGAGGAGAATGGAGGAAAAGGGATTTTGGCATGGCTATCTTCCTGAGGGGTGATTTCTCACTTTCCCTCTTTTTGTCTCTCTCAGTCCGGAGTGTGCCTGTGCCCTATGACAAAAATCTAAAAAAACTAAATAAAAGTACAAAAAAAAGGGACCAGCAGTTTTTGTAATGGCTATGTCGCTGGACTCCCATGTAGTCGACCATGGTTTGAGTCCCCGACCCCTGGTGGCTTAAACTCAGGCCGGGAGCGTGTGCATGCAAGCCCAAGATCCTGAGAGGAGAATGGAGGAGAAGGGATTGCATTGTGGCCATCCCCCCGGGGGGGGGTGATTTCTCGCTTTCTGTCTCTCTTTCTCACCCTGACTTCCTGGCGAGCGTATGTGTACTATAGTAAAAAAAACCCCTAAAAAAAAATGGTATCAATTTATACTCCCACAGTGTCATTTCCCCACAATTATGTCCAACTTTTTAAAACTTTTAATGATATCTTTGTACAGTTTGCATGTTATCTAGCTTGCCTATCCTGATATTTCATCTTCTCATATATTTGTATAAACCACTTTTTATTGCTTTGTCATTATTTGCCCATTTTTCTATTGGATTATCTTTTTTTTCTTGATGATAGGATTTTGTTAATGTAGGTTTGTTTTGGGCTTTATTTGTTTTGTTTTTGCCATAGAGTGAGTGCTCTCACCAGAGAGACACACAGTGAGGGAAAGTGAGAAATCACCCCCAGGGGGTATGGCTACAAGAACGTCTCTTCTCTTTTACTCTCTTCCTGGGATTTTGGGCATTTGTGCACATGTGCTCAGTGCTAGCCTTAGAGAAACAGAAAAGGAAAGTAAGAAATCACTCCCCGGGGGATGGCTAGGCCGCAATCCCTTCTCCATTCTCTTCTTAGGATATTGGGAACATGTGTTTTTTAATTGGCAGGGTCTGGGACTCATACCTTGCAGTCAGTCACGTAGGATGCAGCTGCCGTAACCGCTATATCACCTCGTGTCCCAATCATTCTAAATCTGTCAGTATCTTTCATCACACTGTCCTATGTTTTATAGCTCTTTGTTTTCTTGGAGTTAATTATCCTCTCCTCCTTTCCCCCATTTTTCCTATTTATCTAGTTTTCTTTGAACATTTAAGCGTTTTGTACTGTTGAAAAATTTTGTATCATATAGCTTAAACATAGCTTTCCACATAATTAGACTTATCAGATAATCTTTTAAGTTCCATTTTTTTCCCTCTCTGTTTTGGTACTATCCCTCTTAGAACCCTCTTCTGGAACCTAGACTCATTGCTATTTTCTTGTTCTGCCATGCAAGTGGTACTGGAATTTTCTTAATCATAATTCTAAGAGGTGTGTTTACATCACTCCTGGGTTTCATGGCTCATTTGTTTGAAATTATTACACCCCATTCTTTCTTGACTTATGCTCAACTTTTAGAAAATTGTATCCTGTAACTTCTTGATCAAGGATGCTTGGGTCAAAAATAATATCCGGTAGGGTACAGAATGTTTTTTTCTTAGAGCTTTGTAGGCATGCTAGACTATTGTGTTAATATTGAGAAGTCTGAAACCATTCTTCTGAGTTTATATTTGTTTTGTTTTTAAGTTTTGCTGTAGGGTATGTGTGCTCACCAAAGAAAGAGGGAGTCCGGAGATTCCAGGGGAGCTGGCCACCACACAGTCCGTTCTCCTCCATTCTCTTCTCAGGATTTTGGGCACACATACACACACATACACCCAACGTATTTTTCAAGCGTCTGTGTCCAGGACTTGAACCATGCAGTCATCCATGTGGCATCCTACCACCTTAATTAAATCCACACCAAGACTGGTCCCTGAATTTCTTTCTATGATTTGGTTTTCTTTTATGTAAGCTTGTAGGATATTACCTTTATCTTTGATATAGATGCAGTTTGGTAATGTGGATTTTTTTTTCTCATTCCTTGTATTAGTGTATCTTTCAATCTGAACTGCTCATGTCCTTTTATTCTTAAAAACTTTATTATGGATATTCTTATTTTGATTGTTTCCTTCCCTAATTTTCTCTTTCCTTCCCTAATTTTCTCTTTGATTTTAATAGATATTGGACTTGCTGTTTTAATCATTTAATTTTCTTTTTCTCATTTTTCATTTCTTATGGCTTGTCTGGCTTTTTTTTTTTTTATTTTATGTTTTAAAAATCTTGTTGCAGGGCATGTACACATGCCAGAGAAAAACAGACAGAGAACAAAAAAAAAAGAAAGCACCCCTCACAGGGCATGGCCATGCCACAGTCCCCTCTGCATTTTCCTCTCAGGATTTTGGGCACACAAACACACACACCCAGTGTGTTTTTTAACCTGCCAGGTCCAGGACTCAATCCACAAAGTCAGCCATGTGGAATCTAGTCGCCTTAAATACCATGCCACTGGCTGGCCCTTTGTCTGACTTTGAAGTGTTTCCTTACCCTTGGATTTTGTGTATCCACTATCAGATTAATACTATCAAAGATTTTCTTATTCTTTGAATGCTTCTTATAGTGTCCTTTTCTGTTCTCATTTCATGACTAACTGTTTTATTGTTTATTTGAGGCTATTAAGGATAGGTGTTTTCTTCTGTTCTCAGAACTATTTTCTCAAAAGGTTTTTTTTTTTTTTACTTTTTGATCTATTCATATTAAAGATTAAATATTAGGAGCTGTGTGGAAGCTCTGTGTTTTGTGTGAGACATTGTCAGCTGTTCTGGAGGGCTTCACAGTAGAGTGAATCAGGTGGCTACTCAGGTTTTTGTAGGGAGACTCCCAGTGTTAATATCCTTATATCTCATTCCTGAGTCAAGCAGTTTCTTCAGAGAATGATCATATAAACTACCTTAGCTGATGGAATCCCATAGCTGGGCAGGAGATGGGGTTGGAGATTTCAGACAGTTTTTGTTGTTCTTTCCATAAGGTACATGTGCTATCTGGAAAGAGACAGAAAGTGAGAAATCATCCCTCCAAGAGGATGACCATGCCATAGTCCCTTCTCCATTCTCCTCTTGGGATTTTGAGCATACACATAAACTCGCTGGGCATGATTTTCTAGCCACTGGATCTGGAACTGCCATGTGGGAATCCAGTGCCTTAGACACCACGCCATGTACTGGTTCCATTTCTCACAGTTTATTAAGCAGATCTTCTAAACATTCTGTCTTTATTTCATTACTCTTCTCTCTCATACTTTTCTCACTTATATATTAATTTCCGAATCATTATGGGATTTTGTGAAGACAGTGACATATATTTTAGTCTCTTGAAACCCTTACACACAAATGTACAGACATATACACACCCACTCAATCTTTTTTTAAGAATTATTTTTATTTATTTATTATTTTTTCACATGAGTTTTGCCAGAGAAGGAGACAGAGACAGAGAGAGAGGGAGAGGGAGAGTGAGAAAGCAAGCCACCAATATATATATCAGTGTGTGTGTGTGTGTGTGTGTGTGTGTATAATTTTTTTTCTTTTTATTTATGTTGCTTATCATATAGAAATTTTTTTTTTAGAGAGAATTTTTTGCTTTAGGGCACATGCGCTTTCAAAAGAGACAGAAAGCAAGAAATCACCCCCTGGGGGGATAGCCATACTGCAGTCCCTTCTCTATTCTCTTCTCAGGATTTTGGGCACACATGCTGGGTGTAAGTTTCAAGCCTCTGAGTCTGGGATTCAAATCACAGTTGGCCATGTGGGAGTCCAGCAATGTGACCGTTACATCACCTGCTGCTCCCCGATTTTTTTTTTTTGTAAGAGATTTTTGCTATAGGTCACATGACTCTCCAAAGAGACAGAGACAGAAAGTGAGAAATTCCCCCCCACCCCATCCCAGGATGGCCACATCACAGTCCCTTCTTCTCCATTTTCCTCTTGGGATTTTGGGCATGCATGCATGTGCACCTGGCATGACTCTTAAGCCACCGAGGGACTCAAACTGCGGTCGACTCTGGAAGTCAAGTGACGTAAACATTACGCCATCTGTTGGTCTTCCAGAACTTGTTATAAAGATAGTTTTTAAATGTAGTTTAAACATAGTTTTAAACTACATTTAAATGTAGTTTTCAGCCTTTGGTGTCTGAGTTTTATGCTTTTTTTTGCCAAGAATATATACTTGTATTTTCTTCTAACTTTTTAATTGTATTTTTTAGTTATTCATTCATCTATCATTTAATTTGTATCCATAGACAGTAGCCTTTTATATATCTGTATTTATTGAGTAGTCTTCCCTTTTTGCATGGATTAAAATACCTCTCTAATCATATAGTAAATTTTCATACATCATTAGTCTGTTTTTGTTACTTGAGTTGAAAATCTGTTTTATGGTACTCTTTTCAAAATATTTTTCAATTTTGTATACTAGATGAATATTAGAATTTGATTTCCCCACTCAAAATTCATTAGAGCTTCAGGAGTATGTTAAAGTTGTAGGTTAAAGAGTGTTTTAATAATAAACTTTAATTATAGACTTTTAGAATTAGGGCATTTTGAAAATTTGAACATACATGTATACTTCTCTTTACCTCACAAGGCAGCTGAACCCCTTGTTGGAGAGTTAATTTTGCTAGGATATATTCCATATATAGAGGTAAAATTTTACTTCTTTGTGAATTATTTTAGTTTTGTCTTCTACCTGAAATGAATCTACAACGTCACTTGTTTCTTCTTCTTTTTATATTGATTAATTTTTTAAGATTGCCAGTGTGTATGTGTGCTTGCCAGAAAGTGACAGAGAGAAGAAAAAAGTACCCTTCAATGGGGCATGGTCATAACACAATCCCTTTTCCTCCAATTCTTGATACTGTTGGAATTTTGGGCGTGCACATTGTGTCTGGCGTATTTTTCAAGCTGATTGGGCTGGGATTTGAACTGTAGCCAGCCTTGTGGGATCCAGGTCCCCTGATCACTAGGTTATGTGACATCCACAACAGACATTTCAATTTTAACAAATATTTAAATGTCTGCTGTGTCACTCTTTGGTATACAGTGTGTACATTTTGCATTGTAATTTTTATGAGATAAAACTACTGTCAGGTTTCCAGCATATGCTTATAGCCCCAGCTACTCAGGAGTCTGAAGCATGAAGATCACAGTTCAAGACCAGCCTGGGAAACATAGTGATACTCTATCTTTAAAAAAAAGAAAATATGTGTAAAAAGTACATTTACCTATTTTCTTTATGTTTTCTCATTCTTTTTTTAATAGCAGCTATTATGTTTTTTGTTATTCCCTCTACATTTTAGTCCCAGCTTGCAAAGTAAGCATTTAAATATTTTTTAAATTTAGCATTATCTTCTGAATTTAGAAATAGTATTTTAAAAGTGAATTTATCTTGGAAGATTACTTAAGAGTAATTTAATTTTTCAGAACTTTTGAGCATGCTGTTCTAGCTGCAGGAACAGATTTCCGATCGGACAGACTGTGGGAAATGTACATAAACTGGGAAAATGAACAGGGAAACTTGAGAGAAGTTACAGCTATATATGATCGTATTCTTGGTATTCCAACACAGCTCTATAGTCATCATTTTCAGAGGTAGGTGGATAAATTCAATTTTTGAAATATCTTTGATTACTCAGGTAATAAATTCCTAGTATTGAGTGCAGTAGTAGGTTCTTCCATCTGCAGAAATATGTTCTGAGACCTCTTGGGCACATCTGAAACCACAGATAGTATTAAATTAAATCTATATTTACTGCTTTGTTTCTGATTTTATAACCAGAATACAGCATAGATACGGGCGACAAAAATTCATCTACTCTGAGAGCAGGATGGCATTGAAATTTCATCATGCTATTTAGAATTTGTGTAGTTTAAAGCTTATGAATTGTTTATTTCTGGAATCTTCTGTTTATTATTTTCTGACCACTACTGACTATGGGTAACTGAGATTGTGGAGGGCAAAACTATAGATAAGGCAGAAATACTGTATTATATCTCTGTTGATTGTTATGTCAGATTTCATTAGATAGAAAGAGGAATACATTTTCCTGCTGGATAATTACAATTTATCTACTTCTTAATTTTGATATTTTTGTCATGTACTTTGTGTGTACCATGTCTCATAGTTTTGAGAGTCATTACAGTATCGTTATTATTTCATACTGTATTAATGAAACTAACCAGAAAATATGTAAAAGTGGATGAGAACAAAAAGGAGACTGGAATTTTTAGAAACATTAGCAATTTAGAACAATGGGAAAGGGAAGCAAGAGATTGTGCAATCAGATACTTGGAAGAACATCAAGAAAGTGCAAACTCAGAAGCTAAGGAAGAAAGAAGGTTCTGAAGATATGGTTAACTACCTTAAGTACCTAAGATGTTATTAGGATAGAGACTGTATTACATGTAAAATGTAATTGGTGACTTTAATTACAACAGTTTCATCAGAATGTTGAGTACGTACATATAGACTGAGAAATAATGAGTGGTGAGTGAGAACAAGCTGCTAATGTTTGTTACCATTTTTGAATGACTACTTAAGATTGAAATAAGGATTACCATATTTAATCTTAATGTAACGTTGAAAAATGAGCAGGCAAACTTGAGAGATATTACAGCTATACATTATATAAGTATAGATGATTATCCTATTTTACAGATGAGGAAACTAAGATATAAAGAAGGGAAACATTCCCTTAAATCAGATAGCCAGTAATTGCAGAACTGAGGTTTGAATTTATGCCTGTCATACCTTCTCTATTCTACTGCAAAGGGAGGAAGAAAATGACAATGTTAAATGGTAGATTTTTACTTTCAAAAGGAAGAAGAAACAGTATGACATTTTGGTTTCTTGCATTAAATGAGAAGTATTTTTGAAAGTATGTGTAGTAGGAATTTAACCTGGGATCTAAATTATGATTTTAATATTGTGCTTATACTTTTATCATCTTCTTTTAGATTTAAAGAACATGTACAGAATAACTTGCCTAGAGATCTTTTAACTGGTGAACAGTTTATTCAGCTGCGAAGAGAATTAGCTTCCGTCAATGGACATAGTGGTGATGATGGTCCTCCTGGTGATGATCTGCCTTCGGGAATTGAAGATATAACTGATCCAGCAAAGGTAACTGTACTTACTCAAAAGTCCTTTAGTGCACAAGAAACTAGGCTTTGTATCCCTTGACTTACATGTGAGGAACATTGATAAATATGACTTGGAACTTGTTTAGAGTTAATTCCAGACAAAGGCAAGTGAGGAGGTTCTTTAGCTGTTACTGTTTTGAATAAAGATTTAAGGCAAAGAAATAGAAATACCTTAAATAAAGATTTAAGGCAAAGGATCTATTTTACTATGAGATATCTGGAATTAGTTTATTTTGGCTAGATTGTGATTTATTGGTTGTGGTCTAAGGAAAAAAGCCCTTAAGAATGGTTTATCATTTGATGGCCGGCAAGTGGTGTGGTGATTAAAGGCACTGAATTCCCACATGGCCAACTGTGGTTGGAGTCTTGGACCTGGTGGCTTTCTTTCTTTCTTTCTTTCTCTCTCTCTCTCTCTCTCTCTCTCTTTCTGAGTGGTTTATTAGAGGGCCGGTAGGTGGCGTGGTGGTTAAAGGCACTAGATTTCCACATGGCCAACCGTGGTTGGAGTCTTGGACCTGGTGGCTTGCTTTCTTTCTCCCTATCTCTCTTTCTCTCTCTGTCTGGTCAAATTAAAAAAGTAATAATAACAAATTGAATTAAATAAATAAATCTTTAAAACAAAGAGTGGTTTATTAGAAAGTTATAAATTTTAGTGTTGTTAACTGAACTTTGCACATAATTGTTAACAGTTAAAAACCTCCCAGTATTCTAAGACCAACATGTATCTATGGGTAATACTTAAGTATAAGAAGCAGTAATGTTGAAAAACTTTAGCATGTGACTTGTGAGATTTAATGTTTTTCCTTTTTTTCCCCAAGCTAATTACTGAAATAGAAAACATGAGACACAGAATCATTGAGATTCATCAAGAGATGTTTAATTATAATGAACATGAAGTTAGTAAAAGATGGACATTTGAAGAAGGTGTAAGTGTTTTTATTTATAACAATTCTTAAAATATAAAGATAGTATTTTTCTTTCAGTTTTGATGGCAATGTCTCCATTGTTTTCTGTTTGTCTGTAGTTTACTTTTTGCTGTAGGGCACATATGGCACATATGTTCACCAGAGAGAGAGAGAAAGTGAGAGATCCCATCACAAGGGGGGAAGTAGCCATGCCACAGTCCTTTCTTCATTCTCCTCTTGGGAATTTGGGCATGCACGCATACATGCTTTGCATGTTTTTAAAGCCACCAGGTTTGGGACTCAAAACATGCACTTAGCTATGTGGGATCCAGGTGCCTTAACCACCATAAGACCTGGCCTGGCTCTTTTACCATTCTTGTTTTTGCATGTTTAAATAATAACTAAAGATGTTCATCTCATTTGTTACTATTATCAGTTTTCAGTTACCGATTTTATCATTTTCCATGATCAATTTTAGAATCCTGTTGAATTCAGACATACTTGAATTACAAGATGACTACTGAATAATTTTATTTCATTTGTTTATTTTTTTAGAGGTTTTTGCTATAGGGTGCGTGCGCTCACCAGAAAGACAGAGACAGAGACAGAAAGCGAGAAATCACTCCCCAGTGGAGATGGCCACGCCGCCATCCCTTCTCCTCCATTCGCCTCTCGGAATCTGGGGCACGCACGCACATGCGCCCAGCGTGAGTTTAAGCCACTGGGTCTGGGACTCGAACCACGGTCAACTACATGGGAGTTCAGCAACATAGCCATTATGCTAACTGCTGGTCCCTAATTTTATTTTAACTGTGCAGTTTTTTTAAAATCAGTGTTTTTTACTTTGGCTTTACATACAGTAAAATGCACCCATTTAAGGTAGAGAGTAAAATATGTTCATTCTCTATAGTTTAAATTCTTTTTTTTTTTTTTTTTTTTGAGAGGTCTTCGCTCTAGGGCGTGTGTGCTCGCCAGACAGAGAGAGACATAGAGACAGAAAGCGAGAAATCACCCCCCAGGGGGATGGTCACACCGCAATTCCTGCTCCATTCTTTTCTCGGGATCTTGGGCACGCACACACATGCGCCCGGTGTGAGTTTTAAGCCATTGGGTCCGGGACGCGAACCGCGGTCGACTACGTGGGTGTCTGGTGACATAACCATTACACTAATTGCTGGTTCCCTAATTCTTTCTTTTTTTGGGTAAACATATAATTCATATGCCATACAGTTCACCCATGAAAATATACAACAGTTCTTGGTATATTCACAGATCCCACCATCACTACAGCCAATATTAGAATGTTCTCATCACTTCCCCCATAATAATGAATAACGGGGACCACCAAATGTCATAATGGTTACTTCACTGGACTCCCACGTAGTCAACCACAGTTTGAGTCCCAGACCCGGCAGCTTAAAATTCACCAGGCATGTGTGTGTGTCCCCAGAATCCTGAGAGGAGCATTGAGGAGAAAGGATTGCAGCATGGTCATCCTCCAGGGGTGGGGAAGCAGGGTAATTTCTCACTTTCTGTCTCTCTGGCTCTCTAGTAAGGGCATGGACCCTATAGCTAATATCCCTCTTTTTTTTTTTTTTACAAAAAGAATTACCCTATCCTTTAACTGTCACCACTCTCCCTTCTGAGATGTCTAATCTTGCTGCAGTAAGGTACCATTAATGTACGTTTTGATTTTATAGATTTCCCTAGAATGGTTTTTCATTTGAATAGAATTGTATACTGTGTGGTCTTTTATGGCCATATGATCTGGCTGTAAAATGTATATTAACAGGGTGTAGTGGTTAGGGGTGCTGGACTCCCACATGGCCTACCGTGGTTTTGAGTCTGGGACCTGATGGCTTGCTTTTGCACTTACCATCTCTCTGTTTCTCTCATTCTTTTCTTTTAGTCCAATTAAAATAAGTAAATAAAACAATTCTTTCAAAAATACATATTAATAAGTATACATTTTTTAATGAATAACCTCATCAGTACAGTACACAGTGTAACTACCACAACAGATTAATAAAACAAAATATAGAACTATTCTCTTACCTGGAAAGGTCTCCTTGACCTCCTTCCAGTCAGTACATCCCACCCCACTCCTAACCCCAAGCAGCTACTGATCTGTTTTTGTCTCTATAATATAATTGTTCAATTTTAAAATCTCAGTGAAGAATAAAATATTAAGCTGTATAATTTTGTTAAAATGACTGAATAAATATGAAATGAATTCTATTCTATTCGTGAAGACTAAGGATTGAAAAATGTTGATTATTAATTTTGTAATTTTTAATTTTATTATTTTGTTATTGATTTGCTTTCATTGCCACATCATAATTTTATTATAGATTAAAAGACCTTATTTTCATGTGAAGCCATTGGAAAAGGCACAGCTAAAAAACTGGAAAGAATATTTAGAATTTGAAATTGAAAATGGAACTCATGAACGTGTTGTGGTTCTGTTTGAAAGATGTGTCATATCATGTGCCCTCTATGAGGAGTTTTGGATTAAGGTAAGAAAATTACCTACTCAAACTTGGCTATATTATAAACATTGATCTAGTGACTAACCTTTTTTGTACTTCTGTTGAATGTTGTTCATATAACTATATCTGTTGCATTAGGAGATGGTCTGCTTGCAACCAGATTTGACTGCTGCATATGCCAACCTCGTTGCCTCTCTTCGTCCTTCCTTACAGAAACTAGTCTAGTGGTTCAATAAAGGTGCTGAATGGGTTTAAAATAGAATTTTATCGTTCTGTCACATATTTAATGATTTGTTCAACTGTAAATTATTCAATATTTCCTCTTTTCTGTATATAGTATGCCAAGTACATGGAAAACCATAGCATTGAAGGAGTGAGGCATGTCTTCAGCAGAGCTTGTACTATACATCTTCCAAAGAAACCCATGGTGCATATGCTTTGGGCAGCATTTGAGGAACAGCAGGGTAAGAATAAGGATATTTAATTGATATTTTTTGGAGGGATTTTTAAAAGTTATTTCAGGATAAAATTTACAGGAATTGAGTGATGAAACACAAGCAGAATTTGGCAAACATTTTCTGTAAGAAGTCAGATTTTGAGTATCATAGGCTTTGTAGGCCAAATGATTTTTTTTTTTTTAGTTCTGCTATTAAATAGTGTAAGAGCATCCTCAGGCAATACATTACAAATGGCTGTTTTCCACTTTAAAAAACAGATGCGGAATGCTTGAATGCTGGGTGTAGCTCATGAGTTGTTGTTTGCCAATATGTAGGGTAAAGGCTATTCTGTAAATTCAATCAAATGCATAAAGACTTATTACTATTTCTAGGTAATATTAATGAAGCCAGGAATATCTTGAGAACATTTGAAGAATGTGTTCTAGGACTGGCAATGGTTCGTTTGCGAAGAGTAAGTTTAGAACGGCGGCATGGCAATTTGGAAGAAGCCGAACATTTGCTTCAGGATGCCATTAAGAATGCCAAGTCAAATAATGAATCATCATTTTATGCTATCAAACTAGCCCGACATCTGTTCAAAATACAAAAAAATATTCCAAAGTCAAGAAAGGTGCTTTTGGAAGCAATGGAAAGAGACAAAGTATGTATCTCTGTTGTTTAGACTATCTTCCAAAAATAAAGAGTGGTCAATTTTCCCCCCCACTTTTGGCAACTGTGATGAAAGATTTGGTCTGTATGTAATATATTTATTACTAAATGTGGACAACAGTCCCTCTAAACTGACGTTGCCATTTGCAATTTTTTTTTTTTTCCAAATTACTTTGAATTACAATTTGAGAAACATAAGATTATTGGGTTAAAAAGTGTTGTAGACACATGATACTTTGTTTTCCCTTCAGAAATTTTACTATTAAGTAGAACAGAGGGACCTGGGAGAACAATATAATAAACAAAGGCAAATTAGTTACCTATATTGTGACAAATGTAGCAGTGAGATGATTTTCTTTTCCCAAGGTTGCTTTTTTTTTTTTTTGGTATCAATTGATAAAAGGCAGTATATAGGAAATTTCTCATTTTCTATGTTTTATACCAGTTTGCTTCAAGCAGCTGTTTATTTACAGAAAGATTTAAATTATTAGAGCTGTAGAGATAATTTTTTTGTTTTATTTTCTAATTGTTATGGTAGGCTAAGTTATATTAAATCCATAAAAAGATACAATCTCAATTTATAGGCATTTAACAATTTGGATAGTTTGGGAGATGCTTCCTGTCACTTCCTGTCAGTTTACTAGTAGTTTTTTCAGCCTTTTAGATATATTTTGAAAATTTTAACGTGAACTTTATTTTAACTCAGTGTTCAATATTAAATTTCTCAAATGAAGACCTCAAAATTAAGGCATTTTAAATATTTGTGCTCTAATCAAACTATTTTAGAATTATTAATTGATACTGCTTTTTACACAGGAGAACACAAAGTTACACCTCAATTTACTTGAAATGGAGTATAGTGGTGACCTCAAACAAAATGAAGAAAATATCTTAAATTGTTTTGACAAAGCTATACATGGTTCGTTACCTATTAAAATGAGAATTACATTTTCTCAGAGAAAAGTGGAATTTCTTGAAGATTTTGGTTCAGATGTTAATAAGTAAGATCTTAATTATATTATTTATTTAAATGCTAAATAAGCATTGAGATTTTTGGATGGGATTTGATGATTACATTGTTCAGTTTAAAAATGTTTGCTAGGTTACGTTTTCCTCAGATATGTCTGGGAGTAAATTTAATTTGTAAATGTATGTGTGCTTAACATGAGGACATAAAATCTTTCCTTCAAAATGGTTTTCCCAGTTTTAGAATAATTTATACCCCCCAAAAAGAATAATTTATACCATGAATAAATGAGACCAGACAGGAAGCAGCAATCCTGTGAAAAGGAACTAGGATAAGGATTAAGTCCCAAAACACATGAACATTTAATGTATAGTTCAGCAAAGGTAGTCGGGGAATAGGAATGTCATTTTATCAGAGACTGGAAAAAAGGACTGATATTGCCTAATAGCGTCATCTTCCTGCAGTGTAAAAGGTGAGCGTGATTTCATATAGGGGATTTTGGAAAAGGACAAGTTTAAGATTCGAAATTGCTTAACAGAAAGAGTAGAAATGCTGGTTAGAGCATTGCTGAAGTTCCCTTAAGGAAATATCCCAGTGTCTTATATTTGTGCCTTTTCTAATTACTCTAATTTGGGTTTCCATTGAAACCACTGTACATAATCTGAGAAATTGTATCTTTGTATTTACATGTATTTTTGATGACTATGTAAAATTTAGTTAAACTAGTATTAGGAACAGCTGGTATTGAGTGGCATGACTGTAAATGTTTTAGATTATCTAATGTGAAAGTCATAGCAGTATAATGAGTGGTATGGGTACTGTTCTTTTAATAAATGAAGAGAATTAAAGAGATTAGTCATTTTTCCAAGATCACATACCTATTGCATTACAAAGCTAGGATTAGAACCTAGTTCAGAATATGCTCTAGTTACTTCATGTGCTATGTTTAGTGTCTCCTGTTTGTTTTGCACCAAAAACAGTATATAAAAGAAATAATTTTAGCTTTTAGTCTAGTTGGATGATAGGATCAGAGAAAGGACGTAAGTATATGAGGTAGCATTTAACTATATTAAGGCTGTGATTTTTGTGGCTCAGAATGGATTTGTCAGGCTTTATGAACTGGATATAGAATATTAGGTTAAAGAGGGCACAGTGGTAGAGAGGCATGTTAGTTTATACAAAAGGAGTACCTGCTTGATTGGTGGGTTTTGTGCAGCAGTGGAAGTGTGTTCTTTATTGTGCTGCACCTTGGAGGCTGGACCGAGCTCAAATTACATGCAGTAGGCAGTTAACAGCAGCAAGCTATTGGAGTTTTGACCTATGAAATTAAATGGTATATCATTTTAATTTGGCAGACACGTAAGAGATTCAACACAGATCTCATTCAGGCCCTTGCTGGTATAAGTATGGAAGGTCTGAGTGTCAGAAAGTGTCAAAAAGTGTCAGAAAGTTCTGAGTGTCAGTGTCTGAATATAGTTAAAATTTTAAAAGGGAACAATATGAGTAATAAAAACCATTTAGAAATTTATGTAGTCACTTTACATAAAACACCTTAAAGTCGTTACAGTTTAGTATTTGATATTCTAGAGGGTTTTTCTTCTTTCCTTTCAGACTTCTGAATGCTTATGATGAACATCAAACACTCCTAAAAGAACAGGATTCTTTAAAAAGGAAAGCAGAAAATGGGTATGTTACTTCTTGTTCAAACCACAAGTGATGCTTAAAAGACGACTTTTCATTGTGCATATGCCAGCTAGCTATTTATTTATTTGTTCGTTTTTGGAGGTTTTTTTTTTTGGCTATAGGATGCGTGCGCTCGCCAGAAAGACAGAGACAGACAGACAGAAAGCTAGAAATCACCCTCCATGGGGGATGGCCATGCCACAATCCCTTCTCTTTCTGGGATCTCGGGTATGCACGCACACGTGCCCAACTTGAGTTTAAGCCACCGGGTCTGGGACTTGAATTGTGGTCAACTACATAGGAGTCCAGCAACATAGCTATTATGCCAACTGCTGGTCTTGCCTTTCTTTTATTTTTTTTTCCAATTGCCAGAAGGCACATGTACTTGCCAGAGAGAAATGGGAAGCAGTCTCCAGTAGGGTGTGGTCCTATTGCAATTTATTTTATTCCATTTCACCATTCTGTTAGGATTTAGGGCATGCATGTTTTTCAAACATGTCAAGGCTAAGACTCAGACCACTGTTGGCTATGTGGGATCCAGCTCAATTAAGCCCTAGGCTTTGGAGCTGGCCCTCTAACAGTCTTTAAATACAAATTTTAAGTGTTATGTGTTTGTTTTGTTAATTTAAATGCCTTATTTTCATGATTTGGTTGTGGAATGGTATATACCACAACAGTAAAAGAAAAAAAAAAAAAGTCATGGACAATTCAGTGTATACTACCAAAAAAGAATTATTGAATGTACATATCATGTTTGAAGTTGAATAAGATGTCTCCGTCCTTGATTTAATTATTATACAATGTATGAATGCTTTGAAAAACTATATGGTACCCCTCAAAGACATACAGTGATTAAATTTAAACCAGAAATCACAATAAAAAGATATAAAATTAATAGTTGGTAACTCTAGTAAAAATAAATGTACATAGGTAACATTCATCCATTAAAGTTCTTTTCTTTGGGAATTTTCAACATTTCCACTTTGACATTTTATGTAGATCAGACGAACCAGAGGAAAAGAAAGCACATACAGAAGATACAAGTCAGTCATCTACGCAGATGATCGATGGTGATTTACAGGCAAATCAAGCTGCATATAACTACAGTGCCTGGTATCAGGTGAGTCCAGATAGTTAAAATTCTTCGTTCACAGATGTTTTTAGCAACATACATTAAAGTAGTATTTTTGGAAAACAACTTTGTGTTTTTGATATATATTGTCTTTGCGGTTAATTCTGGGAATGTCAACAGTAAATAAATGCTTATTCTTAAAATGTGCCTGCTTTAATTTTTATATATGAAACTTTGCCATAGTTTTAGTATGCTAACATATTACTTTTTCTTTTCAGTACAATTATCAGAATCCTTGGAATTATGGACAATATTATCCTCCTCCTCCAACCTGATGGAAAAAAATGTACAATGAAGTGTGAGAAAAGTATGAAATTATTTTTTTTTAAATGAGGGATGTAAACATAGCATAAGCTTGTGGTATTTGGTAACGTCTTCCCTGTTTCTGTGTAACATGATTTGTTTTTAGTAATAGGGGAAAATGTCAATAAGTAGCTCACCACAGATACTATTTCCTACCATTTATAAAGTTTACTTTTTATTGAAGAACTATTTTTTTGATTTTTGCATTAAGTGGTCTAGAATTCTTTTGCAATGCATTTGCAACAGAGTTTTGTAGCCTTAAGAGTAGGAAAAAATATACTGACTGCAAATCATGTCAGTATAGTGTAAGATTCTGAAAACACATAAGGGCTGGTTACCAAGGATTTACCTCCTCTATAAAAAAACAGGCCTTTGCTAAGGTTGTATGTGTGTTTCAGTTTTACTTGTGAATTTGGATCAAAGGGCAGATACACTATTAAAGTACATTGCCTTGGAATAGAGATTATAACTAAGAAAATGGAATGTTTGCATCCCTTTAAAAAATGAAAATCATATCAGAAGTATATTGTTTCAGGAGACTTTGTATTTAGGATATTCATGTAAAACTTGTGAGCAAGCTTTCATTTTGATCAAACTGATCATCTTCATTTTTGTAATAAAACTGAAGACTCATCCAGTAATTGTTTATGAATTTATTTGGGTGGCGTCAACTAATGATACTAACTTTATATTCACCGTTATTAATGATTCATTGTTATTCAGTGCATTATCCTCAAGTTAGCTATTAGCCAAAATTTCTTAAGAACTTTTAGGTTTATGCTTCCTCTCAATCTTTCTGCTTTTGTATTCTCAGTACCCAGGGACATTTAAGATGAATGTTTCCTGGCTAAATGTATAGATGATTTGATGAGGTCTTTAGCTCGGACTCCCTAATCACACCAAACAAAACAGTCAAGTCCAGACAATAGATAAATTTTTATTGAGCCTTTTAGTTTACAATATGAGGTAAAAGGAAAAACAGATCTCAGCCAATATTTTACATAGCTGTAGTAAAATATTTTGGACTTCAGCGATTTATAAGGGATTACACTTTTCAAAAGTTGAGATAAGTTATGAACAGATTCTAACTCTTTGAATTTTCCAGTTGAGTCTTCCCTTACACAATAGTAACAAGCTCTAATTTGTTACATAAGTTTCTTCAAGGCCAAGTTTATTGTTGTTGATGTCTTTAGATCTAAAGAACTGGTATTTCAATCAATATCTACTAATTCCACTTCAAAGAAAAGTTTTGCATTTGGTGGAATTCTGTTGAAAAAGTCAAGGAAATTTGATAAAAAAAATTTTCCTTTTCCCATATCCTCAATATCCTTAGTCTAAAATTAGAATTATGTACACTGAGGTTCCTAAAGGTATCTTTAATGATAAATGGAGATCATGACCTGTCAGTATAAACTGGCTAGAAGAAGTGAGCTTATAATTATAGCAGGGCTCCTCCTTATCTGTATGCCTCACTAGTACTCCCAAATTAGCCACCACTTAAGACTGCTACTCAGTCCTCCTAAACAAAGTGATTTCAGTCTAGAGTGTATACGCAGTACTGAAGTATGTGTAAGGTAATACATGATATTTACTGTGAATTTTAAGATGCTAAATGGGAGATAGCTACAGCTCTGATCTCACTATCTGGTTGTGATAGGCTAGGAAAAGAGATAACTATATTTCTAAATAAGTTTAACTGATAAGACTACAGGGAATTATTTTAATTTCCAATTTACATCCCCCACCCCAAACTACTTATTGGGTTTTGATTTAATGTCCACAAAATGGGAATGAAAAGTGTTATTTAGCCATGATTATAAATGCTTACTAACAGCTGTTGGTGCCATGGTTTCCCTCAATTCAGTTGGTAATCCCCAGTGTATTCTATTTCTAAGCTCTGTCCATTTAACTGTCTGAAATTAGACTATGATATAAAAGTACCATGAACTTTAGGTTTGCATCCTTACAGTTCACTATAGTTGCTGGTATTGAGCGTTGTAACTTCTTCAAACCCTCAAACTTTAATAATTGCCTTTCAAAGATGAAAGCTTAAACTTCACAATGTTAAAGTCTTGAAAATTAAGAACCTTGAATAAAAGAGGGAAGATTCCATCACAAATTTGAATGCTTTGTACCAACAGAAAATACTAACCATCCTCTGTAATGGTGGGGTTAACACATAAGCATCTAAATACCAGGAAGACTAGTCTAGACAAGATTGAATTGTTGATACAGAGGTTAGCCTGGACATCTTTCACACCTCCAGTGATCTTTCCTCAGTGTTCTTTAATTATGAAGAGAAAAAAAGGATACTTGGCATCAGGCTGTCCTTTCTTTCCATAAGCCCATTCTGGTTCAATCTCCAGTCGAGCCTTTTCTCCTTTACTCATAGTCAAAAGTGCTTCATCCCACTAAAGGCAAGAACAAAGGAAAAACTAATGCTATTTTTCAAAAAGTACATGTAAAATACCTTATTAGGATTATGAGAATTCAAGAAGTTCATGGAAAATCTTGGTGCAAAAAATTTGAAATCCATGAACAGTTTTTTTCCCTAAGTATACATTTTCCGTAACATTTTGAAGACCCATTGTAATAAAAAAATAATTCTGTTACTGGAATTCATTATGTCCTAAGGTAATGTCCTTGAGTGAATCCCTAACCTTTACTTCATATTTTCTCAATGGGAAAAAGTAAGGATATATTAAACGATCACATTTCAGTGTGATACACAAACTCCTGAAATGATACAATGTGAAAGCACTTTCGTAAACGATAATGTCATCCATTATGGAAGCCAGTTTATTATTAGCTAAATCATAAAAAAAAAAAAACCTGCCACATTTACATCATAGCACATACTTGACGGTTTATTTTTGTAGGGATAAACAAGAAAGCATTCACTGTGAAACTGTTTTAAGATTACTAGGAGCCAGCCTTGTAACCTAGTGGTTAGGGAAGCTGTATTACACATGGCTGACCACAATTCAAATCCTGGCTGGCCCCTGCCTGCTTGAAAAACTTGCTGAGCATGTGTCCATGCGTCCCCCAAATCCTGACATTTGGAGACATGAAGAAAATGTGATGTAACCATGTCCAACTAGGGGGTGGTTTCCTCTCTCTCTCTGGTCAAACATACACATACACCAGCAATTAAAAAAAATGTAGGGACCAGCAGTTAGTGTAATAATGGCTATGTTGCTGGACTCCCATGTAGTCAACCGCGCTTTAAGTCCTGGACAGGGTGGCTTAAACTCATGCTAGGCGCGTGTGCATGCGTGCACAAGATCCCGAGAGAATGGAGAAGGGATTGCAGCGTGGCCATCTGCCCTGGGGAGTGATTTCTCACTTTCTGTCTCTCTGTTTCTGTCTTCCTTGTGAGCGCACGTGCCCTATAGCAAAAACCTCTCAAAAAAAAAACTGTAATATTGGAGTCATCGAGTTATATAAACTACATGTTGGGGGCACTAAGACCTTTTATAGAAGGTAAACCTTTTATAGAAGGTAAACCTAACTTCAAACAAAATAGAAAAATAGCCCATCCTGATAAATAGTTGATAGCCACTTAGTACAAAGTGTGTGTGTGTGTCTATTAATATGTATCTGTCTAGTTTTTACAACTGCACTTAAGTAGCTGTTTTAGTCTGTGTTTGATGAATAATTACATGTGAAGAAAAACAATGGGCTGACCCTGGCAAGAAAGAAAGCCCAATTCAGGGACACCAACAATCAGCCTGCTGTTTTATCTCCCTACTGTAGTGGTCAGTACAGTAAACCTAATCAACCCCCCCCCACACACACACACACACACACATACTTTTTAAGTTTTTGTTAAAAGGCGCAGACTCTCACAGATGGGTGGAGGAGTAAAAAATCATGCTGCAGTCTGTGAAGGTGTAATCCCTGCTCTATTCTCGAGATTTGGGGTACATATGCACTCATCCTCAGCATGGTTTTCAACCTACCTTGTCTAGGACTCACTCCAACCATGCAGTCAACCTTGTGGCATCCAGCTGACTTAAAGACCATGCCACCTGGCTGGCCCCTAACTTCCTTTTTCGCTCTCTCTCATTTGTAAGGGTGATTAGGTTTGAAATGTTTTCTGGTGTTTGAGCCTAAGTTCTGAGAGGTGAAAAGGCTCTCAAATCCCTGCTTCTATGAGTACTTCAGTGGAATATTTTATCTTTTATAATATATAAGCAGTACAAGAGCTATAGAACATTTTACAAGAGTCTTAATTGCCAGAGGGCTTGTGTTCTTTTTCCAGAGATACGTACTTTCCAAAGATAAAGAGAGGGAGAAAGCACCCCCAATGGGACATAGTCATGCTTAAATTTCTTCTCCATCTAGTGCACATTTTGGATAGCCATGCACAAATACCTGGCCTATTTTATTTTTATTTTTGGAGAGGTTTTTGCTATAGGGCGTGTGTGCTCAGCAGAAAGACAGAGACAGAAAGCGAGAAATCATCCCCTGGGGGGATGGTCATGCCACAATACCCTCTCCATTCTCTCGGGATCTTGGGCGCACACATGCCCAATATGAGTTTAAGCCACCAGGTCTGGGACTCAAACCACGGTTGACTACATGGGAGTCCAATGACATAGCCAGTATGCCAACTGCTGGTTCCAATACGTGGCCTATTTTTCAAGCCTCTGTTCTGGGACTTGAACTGTTCAGACAGCCAAGTGGAATCTGACACCCTTAATCACTAGGCCATGGGGGCTGGCCCTAAGAATCTTAAAGACAATTTTGAAGGCAAACATTTTAAAATTTTTATTGCTAGTATGTGTGGGCTCGTGAGAAAACTAGAGTGAATGTGTATACATGTATACCTCAGAGGGGGCACGGGTCACACCACAATTTTTCTCTTCCATTTTTCCTTCCAGTCAGGATTTTGGGTGCACACGTACCCAGCATGTTTAAACCACTGGGGCTGGGATTTGAACTGCAGTTGGGTATGTGGGATCTAACTGCCTTCAATACTTAGCAAAAGGGCTGGCCCCCCAATTTTTTTTTTTTTTAATTATGTTTATTTCTTCTGAGAAACAGACACACACACACACACCCTGACAGGGTCTTCCATCATGCTGTGATATATCCCCAGTCTCAGCAGGTCTAGGACATGGATATGTGTGCTCATGCACTGTACTGGAAGAATCAGAACATCAACTTGGACCTTTTCCATGTGGATTCAGTTTCATTAGCACTGAATCTACACTTGGCTAGAGGGCCAAATATTATTTGACAAATTACTTTATGAAGAAAAATGTAAATGGGATAGATAGAAGTACTATTCAGTTGTTGGAAAAGTCACGATTTTTTTTCTGTTTTTCGTTATAAAAGTTGGCCATGACTTTCCCCACAACCCAATACTTGTGTCCTTACTTTATTAGGTTATGTTCATTTACAACACCTTGAGGTACTTGGGCCAGATGGTGGCCTAGCAATAATGTACCGAACCCATGTGGGAGGGTCCTAGGTTCATAACCTGATACCTCCTATACACACCAGACTGCATGTGATTTGGGCTAGCAGAGGCTGGGAGTGGATCACAGCATAAAGGCTTTACTGGAAGTGCCTGTCTCTCACCCTCTGCCTATCTCTCATAGAAGAAATAACCTAACTACCCTCAGATAGGCAGTAGTGTATTTTACAAATAGGGAAATCGAGACCTAACTTATCAAATAAGTTAGCAATGATAGCACCCAATTGCTTAGACTCCAAAGACTGTTTTGTTTTCATTGTGTCCATAATCCTAATAGTTAAGAGCATCATAACACAAGTAGCACAAGCCAGAATTATCTGATTCGTGTCCATTCTTTACTTACTCCTCTGATAACTTTGCCTACTCCAACCTTAAAACTTAAAGGCTTGGCACTTTTTTTCTTCTTTGAACCTGCAAAACAGATTTTCCTTATAATTAATGATATACTCTAATTTTTATTAATAAATTAAGTTCCAATGGAAAAATACAGCAGTTTGACTGAATTCAAAGTTACAATACTATTTGTTTGAAAAATGAAAATTCAGAAAACCTGGTAATTTAAGATTCTGGATGTAAAAATAATTATGGTCTGAAAAAGGGGTAGAAGGACAGAACCTATACCTAAGCATTAAAACAGCACACTATTCTGCCTTTAAAATACTAAAGCCTCATTTTGAGACATTAACCAAGTTTAAACTAAGCTCCCTAATTTTGCTTTCTACTGCCCAAGGGGTCTTTAGCTAGCAATAATCAGTGAACTGAAGACCTCTTTTAAGTAAATTCATGGGTAAAAAAGACATCTAGAAAAAAGTAGGTCACCAAAAAAACTACCCAAGAGTTATCACATAAATATTTTACAGTGTCTTCAAGCCAAGACTATAATACATTTAGACTTACTTGTTTGAATATTAGTATCAAAAACAGTCCCATCTTGTAGTGTTCCTGTATACCAGCAGTGAACAACATCTCCCTTTTTGGGAAAGTTGGTTTTATCTCCTTTTTTAAGAATAGATTTTGTGTATTTTGGTGGACCCTAAAAACAAGCAACACAGTGTCATTAATTCATGTCCTTTTAGAAAGATGAGACCACCTTTACGACATGACTCATTCCGTTATATTTGTAGATAAGTTTCAGTTTTTGCTGTGGGATATATACACTCCCTAGAGATAAGAGAGAGAAATCACCCTCCAATTGGAATGACATTTCAATTCCTTCTCCAGTCTCCTCTCAAGATTCTGCAACCATGCACATGGGCCCAGCATGATTTTCCAGCCGCTAGGTCCAGGACTCAAACTGCATAGTTGACCATGTAGGCTCTAGTGCCTTAATCTCAATGCCACCTGCTGACCCACTTTTTTTCCCTCCCAAAGCGAAGTTTTGTGACAACCCTGAATTTAGCACGTCAATTTCTTCCATTTTCCCAAAAGCATGTGCTCACTTCATGTCTGTTTCACATTCGGGTAACTGTAGTAATATGTCAAAGTTTTCTAGTATTGTTACATCTGTTACAGTAATCTGTGATCTATCATGGTTTTATTTTAATTGTATTGGGTGCCATGAACTACACCTACATATAAAGGCAAACCTAATACTGTATGTGTTCTGACTTTGTCACCAACCAGCCAGTCTCCTCTCTCTCTCCCTATTCCCTGAGGAAAAAAATAATAAAATTTGGCCAATTAATAACCCTATAATGGACTCGTAAGTGTTCAAGTAGAAGCAAGAGTCATACATCTTTGACTTTACATCAAATGCTAGAAATGCTCAGTAAGGAAGGCATGTCAAAACCTGAAACAGGTCAAAGGCTAGATGTCTTCCACCAAACAAGTTGTGAATGTCAAGGAAAAGCTCTTTTGATTTTTGGAGAGATTTTTGTTATGGGGTGCGTGTGCTCACCAGAGACAAAAACGAGAAATCACCCCTCGGGGTATGGCCATGCCACAATCCCTTTTCCTTCATCTCCTCTCGGGATTTTGGGCACACATGCACATGAGTGAGTTTCAAGCTGCCGTGTCTGGAACTCGAACTGCAGTTCATCCACGTGGGAGTTCAGTGATGTAAACACTATGCCATCTGCTGGTCCCAGTAAAGGAAAAGTTCTTAAAGGAAATTAAAAGTGCCACTCCAGTAAATATGTAAATCATAAATGAAACAGCTTACTGTTGATATAAATAAACTTTTAGTGGTCTGGAGATTTGCTTGAGCCTAATCCAGCAAGACCCTAAATCCCTTTAATTCTATGAAAGCTAAGAGGTGAGGACGTTATAGAAGCTGGAAGCTAGAAGTAGGTATATGAAGTTTAAGGAAAGAAGCCATCTCCATAACATAAAAGTCCAACGCAAAGCAGTAAGTGCTAATATAGAAGTTGCTGCAAGTTACCCAGAAGATCTAGCTAAGATAATTGATAAAGACAGTGAATATATTTTTCCCGTTTTCAAAGGCTTTATTGGTACATACACTTTAGAAAAATAATCGATCCTATTGTTGTCAAATCAGTGGAATGATGAGCTGTGTCCAGGGACCCTTCAAGTGGCAAAGAGGCTGTGTTCTCCCTTCCCATTCATGAACCCAGTCATGAGCATAAGACATATAATCATCCAATTCCTCAGGCTTAAACCACAGACTGGTATCCTTTTCAGCACTTTTTATTGAACCACTACCATGAATGATGTTCCTGCCCAAATGGACGTACATGTCCCCACAAATGGTGTCTGGCTTCAAATCTACTGGATTGGTCTCTCTAGGCATCACTCAGACTATGTTCACCATATTCAGCACCTCTTGGACCATGGCCACCACCATCCCAAAGTTCATGTACTTCACCAGCCCTGGGAAGAATGGGCGGTCTTTCAGGTCAATGTAGTACTGCTTTAGGTGTTTCTCAGAGGCTGGAAGAAACTTCATAGCCACGAGGGAATCACCCAGCAGGCAGTACTGCAAACCCTCAGGGTTGATGGCGATGAAGGTGTGCTTGGGTTGGCCATGGTCCAGAAGCTGGTGGGGCCTGGTAGCTACTGTGCTATGGGAGTAGGGACTGGGGTGACCACCATACCCAAGAGCTGTTGGCGGCAGAGTGCAAAATGGCTATTTTAAAGGACAGATTTTCAGAGTAGAGGCAACAGCCCTCAACTGGAAGATGATACTATCTTACCTGACTTCAAAGTTTCAAAGGATGGCTTGAAACTGTCTTGATAATGAAGCTGGCACCCTTAAATTGTAGCCAACACTTGGGACCAGCGTAATGGCTATGTCGTTGGACTCCATGTAGTCGACTGTGGCTAGAGTACTGGACCTGGCAGTTTAAACTCACGCCAGGCACATGTGCATGCGTGCATGCCCATGATCCCAAGAGGAGAATGGAGAGAAAGGGATTGCAGCATGGCCATCCCCCCTGGAGGGTGATTTCTCTGTCTTTCTGGCAAGTGCACACACCATATAGCAAAACCTCTCCAAGAAAAAAAAAAAATTGAAACAAACACTCATTTATCACTCTGAAAATTTTATGGGCCTTAAGAATTATGGTAAATGAACTCCACCTCTGTTCTGTAAATGAAACATCAAAGCCTGGGTGACAGCACATCTGTTTAAAGAATGGTTTACCATCTATCTGAAGCCTGTTGAAATCTACTGCTCAGAAAGATTCCTTTGAAAATACTGCTGTTCACTGACAACATACCTGGTCATGCAAGAGCTCTGATAGATGCTATGATATTAATGTTGATTCATGCCTGCTAACATGAGATTCATTTAGCAGCCCACGGGGTCAAGAAGTAATTCCAATTTGAAGTTGTGTTATTTAAAAAATTAGTAAGGTTTATAGGGGCCATAAACATGATTCTTCTGATAAGTATGGGCAAAGTAAGTGGATAACCTTCTGAAATGGGATTTACCATTCTGTAAATGCAATTAAGAACAGTTTTAATTCATGGGAAGAATGGAAGCTAAAAAACCAAAGTCAACACTGACAGGTATTTGGAAGAAGCTGATTCTTAGCTTATGGATGATTTTGAGGGGTACAGTATAATGTAAAAAGACATATTGGCTAATCAGTGGTGATTCATATAAGTAAGAAAAGTATAGAGAAGATCTGTATGAATATTAGAGGATTTAACAAAAAAAGTGGAGCATATGGAAAAGTATCTTCTTTACCTACATTTCCTTGGTTTCTAGATCAGATAAGGATCTGCATTATCCAAGTTTATTTGATTTCCAAATTTCATAAAAGAAGTAAAACGGGTGTGGTCAGAAATCAAAGGTTTTTTTTTTTTTTGGAGAGGTTTTAGCTACAGGGTGCATGCGCTCCCCAAAGACAGAAAGCAAGAAATCACCCCCCAGGGGGGATGGCCACGCTGCAATCCCTTCTTCTCCTTTCTCCTCTCGGGATCTTAGGCACGTATGCACACGCGCCCAGCGTGAGTTTTAAGTCACTGGGTCCAGGATTTGAACCATCGTTGACCACATGGGAGTCCAGCGACATAGCCATTATGCTAACTGCTGGTCCCAGAAATCAAATGTTTGAAATCTAGTTGGTTCTTGAATTTGGAAAGCCAGAAAAGCCAGAAACACAGCGATTTCTTTACTCCTCATTTATTTCTAATTGGTCAATTCCCAAGTTTGGGATTTTTATATCTTCCTAAAACTTGTATGTAAAAGTTGTCTTACCTCTCTGAAAACAAGTCTCATATGTGTAAAAGATGTCTTATCTTTGTGCAAAGATACCCCTTTAACAAAGATTCTCTTCTTGACTAAACTAGTCAGACTCCTCTAAGTCTGCCTTGCAACTAGGCTCCCATCTTGGCCCAAGATTTGAACAAACACTATAAATTTCAAACGGCTCAAGGACTTGTCTCTAGGACTGTATTCTTCCTTTGAATGTCTACCTGGGAAAACTTAGTTGCCAAAAGACTTTACTATTTGTTGTATGAAATATCTGATAGGGTCCCCATTTTCTAGTTTCTGTGGGAGGATAGGAGCCTAACTTTCATAAGTAGTTGTTAGGTGATTTCCATGACGGAATCGCCCAACAGGCAGTACTGCATACCCTCAGGCTTGATGGCAATGCAGGTGTGCTTGGTGTGCCCAAACTCACATGGGCCAGCACCTACTCTTCTTTTTAAGATTTAATTTAACTATCTATCTGTCTGTCTACTTACTTATTTTAACTTGACCAGAGAGGGACAGAGAGAAAGAGAGAGGAAAAAAAAAAAAAGACACCAGGTCCAAGACTGGAACCATGGCCGGCCATGTGGGATTCCAGTGCCCTTAACCACCAAGGCACTCCTGCTAGCCTCTGCACTTCCTCCTCCTTAGATTTTACAGATTTTCAAGTTTATTTTGGTGCAAAAGTATTTTGAACTCTCTTAAGATTTTTCACAGTACTCATTTTTCACATTCTGAAGGCACTCCCCACATATATGCATTCTCTACTCTTTTCCGTTGTTTTCTGTTTTGAAAAAGAACAAAGGGCCAGCTAGTGACATGGCAGTTAAGATAGTTGGATCCCAAGTGGCTGACTATGCTGTTCAAGTCCCAGGTGGTTTGAAAAACATGCCAGGCACATGTGTATATATGTGTGCCCAAAAATCACAAGAGGAGAATAGAGGAAAACCAGGGATTGTGGCATGACCATCCCCCGCCAGGGGTACTTTCTAACTCACTCACTCTGCCTCTGGAAAGCAAAAGCACCCTATAGAAAAATCACAAAAAAACCCCCCAAAATTAGCATGTACTAGGCTGTCAGTAAAGTCATGACATATTTTTCTACGTTTTTCTAAGCACAAATGTGTCATGATGTTCCCTACAACCCAATATTATTTTCATAGTCAGAAAACATTTTAAAAAATATAGTTGATAGGGACCAGCAGATGGCATAATAGTTATGTTACTGCATATAGTCAACCACAATTCACACCCCATACCCGGTAGCTTAAAACTCACGCTGGGCGCATGTGCATGCATGCCTAAAATCCTGAGAGGAGACAAGGATAAGGGATTGAGGCGTGACCATACCCCCAGGGGGTGATTTCTTGCTTTCTATTTCTGTATTTCTGGTGAGCGTACACCCGCTATAGCGGTGTGTAGAGGGAGCACAGTACTGGGAAACGGCAGTTTAGCAGACAATGAGCAACATCTGTGGCTGAAGAACATTTCTACAGAAACAAGAAATAAAGAGCTTTGCGGGGGCCAAATTTTGGAAGAGTTTGAATGCCAAGAACAGAAAACTTGGATTTATATTGTAAACCAGTGCTGTCCATCAGAAATATATAATCATATATATTTATATATATATTTAAACATATTACATATATAAATATATATATGTAATATATAAATAGGCCTAGCATAAAAATTGCTTTCTGTGTGTATACACCCACAAATGTTCATTTGTACTTTCCAAACAACATGAAATGATTATGCAAATTAACTAGCTCTAGTCATATAAACGTGTCACTCTGTACCTGAACTTACCCTCTGTACACAAATATTCAGATGCTACAGATTCAGGTTATTATCACTGATACTAAAACTGCAATTTAGTTAGCAAGGCATACTGGAAATGGCAAGGTTATAATCAATTCGGCTCTGCTGAGGCTGTCCTAATAGCTATCCTTAGGTCTACTAAGGCTGTTCATTTGCAAAAATGTTTTTTTTATCTGTTTCTTCAAACCTCTGTACCAAAATATAAAACCTGTGCTGGGAAAACTGAGACAGATGAACCCATATCCTGCTGCCAGACCTAGGCTATTTCTATTGCCAGGGACACTGTGTACATTAGAAAAAGCTAAAGGAAGTTTCTTTCACTCACTCCAATTTGGCTATAGAATCAAGGCCTTAAAATAGCTTTGAAAGCTCAGAAGTCCTGGATGGCCAGACAAGGAAGCACTATTAAACACAGAGTCACAAGGACTTCACTGGATGGGCTACTATAAAACACTAGTTCTCAGGCTAACAGCCCCAGCACACTTCAAATTATTGACAGTTTGGCTCACTGAAAGTGGTTAAACTCAACTACCCCTTACTATGAGATACCAGTGCTAGAAAACAAATACTGTTTCTCAAGTTTAACATAAATAATAAAATAAAAACATATTATATACAAACCTCATCCTGAGTCTCTTCAGATTTGGTTTCTTTGGGTTTATCTTCATTAAGCTTCACATTTTTCACTTGTTCAGATACTTTACTTATACTTTCAGTACCCTTGAAACGCTGTAAAGAAAATGTTCTTATATTGAGAATAGGGTAAAAAGTAGGAGGCACATTTAGATTTTCATTTTCTAAACTATCTTTATAAGGAATATAAACTAACTCAAATGTAAATAAATGGTCTAAGGAAACTGCTTAACAAAGAATCTTGTTAGGCATTTTAATCAATAAATTATGACCCTCACAGACAACTCACGATTTAAAAGATAATCCTGACCTATAGAAAGGTCAATTTGGACTTGGAGATATGAATACTGTGCACACGACTTAATAAAGATTATCTTCTGTGGAAGACGGTCATTTTATAGTGAACAAATATTGGAGAATGAAGACTTAGCTACAATCTATACTAGACTTTGGGGCCAGGATGTAGCATGGAGCTTAAGGCAGCTAGATACCACATGGCTGAGTGGTTGAAGTCCTGGATCAGGTGCCTTGAAAACCATGTAGGGCACCTGTATGTGCTTGTCCAAAATCTGGAGAGAATGTAGTGCAGGTATTACCCCTAAAGGGTGATTTCTCACTATCTCCCTCTCTCTAGCTCTCTCTCTGACCATCTGGTAAGCACATTCACCCTATGGTAAAAAAGAAAGAAAGAAAAGAAAAAAGAGAAGAAAAGGAAGGAAAAGGGAAAAAAAAGCCTGTCTGTTTCAAAATACCAAATCATCATGCCGTATATGAAGATTAGCCATGCTAGATTGGACAGCTAGTTTAATCTAGCATGGCTGCAGTTAGTAAAACTCACACACACTGCAAATAATCAATGCATTTAAGGCCTTTTTGTGGAAATAAAATTTCTAAAATAATGTTATTTAATAGTACTCACCTTGCTTTCAAAAAGATGGTTATATGCTGTAACCAAATGGTCCTTGTTAGCTGTCTTGGCGACATTTTTAATGTTTCCTAGTAATTTATGTTCTGCAAGAAACTACAAAAAAAAAAGCTGTTTAGTCAAAATTTCCCTCAGTAATAAGTAATAAGGGTCTACAATTAGAAAATGACCCAAGCTGGCACTTGTTTCAACAGCATTATTAAGAAAAAATTAAACACTATCTTTTATACCTCACTCCATTACCAAAAAAAGAGACTGTAAGAATTACTAACATCTCCTATAAATTCTGGACTGCAGTATGCTGCATGGGACTCAATGGTTCATTCTAACCATTCTCCCATCATGTAATGGACAGAAAAACATTTTTCCAACAAGAACACTAGTGACTAGAGGCAGCTGGCTGCTCATGGCAAGACACTACTTGTCCTTGGCTTTGGTAACCTCCAGCCATGCTGGCATAGCTGTCTTGACATACCTGTAACCTGTTCTTGGCAGACTAGGACACACTGTTAACATTATACATACATATATATACATACACACACACACATATAAATATGAAAAACATATATAGCAACATCTAAATTAAAAATATGTAATACATATAAATTACATAGCATATATAATAATATATAACATATATAGCATTGTATAACAGTGCTTCCTAGTCTGCCAAGAATGAGTAACAGATATGAAGTCTTCAAAAATTTTATGAAAAATGTTACATAAAAAAATCTATCCATGGATTTTAAAATGTCTTGCACCAAAATAAACCTGTACTTTAACTCCATTTTACCATTACCTTTGGGACGTCTCCTTCTATGTCAAGATAGCCATGCCCAACATGATATATGTAATAGTCACCTTATTACCTGGGTTAAAATCGTAGCTGTCTGACTGCAGATAAGGGACTAAGCTTTCCTAAAAACTCCATTTCCACATTTGTAGTAAAAAAATCAGTAACAGCGTCAAAGTGTTAATTTAATGATAAAATAACTTTCTTAATGCATTTCGCAGAGTCTATCAAAGAACTGAGTAAATATTAAATAAAACAATTTAATATTGGGTTGTCTTCAAAAGTCATTTTCTTTTCAAAGATGCATTTTCTTCTGGGACCAGCAGTTAGTGTAATGGCTCTGTCGCTGGACTCCCACGTAGTCCACCGCGGTTCGAGTCCTGGACCTGGTGGCTTAAACTCGTGCCAGGCACTTGTGCGTGCGTACCCACAATCCTGAGAGGAGAATGGAGAAGGGAATGCTGGACTCCTACATGGCCAAAGGGTTCCAATCCTGGACCTGGCAGCTTGTTTCTCACTTTGCCTCTCCCTTCCTCTGTCCCTCTCTGGTCAAATTAAAGTAAGTAAATAAATAAATAAAACACTTCTTCAAAAAAATAAAGATTCATGTTACAAAAATGGTATGATAATCCAAGTATCTTGGAATTGTTCCATGTGGACTAGTATTAGATTCCACTATACTAATTTGTTTTATAAGAATCTAAGAAAATACCTATCAAGGCATTAAATTCTAATGATGCCTACTCTGTTTTTTTTTTTTTCCCAGATGAAATACAAATTGGCTTAAGAAAAAATAATTCCAGGGGACCAATAAGTGGTGTGGTGGTTAAAGTACTGGATACTCCTACATGGCTAACCCTGGACGTGGAGGCTTGCTCTCTCACTTTCTCTCTGGTCAAACTAAAATAAACGAATGAATGACTAAATAATTCTTTAAAAAAAATTCCATTAAAATGATAAGATTCTTGACTCATGGCCTTTTTCATGTTTGTTTCCCCAAACACTGAGTACAGTTCTTGCTACATATTTTGTATATTTGCTGAATTAAGAAGACACAGGATAATAAAGAAATTGGAGTGCTTATCTCTCCTTTAACTGCCCACCCCCAGTAAAATTAAACACAATACTCTCAGAGGAAACCATAAATATTTTTATAAATTCAAGGTTAGAACTTAAAATATTGTATAGAAACCACACTTAGGCTGCTATTTCTAATAAGTGGGAGATGCTGAGTGCACAACAAGGTGTGTAAGTATTGTAGTTCAGCAATCCAAGAGAGGAATGAATGATCATAATTTCCGAAGGACAAAAAAGGTCTGACAAAAATAACTGGTGACTAATAGACGGGTGGTAAGATGGAGACTGCTGAAAAATGCACGGCGTACATAGAAAGCGTGCCAAATAAATTTGTTAGTCCGACTGTTCATAACAATGGCACACGCGAAGAAATGCGCATTAACTCCCTAAGTATAAAGGTGAAAAGGTCATTTAAAGGGTAAATACTTTAAAATAAAGTTAATCCGCAACCTATGGGTTTTAAAACATACGCCATTTGTGCTCAGCATTTAGCAAACTGGTGACAAAAGCCAGCTGCACGCACCAATCCACAGAAATCTTTACATCCTTTCCCATCTCCGAATAGCCGGCACTCTCCTCCCAGGGTCTCATCTTAGCCCCCTTTCTTCCGCAACCCCCAACCCCGAATCTCCGGGTTCCTTTTTTTTCGGTCTCCATCCCCAAAGGGTCCAAACGAGGTTTTACTACGATTACAGCCTGCGTGCCCCAGGAACTAAAATTACTCCCCCCTGTCGAAATAGGTCCGGCCCGAGAGCCGGAAGCGTGGTTCCCGGGCGCACGCGGGCCGCTCGGGCCTTCCAGGCCACGGGCCGCGGGAGGACGAGGGCGGGGGCACAGAGGAATACAGAATGTATGGGCATCTCCGGGGGGGTGAGCGTCCCTCAACAGCATCAGCCTGGCCGCCCCGACGCCTGCGGTACCGAATCTGAACCGTGTTCCTGCAGAAACTTGATAATGTCCTTCTTGGGCAACTGCTCGCTGCGCAGTTGCTCCACGGTCCACGCCCGCTGCGGAGCACCAGCCGCCATCTTCCCCCGCTGCCGCTGCTTTACTGAGCCAGCCCGCCTCGGTTCGGCATCGCCCCGCCCCTTGGGCGTGGCGCCGGCCCAGCACGCACTCAGGGGCGGGGTCATGCGGCGTCCGGTAGGGTTGAGGCCGGCCTTTGAGGAGCGTCGGGGCGGGGTTTTGGGGGCTGCTTTGTTGAGTCAGGGTTACATCCTGAGGTGGGTGGTGGTGGTCCACTGCGCAGGCGCCGGCCTCTGCGTTGTCTAACAGCTTTATTGCACAGGTCCTTATTCTGTGAATAGCCCAGTGTGTAAACTTTTTAGAGAGAAAACAACATTGACTCTTAATTTCAGTTTAGTTTTAGCTTAAAGATTCACACCTGAATTGGCTCCGTCCATGTCCATTAAAACAACCCATAGGCCACTAACCAAGCTCTTTTAATACTCATAAAATACACACTGCCTCTCCCCCCATACAAACACGATAAAGAATCCAGAAGCAAGTTCAAGAACGTGGACAAGCATAATAACAGTGTAAAGAAGATACATCCAGGATGCCGTTCCCTAATAATTCAGCAACTCCATGCTGTGTATTTACTTTACCTCAGTACATGGGGAAACAAATGTATAGTTTATTAAACGTAATCAGTTTCAGAGTAGAGAACCCGGGAATTGTACTCAAATCCGAAGTAGAAAGCTATCCCTGGAGTAGGATAGTAACTGTAAGCCAATGATTACTGCTCTTAAAAATACAATGGCCTTTTTTTTTAAAAAAAAAAAGCTTTCTTAAGGAATAACAGGACCAGATCACACTCACTACTTTTCTTTTTTCTTTTCTTTTCTTTTCTTTCTGCTTTTTTCTTTCTCTCTCCTCCTTTCTTTCTTTTTTAGAGAGGTTTTTGGTATAGGGTGCCTGCGCTCCCCAGAAAGAAAGAAAGCGAGCAATCACCTCGCAGGGGGGATGGCCACGCCGCAATCCCTTCTCCTCCGTTCTCCTCTTGGGATCTTGGGCACGCACGCAAACGTGCCCTGCATGAGTTTAAGCCATCGGGCCCGGGACTCGAACACTTGACGACTACATGGGAGTCCAGCAACCTAGCCGTTACACCATCTGCTGGTCCTGACAGTCATTACTCCCTAAATCCTAAAAATGTTAAAATAATAGGTTAACTCTCCTAACACCGTGAAAAAGAGTTGGCTGTTTTGTTTCCTTAGCCTTGTTGAATAAGACTATGTTTACACGCTTTGGCTTTTCACTTGAGATTTAACAATACAAGGAATAAGCCATAGTAGAGGCTAAATAACATAAAGTTCACACAATTACGTATATTCCATTGTTCTAAGGATCTCAAGGTTATCTTATCATTTTAATCTATATCACGTTAGCAACTACGCGCAGATGTCTGTCTAGTCATTGGAAACGGAACTCAAGGTCAGGGTCTACAAAAACTGCCCGGGGGACGAAATTTAAAGTAACTCCCTAACATGGCGCAAGCATCTCTGGGAGGACTTCTAGGGTTTCCGGAAAGCCAGCCAATCGTATTCTCAATGAGGACTCAGTGGCGGAATTTTCAACTGGGTAAATTGGTTGCAGTCCCGCCCTCTCGTTCCATAGTTTGGTATGAACTATCCCGATGGGGATCAGAACTGTGGCG
>NW_006160214.1:783403-793659 GCF_000334495.1 Tupaia belangeri chinensis
AGCCGTTGCTGCTGCCGGCGTCTGAGCGAAGCCTCTGGTGGCCGTCATCCTAATGAGCGGACGACAAAGAACTCTCTTCCAGACATGGGGCTCAAGCGTTTCCCGAACGGTTGGGGCTCCGAGTTGCAGCTCCAGACCAGAGCGGCCTCCGAGCCAGGGGGGCTCTAAGACCGGTTTGCCTGCAGCAGCGGAGGCTCAGCAGGAGTCCGACGATGATGTGTTGTTGGTCGCAGTGTACGAGGCCGAGCGACAGCTGAGTCTAGAGAATGGCGGGTTCTGCACTTCAGCGGGCGCCCTGTGGATTTACCCTACCAACTGCCCAGTGCGAGACTACCAACTGCACATCTCCCGGACCGCTCTGTTCTGCAACACGCTGGTGTGTCTGCCTACAGGGCTGGGAAAGACGTTTATTGCCGCTGTGGTCATGTACAATTTCTACCGCTGGTTTCCTTCCGGCAAGGTGGTCTTCATGGCGCCCACAAAACCCTTGGTGACACAGCAGATCGAGGCTTGCTACCGGGTGATGGGTATACCGCAATCCCATATGGCCGAAATGACAGGTATTTTGGAAAGAATGAGCTGATTTGAAACTAAGATCTGATGTATTCTCTTGGATGGTGAACTAAATTCCCGACCCACGTGAAATAATTCGCAACCCGCAATATGCTCATGTTACACCCACTGCCATAAAACATATGTATAGGGGCAGGTGCGCGGGTTATAAAAAAAGGGGGGAGGGATCTACTTACAGCAAATCCAACACAGATGATATGCTATCCTCAGAGAATTCTTGTACCTTGTAGAGTATGTTGAAGTGATTATATATGTATACCCCATGGGTAACTGAACAGGTAGCTGAATAATTTTCTTCTCATCGAATATGCCATTTTGTAGGAGTTCTTTAAAGACAATCTAGTCCTGGTCTTCTGTAAGACCCTGCTTTGACTTTTGAACCACGCCAGAGCGTTAAGATCTAGCTTTCAGGTGAATTGTCAAGTTGATTTCCTGTTTGGCCGATTACCAAATTGTGTGTGCTTTCGGAAAATATGACCAACTGTTTATATTTTACAGATAACAGTTGAAATTTAGAATGTAGAATGTCACTTTTATTTACAGGGTCTACTCAAGCGTTCACCAGGAGGGAAATATGGTGCAGTAAGAGAGTCCTTTTTCTTACACCTCAGGTCATGGTAAATGACCTTTCTAGAGGAGTTTGTCCTGCTGCTGACATAAAGTGTGTAGTTATTGATGAAGCTCATAAAGCTCTCGGAAACTATGCTTATTGCCAGGTAATAATTCTAAATATAGTATTTGTAAAATGTAAACAAGTGTTAAATGTTTTGGGGAATAGTTATTAGTGATGGGAGTTGTTAATGATTTTATTACTAAATACCTTACACCTGTTATCTCAGGATAGATGATAATAGGGGATACTTTCCTTCGTCCATTCAAATTAATGTCTCTGCTCTTTTTTATGTTCTTTAAAACTTAGCAAGACTATTAGTATCAGATGTGGCTCATGAGAGTCTAGTCATTGTTGGGACCGTGTTCTCTAAAGAAGGGTAGAGGCGGACTTTTGAAAATAAGATAGTAAGCCAAAGATCTCAGTGGGTATGCGGTGTTATTTCTCAGCAGCTGGGTACAATAATAGTTAACTGTCAGCGTTCTAGGGATAAATGACATAATGTATGCCTAACATGATGTCTTCCAGTTGAATACTTTAGGAATATAAAGTATGGAGGAAAACTGATGGAATGTAGCTGTTGAAGTCATTCATTTCTTTGCACTGAATGAAACTGAGTTGGTCTCTATTTCTCTTATATTTCTTTCTTTTATTCTACTTAAGGGCCAGGTCATGAAGGCATTTATGTTTACGCTTAACCGTTTCAAGACATTATGTAGGCAATTTAAGGTATATATAGGGTAAATATTTAGCTCGGTGATACGACTCATAACAGATTGGAGGAATGAAGTTTAAAGGCAGGGTATCTAACGAGAAAAGGAATATAAGTTTTTGACTTGGAAAACTGAAGATTTGAGTTGTGGAGCAGAGGAGATTTTGAAGTGAGGAAACATAGTGCAATATTTGATGAGTTCAATTTGCTGTGTTTATGGTCCAGGACTTGAACCACAGTTGGCCATGTGGGAGTCCAGCAATGTAAACATTATGCCCTGTGGTGGTCCCCAGTTTTTTTTTCATAATACGCACTTTCAAGGAACTTTCTGAAGAGCCATGGTGCATTTTTTATTGATAAAGAGTGTAACCCTAAATTCTTAGCTGGTTAGATAATATGACTAGTGGTAACTGCACTCACTAAACCATCAATATATTGACTGAGGAATAATGACAATGGGTCATATATAACAGTTTAACAAAGCTACGGTTATTTTTGCATTTGGCAAGTGAAATTAAATAACTTTTTTTTTTTTTTAGGTTGTAAGAGAACTAGTCAAATATACAAATCATTTCAGAATCTTGGCACTTAGTGCTACACCAGGTAGTGATATAAAGGTAAGTAAAATAATGCTTTTTTTCTTTATTAAGATCTGAGAAAATAAGAATTTTAAATGAAGCCAGATGAGTTTTCTGTTCTAGAATTTAAGTAAATTTTATACTAATAATATAATATTTCCTATAATATTCCTAACTTTTATTTTTGTGGTTGCAGGAATTTCTTTCAATTAGTAATTTTCAGCCTTTTGGTGCTTAACAGCCTTAACAGCCACCAAATGCTATTTGTTTAAAGTCCTGATTAAAAAAAAATTTTTTTTGACAGAGGTTGTGTACCCTTGCCAGAGAGAGACAGAGGGAGAGGGGCATAGTCGCACTGAAGCCCCTTCTCCATTTCTCCATTCTGTCAGGATCTGGGTTATGCACGTGCCTATGTATCTTTTTGTTTGTTTGTTTTAAGATTTTTGCCACAGAGCATATGTGCTCACCTGAGAGACAGAGAGAGAAAAAGAGTGAAATCACCTCTGGGGGTGGGAAAGCCACACCCAATCCCTTCTTCTTCATTCCCCCTTGGGATTTTGGGTACACACACACACACACACACACAAACACACACACACACACCCAGCTTGTGTTTCAAACTGCCAGGTCTGGGACTCGAACTGTAGTGAGCCATGTGAGTTAAGGCACCTTAACCACTAGGCCATCTACTAGCCCCGCTGGTGTATTTTTAAAGCTGCCAGAACTAACATTTGAACTGTATGGTCACCCGTGTGGGATCTGGCTCTCTTAATCACTATGAGACTGCTCTTGAATTTCTTTTTAAATAGTGTTTTTTTTTTTTTTTTTTTTTAATCATTACTGTTTTCAGTTCTTTGTAAGTTTTACTTTTTTGTTGTTGTTTGTTTGTTTTTTAAATTTTTGCTGTTGAGCATGTGTGCTCACCAGAAGGATACAGACAGAAAAAGTGAGAAATCACCCCCCAGGGAGGATGGCTGTGCTGCAGTCCCTTCTTCCCCATTTTTCTCTCAGGATTTTAGGCACTCACACACACACATTCAACATGTTTTTCAATCCACCACGTCTAGGACTTGAAGTGCAAAGTCAGCCACGTAGGAGCAAGCGCCTTGACCAGCATGCCATCTGCTGGCCCTTAATGGATTTTTTTTTCCCTGTGGGTTAATACAATGCCATTATTAATATTGTTGTCCAGGTTATGCTAGCTTTTTCTATTGGGAACTTCTTCAAATGGCTCTTATGTCCTTTAGACATACTTTTTTTTTTTTTTTTTTTTTCTCTCTCTCCTACCTTTCTGGCTTCAAAAGCTATTTTATGCTCATTTTGTATTTACTGTGTCCCGGTCAGTTCTCCTAAGGATTTTGGTTTCCTTTATTGGAGAATGTTAAAAATGCAGATTTTAAGCTCTATTCTATAACATTTTGATTTTAATAGCCCTGAATGATCTTTTGTATTGACTAGGATTTCTGCTGGATACGGAAATTGCTTTTAACTGTGTCAAGCTTTAAGACTATTTCCTTTGTTGATAGACTTAATGATTTTTCAGAGATTTTTGTCTTATATGCTTTTTCCCCCTAAATTTTTAAAAACATGTTTAATTTTTTTAGTCATCTTTCAAGCCTCTGCTTAAAAGTCATCCCTTCAGAAAGATCCATTCCCACTAAACTAACAAACGTTAGCTTTCTATTTTCTTTTCTTTACTCCTGTCTTTTTTATTTTATTTTTTTAAGGTTTTGCCATTGGGCGTGTGTGCTTAGTGGAGAGAGAGGGTGAAAAGGAAAGTGAGAATCGCCGCCCCCAGAAGGGAATGGCCACTCTGCAGTCCATCTCCATTCTGCTTTCAGATTCTGAGCATGCACGCACACGTGCCTGGTGTGATAGTCAAGCCACTATTGTCTGGGACTTAAGCTGTGGTCAGCCATGTGGAGTGTCTGGCGCCTTTACCACTATGCCATCTGCTGGCTCCAGCTTTCCCTATCTTATTATTTTCTTTTTATGTATTTATTTTTTTATTATAGTTTTCTGTTTTACATGTAATAGTCATACAGATTTATGGGGTGCAGTGTGGCTTTTCAAAATGTGTGTATTGCGTAAGGATCAAATCAAGGCAGTAAACATAGCCTCCATCTCAAACCTTTATCATTACTTTGTTTTGTACATTTGTGTTTTGATGTGTGCTTTGAATTCTCATTCTTTCTTTTTGGAGAGGTTTTTGCTATAGGGCACGTGCACTCGCCAGACAGACAGAGAGAGACAGACAGAAAGCGAGAAATCACGCCCCAGCGGGGATGGCCACGCCGCAATCCCTTCTCCTCCCTTCTCCTCTCGGGATCTTGGGCACGTATGCACATGCACCTGGCGTGAGTTTAAGCCACTGGGTCTGGGACTCAAACCACAGTCGACTACGTGGGAGTCCAGCGACATAGCCATTACGCTAACTGCTGATCCTGAATTCTCATTCTTTACTAAGCTATCATACTCTAGAACTCATTCCCTTTATTTACTGGTGCTCTTGAATCTGTCTGTGATCCCATTCTTCCCATTCCTTCCATTGCCCTTACTTTTTCTGCTTCTAGTATCCACCAGTATACTCTTCACTTTCACACAATGGAATCTTTCCGTTTTCATTATTGAGTGGGGATGGTTTATTATCAGTTTCTGGTTTATTTCACTTAGCATTATTTCCTCTCAGTTTGTCAGTCTTGCCTCAATGATTCTTAAATGATTGGATTTCATACTTTTTTATACTTGAATAGTAATTTAATGTTTTTCTTTATCCACTGTCCATTGCTGGACACTGAAGTTGATTACATACCTTAGCTATTGTGAATAGTGTTCTAATAAACATGGAAGTGCAGATATTTCTTTGCCATACTGATTTCTTTTCAGGGGCATGTATCCAGTAATGGAATTACTGGATAATAAGGTAGTTGTATTTTCTCTTTTTGTTTTTTAATTATTTTGTTAATTTTATTTATCATTATTATTACTTTTTAATTTGACTAGAGAGAGACAAGCAAACCACCAGGTCCGGGACTCGAACCATAGTCAGCCATGTGGGAGTCCAGTGCCCTAATCACCATGCCACCCACTTGCCCAGTATTTTTCTGTTTTTGAGGAGCCTCCATACTGCTTTTCATATGGCTATACTCTTTTACATTTCCAACAACAGTTCATGAATGTTGCTCTTCCTCCACAGTCTCACTAACACTTGTTTTTTTTTTTTGATAATAGCTATTCTGACAGGGGTGAGATAACTCATTGTGATTTTGATTAGCACTTCCCTGATAATTATAATGTTGAACATTATTTCATGTGCTTTTTGGCCATTTGTATGTCTTTTGAGAATTGTCTTTTCAGATCACTTGCCTATTGATTTATTTATGTACTTATTTATTTTTAATTGTTAGAAGATGTGTGTGTTTCCCAGAAGGGGAGGGGCATGACTGCACCACAGTTCCCTCTTCTTCATTTCTCCACCTTGTTGAGTTTTGGGGCACACATGCATCTGACATTTTTTCAAGATCCTGGGGCCAGGATTTAAATTGCGGTCGGCCATGTGGAATCCAACTCCTTTAACTACTAGGCTGTGAGGCTGGCCCAAGTGCCCATTTCTCATTGAGGTATTTGTTTTTTTGCTGTTGAACTGCATATATTCTGCTTATTAATCCTTTATTGGATGTATTACTTGCAAATATTTTGTTCTACTCTAGGTTGTCTCTTCACTCTATTGTTTT
The DNA here is from genome assembly GCF_000334495.1 of Tupaia belangeri chinensis. NCBI lineage: Eukaryota > Metazoa > Chordata > Mammalia > Scandentia > Tupaiidae > Tupaia > Tupaia belangeri. The sequence continues at coordinate 789,611 of NW_006160214.1, forward strand.
CTTTGCTGGCAGAAGCTTTTTAGTGGAAGATAATCTCATTTGTCTATTTTTGCAGCAGGTGCTCAAACTTTTGAAGTTTTATTTTAAAAAATCTTTGCCTTGGGACCAGCAGATAGCATAATGCTTATGTCACTGAACTCCCACGTGGTCCACAGTTTGAGTCCCAGACTTGGTGACTTGCAACTCATGCCAGGCACATGTATCCAAAATCTTGAGAAGAGAATGGAGGAGAAGGGATTGTAGCATGGCCACCCCCCTGGGATTGCATTCTTGCTTTCTGTCTCTCTGTCTCTGTCTCTAAGGCAAGCACACATGCCCTATGGCAAAAATTTCTTTTAAAAAAAAAAAAGAATCTTTGCCTAGACCAATGTCCTGACGCATTTCCCATATGTTTCCTTCTAGTAATGTTATGATTCTGGTATTCTGTTGAACTCTTTACTCCATTCTGAATTGATTTTTATATATTATGAAGGAGTTTTATTGATATACTATTTTATTCATGGCAGAGAGTGCATGAATATGCACAAGCAGAGAGAAAAGAACCCTTGATACTCATTCCAGGTTTCTAGAAATGAAATAGCTCTTAAAAAGCAGAATGGGGCAATCACAAGGTGGAGTGCTGGTTGGGGCCTGGACTCCCCTATGGTTGACCGCAGTTTGGCCCGGGACCTGGCGGCTTGCTTTCTCACTTTTCCTCGCTCTCCCTTTATCTCTCTCAGGTCAAATTAAAATAATAACAATAGTAATAAATAAAAGTTAAACAATAATTCTTAATTAAAAAAAAGTAGCATGGGGACTAATCTTGCTTTCTGTGCAGAGGTGGGTTTGGAAAAAACATCAAATATGCAAACAGCTATTGCTCAGCTGCTTGGCATCCAATGTTTCTTTCTTTCAAGCTTGCCACAAACCCCTTCCTCCAGCCCTCCAGTTCCTCAAGATCTCTCGCATATGTGTGCATTCCTGGCATATTTCAGGTTGACTGAGCTGGGGAATTGAACCTGCAGTTGGCCCTGTGACTTCTGGTACTGCAGTTCATTAAGCTACTGAACTGAGTGAGTGCCCCAACAAGGTCTTTATGCCACCATCCTCCCCTAACCTCATAGCCCCAGATCATAGACATTCACATACCCAGCATACTCAGGAAGTTCATAGGATGTGAACCCAGGCCGTTCCCATGTAGGTCAGCCTTGCAAAGCATTGTTTTAGTGCTATGCTACAACTAGCCCTTTTTGTTTATTTCTTTTTTTTAAAATCACACTGTCAGTACTACAGTTTCGGCACAGCAATTATATGCTTTTGCTTCAGTTGCCTAATTTTACTCTTAAGTTTCTTTATAAGCTTTGAGTGAATGAAATTTAGACCCAGAAATATATTGACATTGTATATGTTAATTTGAATGGGAAATATTCTGATTTCTCAAAGACCCTATAGGTCCTCAATCACTTAACAAGTCAATTTGTAAAGTATTCCTAATGTACTCTGTGTCCTTTAACAGTAGTAAGACTTCGTTTTTCCCACACAAAAATAATTGGTGGAATAAACTATATTTGCTGGGGAATCGGGAAACCTGGGTTCTGTCTCTAGCTCTGAAATTGACTGTGTTTGTTATACAGTGTCTTGGGAATTTAATTTGCTTATCTAAAACTTCTAGGTTTTTTGTTTTTTGTTTTTTAGTTTTTCCATTTGGATAATGCAAAAGTACATCTGCAGAATTTGTCAAATATTTATTACTGTTCTTAATCCTTACATACTTCACTTAGAGGGCTGGGGTGGGGAGAATGTTTAAAAAGCATTTGATCTCATTTGTGGTAGTTTGATGTATTTTCTTTCTTTTTTTTGGGGGGGGAGAGATTTTTTGCTATAGGGCGCGTGCACTCGCCAGACAGACAGACAGACAGAAAGTGAGAAATCACCCCCCCCCCGGGGGGGATGGCCACGCTGCAAACCTTTTCCTCCATTCTTCTCTCGGGATCTTGGGCACGCACGCACATGTGCCTGGTATGAGTTTAAGCCACCGGGTCCGGGACTCGAACCTAGGTCAACTACATGGGAGTTCAGTGACATAGTCATTACGTTAACTGCTGGTCCCTGATGTATTTTATTTATAAACTTTTTTTTTTCCCGCCAGAGAGATTTTTACTATAGATCATATGCACTCGCTGGAGAGACAGAGAGACAGAAAGCAAGAAATCACCCCCTGGCGGAATGGCCATCACACAGTCCCTTCTCTTCAGTTCTCCACTTGGGATCTTGGGTGCACATGCATACATGCCTGGCGTGAGTTTAAGCCACCAGAACTTGAACTGTGGTCGACTATGTGGGAGTCCAGCGATGTAACCATTATGCTGTCTGTTGGTCCCTAAGATTATCTTTTTTTTTTTTTTTTTTTTAATTTTATGGTATGAATTTATGTTTCCTCCAATTTTTTTTTTAAAGAGATTTTTGCTATAGGGCACATGTGTTTGCCAGAGAGACAGAGAAAGTGAGAAATCACCACCCCAGGGTGGATGACCACATCATGATCCCTTCTCCTCCATTCTTCTCTTTGATTTTTTTTTTTTTTTGAGAGGTTTTTGCTATAGGGTGTGTGCACTTGCCAGAGAGACAGAGAGATAGAAAGTGAAAAATCACCCCCCATGGGGATGGCCATTCTGCAATCCCTTCTACTCTTGGGATCTTGGGCACGCACGCACACTGCGTGAGTTTTAAGCCACCGAGTCCGGGACTCGAACTGCAGTTGACTACATGGGAGTCCAGCAACATAGCCATTATGCTAACTGCTGATCCCATTCCTCCATTCTTCTCTTGGAATTTGGTGCGCGCACACACCCACCTGGTGTGAGTTTCATGTCATGGGTTCAGGATTTGAAACGCAGTCAACCATATGGGTGTCCAACTGCTGGCCCCAGTTTTTCCAAATTTTATTACTGTTGGTAATTTAAACTAAAAAAAAAAATTACATGTAATTTGTAATCGTAATTAATTTTCCATAGGCTGTACAACAGGTTATTACTAACCTACTAATTGGGCAGATAGAACTTCGTTCTGAAGATTCTCCAGATATTTTACCTTATTCTCATGAAAGACGAGTTGAAAAGCTTGTTGTTCCCCTTGGTGAAGAACTAGCAGCCATCCAAAAGACATATATTCAGGTAAGTCATTTTTATCACAGTTCAGGGAAGTCATTTTTATCACAGTTCAGGGTTTTGATAAATGAATTCATAATTTTTTCTTTTTTTTTTTTTTTTTTTTAAGAGAGAGATTTTTACTATATGGTGCATGTGCTCTGTAGAGAGAGAGGGACAGAAAGTGAGAAGTCACCCCCATGGGTGGATGGCCACACTGCAATCCCTTCTCCTCCATTCTCCTTTCAGGATTTTGGGCACATATGCACACACATCCAGCATGAGTTTCAAGCCACCAGGTATGGGACTCAAACTGTGGTTGACCATGTGGAAGTCCATTATACCATCTGTTGGTTCCAGTAATATAATTATTGTAGTCAACAGAATTTAGCTGAAGAATATGCAGTTATCTCATTTTACATAAATATTTTTATATATATATTAGAGAAATATTTGCCATAGGGTGTGTACCGTTACAGGAGAAATAGAGAGAGATGGAAAGTGAGAAATCATCGCCCATGGGGATAGTTATGCTACAATCTCTTGTCCAGTCTCTTAGGATTTTGGGCACACATACACATGCACCTGATGTGAGTTTTAAGCTTCCGGGTCCAGGACTCGAACCATAGTCAATGACGTTAGAGTTCAGCAACATAATCCTTACACCACCTTTTTCTACAGGACAGATGCACTTGCCAGAGAGACAGAAGTGAAAAATCAACACTTAGGGTGAGATAGCCATGCCACATTCCTTTTCCATTCTCCTCTCAGGATTTTGGGCATGCAGGCACACATGCCTGACCTTCAGTTTCAAGCTGCGAGGTCTGAGACTTGAACCATAGTCAATAGTGTGGGAACCCAGTGATGTAAGCTTTATGCCATCTGCTGGTTCCCCAGATGTGAGGTGGTTTTTTTTTTTTTTAT
>NW_006160214.1:793734-850867 GCF_000334495.1 Tupaia belangeri chinensis
AGAGAGCAAGCCTCCAGGTCCAGGACTTGAACCATGGATGGCCATGTGGGAATCCAGCACCCCCAGTCACCACGCCACTTGTTGGCCCAGACATGAGTTTTAAGCCCTGGGTCTGGGACTATGTGGGAGTCCAGCACTGTAACCATTATGCCACAGGCTGGACCCTATAAATAATATGTTAACAAATTTCTTGAAATTAAGTTTTTTTGGAATAAACACCATGCTTTATATTTACTAGCTAACTATTTAAAGGAGAAATACTAAGGTGGATTATTCCTAAAGCAAATGGTAAATTTCTTTCTTTTTTTTTTTTTTTTTAAATAAAGTAACCATTTTAACTGTAGTATAACACTTGTGCATGCACAAATATAAGTAACAAAGTACACACTAGGTTTTGGGGCTAGCCCAACATTATTTTAAGATACGGCAGTCTTTCTAGTAATTATTTCTTTAATACATTTTATTTTGGGTAATATTATTCTATTAACTATAATATAAAAATTAATTTGTATAATTACATACAGTAAGAATTTAAATTTTGGGGGCTAGCAGATGGCATGGTGGTTAAGGTGCTAGAATCCCACATGGCCGATTGTGTTTTGAGTCCTAGACCTGGCAGCTTGAAAATCACTCCAGGAACTTGTGCGTGCCTGCCCAAAATCCCAGGAAGAGAGTGGAGGAGAAGAGATTGCAGTGTGGCAATCCTCCCTGGGGGATGATTTCTCACTTTCCCCTCTCACTGACTGTCTGCTCCTCTCTGGCAACCATATGCACCCTATGACAAAAAAATCTTAACAAGGAAAAAAAAATATTTAAATTCTGTTAATTTTTTTGATTACTTCTTTAGGTAGTATGATCAGCAAAGCTGGAAGAGATGAAAGGAAAATGTAACATATACCCCTATTTTAGGAAAGAAAACTTAGGCATAAATTTAAAAAATTAAGTACACATTTTTCCTGTAGATCTTCATCTGGAGTTCTCTTTTTCCTTCAGTGTGCTATCAAACTTATATCTGCTTCAGGACCTTCTGCCTGCTGTTTTCTCTCTGAAATGCTTTCTCCTTAGAGCCAGACATGACAGACATACCTCAGGACAGTTCATATATTAATTATCTCCCCAAGGGATAGTGTTGGTCTACCTTACTTTATAGTGATTCCTTTTCCCTCAAAGATCTGTAGCATTTTATTGTGTTTTACATCCTTAAATACATTTATGACTGAAGTTGTCTTTCTTTTTTCCTTTGCTTCCCTCCAGTGGAATGTAAACTGTATGAGAACAGAGACTTCATTTGGGTTAGCCACTGTGTCTTCAGCATTTAGGATAATGCTTGATACCTAATTGATAGCTAATAAATATTTGTTACAAAATGAATTATTGAATGAAATTAAATATTCTCAATGCATTTCAATTTATTCAACAGTCTACAACTATTTACTGAGAACTTAGGTGCCAGACTGTTCTACACATTGAGAGGCAAGAGTGAATAAATCAAAGACCCTCCTCCCTTTATAGTGCTTAGTAATTATAGTGTGTGTAGGTTAGAATAGGAAGGACTTAAGGAATAAAGAGATAAACACGTGTTCTTTTTTTAAAAATTATTTTATTTAACTTTATTTATTTTAATTTTGACCAGAGAGGGACAGAGCAAGAGTACAAGAGCAAGAGTGAGAGAGAGAGAGAAAGTGAGAGAGCAAGCTGCCAGGTCTGGGACTCAAACCACAGTCAGCCATGTGGGAGTCCAGCACCCCTAACCACCATGCCACCTGTTGGCCCAACACGTGTTCTTAAAACGTTGGATATAATAATTTCTTGTGCTGACTCCTAGATGAATGATTTGGGATACATGGCAAGTATTTTAAAATTTTATTGTTACTTTGCTCTAACAATTTATAAAAATTCATTTTAAGAGGAACTATTAAATAATAGAACTCATATTATAAAGTGCAATAAAATTATTTCATTTAAAGAAAGACTTTTTTTTCTTTTAATTTGCAGATTTTGGAAGCATTTGCCAGTTCTTTGATCCAGAGGAATGTCTTAATGAGAAAGGATATACCCAATCTGACAAAATACCAGATAATTCTGGCAAGGGATCAATTTAGGAAAAACCCATCTCCAAATATTGTGGTAGGTATTTTTAACTAAATTTTGATGATAAAAGGTAGGAAAGGTAGGAAAAATAAAAGGTAGGAAACAGTAGTCTTCCTCTTGAATAAAGGAAATAATTAAAATATATTTCCAGTGATCTTCTTTGAAAACTCTTATATGGATACACCTGTCATATGCTCCCATAAAAGGAATGCATATATCATTTCTGTATGAGAGTGGTGGTTAAAAGCATAAGACGGTGGGCCAAATTTGGGGGCTTTAGATACTGGTTGCACTACTACCTCTTGTATTGTAAAATGGATGTAGTAATTGTACCTAATTCCCACATGTTAAGACTAAATAAGTTTGCACAAGAATGGACTGAGAACAGTGGTTTTTAGTACAATCAGGGAAGTCATGAGATATTTTTCTTTATGAAAGTGCATCATGACTTTCTTGACTGCCAGTTTTATGGCATAACTTGGTGTTAAATGCTATTGTTAAATAGTCTGACCAAATATGTCCTTTTGCGGTAGTATTTCTGAAGATAGACCCTTATCTGACTTGCTTTTCATGTCCATTGTATCTCAGATATCTAGCTCAGTGCTTGTATTACATGTAGTGGGTGCTTTTTAAATACTTTTGAAAGAACAAATTAATCTGTGTACTGATAGTAATTTTTCTATAAAGAGAAACAGTACATGATGAATGTTTCTCCCTTTCACCTATTCTTTTTCATATGTAAGCATCCTATTGAATTAAAGGAAAAAAGGGGCAGATTTTATTTTTAAATATTCTTCTCTTATTTTTTGGTTTTCTATAGGGTGCATGTGCTTGCTGGAGAGACAGACAGAGAGAGAAAAAGAAAGGGAATGTGGTAAAGTACCCCCTGGGGGATGACCATGCTACAGTCCCTTCTGTGTTCTCCTCTCCTGATTTTGGGCATGCATGCACATGCACCTGGCATGTTATTCAAGCTAATGGGTCCAGGACTTGAACTGCGCACTCAGTTGGCCATGTTTTCTCCAACTGCTTAACCACCATGCCAACTGGCTGGCCCAAGAACAGATCTCATATAGCAAATACATTGGCCCTTTTCCATAGTAACATTCTGTAACATTCCATTCAATTGAATCATTCAGTTATAGTATGGAAAGGAATAGTTATCCTGGTCATTTGGATTATATTGAAAATATTACAGATTAGTGGCCTGGTGATTTGGGCATAGAGTATGTATCTTTATTTTTTCCTCTGCTTAAATTTGACATATGCTTGTTTTTCTAGGGCCTACAACAAGGCATAATTGAAGGAGAGTTTGCGATATGTATTAGTTTATATCATGGTTATGAGTTATTGCAGCAAATGGGAACAAGATCATTATATTTCTTCCTTTGTGGAATTATGGATGGAACCAAAGGTAAATTATGTGAAATTATTTAAAGAAATTGTAACTCTCGGGAACCAGCAGTTAGCGTAATGGCTATGTTGCTGGACTCCCACATAGTCGACCACAGTTCGCGGCCCGGACTCGGTGGCTTAGAACTCACGCCAGGTGCATGTGCGTGCATGCCCAAGATCCCGAGAGGAGAATGGAGGACAAGGGATTGCAGCGTGACCATCCCCCCTGGGGGGTGATTTCTCGCTTTCTGTCTCTCTGTTTCTCTCTGTCTGTCTTGCGAGCGCACGCACCCTATAGCGAAAATAAACTCTCAAAAAAAAAGAAAAAATTGTAACTCTCATTATTTTTGTTAAAGACATGATATTGAACAGCTTAGATTCCTTGGAAATGCTTTATTTTGGGCTGGCTCAGTGGTACAGCAGTAATAAGCTGCTTAAGAGTAGCCAGATCCTACAGGGCAACACAGTTTGAATTTCCAACCTACTTGGCCTAAAACATGCTAGGGCTATATGTGAGTGCCTAAGATCCTGTGGGCTGGAGGAAAGGATCGCAGTGTGACCAGACCTTGTGGAGAGCACTTACCTCTGCTCTTACTCTCACATGTGCCCTCGCACTCTATCCTGAAAAAAAGGAAAAATAAGTTTTTTTTAAATGCCTTATTTAGGAAGCAAAGAAATAATTTGTTTTGTTGTTTTTGATAAATTGCTAGAAAACAGAAAGTCATTCATTAATGCATATTTGAAAATGAAACTGGAAAAAGTTGGTGGCTTTCATGTTTAAACTTTATTTATTTCTACCATGAGAGAGAGAAACAAGGGTCCCCATCTGACTCTTTTTTTTGGGGGGGAGGGGGGAGAGGTTTTTGCTATAGGGCACGTGTGCTTGCCAGATAGACAGAGAGACAGAGAGATAGAAAGTGAGAAATCACCCCCCCCCCAGGAGGGATGGCCACGCTGCAATCCCTTCTCCTCCATTCTCCTCTCGGGATCTTGGGCATGCATGCACACGCACCCGGTGTGAGTTTTAAGCCACCGGGTCCAGGACATGAACTGCGGTCGACTACATGGGAGTCCAGCGACATAGCCATTATGCTAACTGCTGGTCCCCCCATCTGACTCTTGATGCCTCAGTCCACCCTAATCTTAGCCAGCCCAGATCCTGGCAATCTATGTGCATTCCTGATTTGCATGTGTTCCAGGATGTGAATCCAGGACCTTTCCATGTGGATCTAGTTGCATTACTGTTGTACCATTGCCTAGCCCCTCATGTTTAAATTTGAAAAACTTGCATTTATAGCAAATTTTAATATCTTTTCAATAACTTTGATTAATTTTGCTGTTAAAGTTATTTACTTAAAAAAACCTTTTCTTAATATCTGAAGGAATGACACGGGCAAAAACTGAACTTAGCCGAAATGAAGACTTTATGAAACTCTATAGTCATCTAGAGCGTATGTTTGCTCATGCACGTACTACTTCAGCAAGTGATATTTCTGGTATTCAAAAAGGTCTGGCTTTTACTTTAAATTACATGTTTTTTGCATCAAAGTTAATTTTGAAAATTTGTTCCATTGATACACATGTCTGTAATTACATTTCTATAGCAGCAGTTGTGTTAAATGCTTAAAGACTTTATTTTGTAATATAAGATTAATATTCAAGTTTAAAGTTTAGAACTTTAAACAAGTTTGTAAACTGTAAATGTATAATACACGTTAGTAGTTATTACTAGAACTAAAAATTCTTATGACTATCAAAAACTGATTTATAATTTAAATATAGTAGTCCTTCCTTATCCATGGTTTTGTTTTCTGTGTTTTCAGTTATCTATAGTCAGTTGTAGTCTGAAAATATTAAACAGAAAATTCCAGAAATAAAGAATTCAGGAATTTTAAATATGCATAATTCTAAGTAATGTTTTAAAATCGACACCCCACTTTGTCCTGCCCTGGATATAAATCATCCCTTTGTTCAGCACGTCCACATTGTGTGACCATTGGTCATATAGTAGTCCTCTTGGTTATCAGAGCGAGAAAACACAGTTGTATATAGGATTTGGTCCTAATGTTATAGGTAGTCAGACACCTATGAGCAGGAATTCCCAAGGCACCAAAGAGAAGGGCAGCTGATATATCACTCACCATTGTCAGGGGTTGCAGCCAGGCTTCTGGTGCCAATAGGGCAAAGGTTGTATCTGACTTTTACTGCCTCAACTGTCATTAAAGGACCTGGAGAATATTACTTTCTTCCCATTCCACAGTAATGCATGTGCACACAGATACCCTCCTGACTTTTGGAATATTTGAGCATCTTCTGGAGGTGTTCAGCCAGTATTGGCAAACTCATCCCTATATACAAACTTGTGTCAAAATCCTCACTAGGCATGTATATCATATGCCCCTACTGGGCTCTTGAGTTCACTTTACTAGGCAAGAAGTGCATAAGGGCAACAAAAGCCCATGAACACAACAATGTAGCCAGCTATAGTGATAGACCTCTCTTCCTAGATATTCACAGCAAGACCCCACAGTAAAAAAAAACCTAACCCCAATCCTGGTATAGTTGCTTCCTGGTGACTCGCCAACCCTTTTTGTCTTGCTTTTCTTTTCTCTGCCTTGGGATAGGTCTCTAATCTGTAGTATCTGGGCACGAGAACCCAGAATCCTGTCATAATACTTCCCCATCTGATAGGACTATCCAGGGTTTCAGGAATCTTGGAACATGTACCCTATGATTAAGAGGAATTACTGTATGTATTTTTTTCCTTGATTGCTGTTTGGATTTTCTCTCGGAATGAAATTTTCATAAAAATTTAAAGTTTATTTTACAGTAAAACTTATGCGCTAACAAGAGGCTACTGACTGTTTAAATAAAAAGAGAAGTCAATATTGACATATTTTTTTTGGAAAAGCGTACATTAATTAAATATAAAAAAATTTTTTTCTTTTTGCAGGTGACAAAAACAAAATTTTTTTCTATAGTCATCCAAAGTTAAAAAAATTGGAAGAAATTGTAGTTGAACACTTCAAGTCATGGAATGGTAAGTCATATTTAGTAGCTTCAAGGCAAGACAAAATTAGAGCTAAAACTTAGTTCTTTAGTTTGTGCTAACACTTCTTATGAAGAAAGTAGAGTTTTAATTACCTTGTATAACAATGTTAAAAAGTGCTAAGAGATTTCAGAAGGTGGAAAGGGACTAGTTAGTATATTAAGAATATGGTGTTATATGAAAAGGAAAATTTAGAATAGAGGAAGCTGACAGTAAAATGGTATACAATATAATGGGAAGGGAAATAAAGAGGGTAAGGAGAGAGTCATGGAGGAGTGCTGTTTTTAGATAGAGTGGTTAGAGAAGGTATGTTTTTAGAGTAAAGTTGAACTGATTCCTGATGGAAATGAGGAAGCAAGTCTTATATATTTCTGGGGAGAGCCACAATCCAGGCAGAGAGAATAGCAGATTCAGGACGCTGAGGCAGTAGAGTTCTTGGTATGATTAGGGATCAGCAAACTGATGACTGTGGCTAAAGTAGTGTGAATGAGGATAACAATGGTATAGGTAAGAAATGCCCAGAGGCCGGGTTATAAAGTTAGTAGGCCACATCAGAATTTCTGTTTTTAATCTGTGAATGTTTGTGCTTTGTGAAACCCTTACAGAGGCATTTTTAGCAGTAGAATGACATGATCTGATTTGCATTTTAAAAGGGTCAGTGACGGTTGTGGTGGAGGTGCTAAGAAGTGGCTAGATTCTAGATACATGTTGAAGTTGGAACCAACCGTATTGGTTGATGGATTGGACAGTTGGTATGAGGGGGAGAAATGGAATCGTACGGTTGTATAAAATGTGTATATGCAAATGATTATATGAGCAAAGAAAAATTAAGAACTACATAGAAATAAGTATGTGAGGTAATATCTTCACTAGCTTAATTTAATCATTCCACAATGTGTACATATAATAAAATATATTGTACACTATAGAAACAATTACAGTCAATTAAAATAAAAAGAACCACATAGAGAAGAGCAAATATGTTTAAATGCTTTTAAATCATCTAAGTAGAGAGGTAAGTTAGATGTTGATTAAATGAATCTGGATCTTGGAAGAATAGCCTGAAATACTTTTGTATATGTACATAAGTGTGAATAAATTTTGGAGTCATCAGGATAAAAGTAATATTTAAAGTTTCAACAGTGGATGTGAATCATTATGAAGACAGTTTACATGAGAGGGTCCAAAATACAGTCCTGAAGCATACCAACATTTAAAGGTTAGAAGAAAGAAAAGCTACCAGGTAGCTTGAGATGGAAAATAAAAAGAAGAAAAAGAAAAGTGTCAGAGGAAACAGAGTACACTGTGTTAAATTCTGCTGAGAAGTCCGGCTATTGAGTTTGGCAGTATGGAAGTTATCGTTGCTGCGGTGGAAGGAGCTTAAGGGGAATGAGGGTAGAAAGGCAGGCTCAGCAAACTGAAAGAGAGGCTTTGCAAGGAAAGTGGAAATTGAGGAGCTGGCCAAATACAGAAGACTGATGTTAGAATGACTCATTGGAGGTTTATTGAGCATAATTTTTAATTGCTACAACTGCTATGTCAAATCTTACTTTTTTCTCCTTATATATTGCAAGTTTATATCTACTAATTTAGTTCTTAAAGTTACAAAGATTAAATGAGTTAATATACAAAATTCTTAGTGTAGTATACTCGACCCACATCATTTTTAATGTAATATAAATCATAAGGAAGAAAAGAGGATTGTCCAAGTTCCAAGGTAAGCCTTAAAACAAGAGAAAACAAGTAATAACCAAAAGCTGACACAACTTGCCATTATAAGCCAATTGCTGTGTGCAAAACTGCATACTTTATTTCATTTAATTGTCTGTCCATTTTAGATATGATGAAACCAAAATTTAGAGATTAAATATCATAGCCCTCATCACCCAGAGAGTAAGTGGCTCAGGCACAGAGATGATGTTCTTTTTAGTGTATTCTATTATTTCCTAAGCACAGACATTGGGAGCAGATTTGAAATTGACTGTAGGGTATATTTTTAATTTAACTTTGGGAAATTTGAAAGTATAATAGATTCAGGGACAGAATAGATAGTCTGGATTAAGACGTTGCCTTTAGTAAACTAAAGAAAAGAGAAGACTTACGAAATTTGTGGGAGCTTTACGGTTTTGTGCTTCTAACTATTGAGAAGGTAAGGGGAGTAACAGACATAAGGCCAAAATTGAAAGACTGATCAAAACTGATTTGGATCATTTATTTGATTTGCTTAGGATTTTATTTTCTGACAGCCAGTGAGAAATGGGGAGCTGAATGTAGTGAGAAAAAAAAAAAAGGCAAAGTTTCAAGATGTGTTGAAAATTTTTTTTATTTGTATGTAGTTTCAGGCTTATCTTTGGAACTAATTCTTATCTAAATGCTTTTTAAAAAGTTGTAATTAAAATATTTTTTGTTATATAGCTAAAAACACCTCTGAAAAGAAGTGTGATGAGACCAGAGTGATGATCTTCTCTTCATTTCGAGATAGCGTTCAAGAAATTGCAGAAATGCTTTTACAGCATCAGCCTATTATTAGAGTAATGACTTTTGTTGGCCATGCTGCTGGGAAAAGCATGAAGGGTTTTACCCAAAAGGAGCAATTGGAGGTAATTTTTTTTTTGAGGTAATTAATTTTGGAGATGATGAAAGTAAAAATACAATGGATTATCTTTGCACTTATACGTTTTTTTCTTTTTGGAGAGTTTTTTGCTATAGGGCGCGTGCGCTCGACAGACCGACCGAGAGAGACAGAGAGATAGAAAGCAAGAAATCACCTCCCAGGGGGGGATGGCCACGCCGCAATCCCTTCTCCTCCATTCTCCTCTCGGGATCTTGGGCACCCATGCACACGCGCCCGGCATGAGTTTTAAGCCACTGGGTCTGGGATGCGAACCGCAGTCGACTACGTGGGCGTTCAGCGACATAGCCATTATGCTAACTGCTGGTCCCCACTTATACTTTTTCTAACTCATGGTTGAATTGGCTACTTAAAGATAATTTTACAATAAACATGCTAATAAAATAAGAGTATTTTTGGATCAAGTCCATGGCCTGATGGTTAAGACAGCCAGAGGTGCCACCAGATGGCATGGTCGTTAAAGGTGCCATATTCCCACATGGCTGGCTGTGGTTTGAGTCCCAGACCTGACAGCTTGCTTTCTCACTTTCACTTTTTCTTTCTCTCTCTGGTAAAATTAAAAATAATAATTATAACAAACAAATGAAATTAAATAAATTAATTAATTAAAAAAAAAGCCAGAATCTCACATAGCCTTTTTCATGGTTTGAGTATCAGACCTAGAAGGTTAAAAATTATGGGACCAGCAGTGGTGTAGCAGTTACATCACTGTACTCCACACGGCCAACTGCAGTTTGGATCCTAGACCCAGTAGCTTGAAAATCACACTGGGCATGAGTGCACGTGTGTCCAAGATTCTCGGAGGAGAATGGAAAAGAGATTGTCGTATGGCCATCCCCCTAGAGAGTGATTTCTCACTTTCCCTCTCATTGTCTCTGTGTGTCTTTCTCTCCCCAGTGAGCACACACCCTAAAGCAAAAACCTTTAATAATAATAAAAAATAGGCAGGAAAAAAAACCCCAGAAACGAAAACCACTGAGCGCATGTGCACACCCACATGCACAAAATTCTTAAAGGTGGGAGAAACAGAAAGGATTATGGCATGACTATGGGGGATGCTTTCACTTTCTCATTCTCTCTCCCTCTCTTCCTGCCCCTTCAGTGAGCACACATGTCCCCTAGCCAAGAAAAACAAACAAAAAAACCTTACTTTGAAAGACCATAAAATGTGTTATAGATAGCTTTAAAACTTCTTTTTTAAAGTAAAGCTAAATTTAATGGTTAAGCAGAAAGACTTTGGAATCACATTACCTTGGTCGGAATCCCTGGCTGTACCATGTGTAAGTTTCTTTACTTCCTATCACTCAGTTTTAATTATCTATGAACATACTCTATGAACATAGAGTTTCCTAGACATTAAGTGAAATACTATAGAGCCATCAATAAAGGTTTATCATTTTATTGTAAGTCACTTCGATAATTTGTTCTAAACAAATAATGCGCTCTCTTCTTTTGGGTCTTTAAAAATTTTATTTTAAAAGTATGGTCAAAAGAAACCATGGTAGTATTTAAGGTAACCCCATGTTCTGAATGAGATATTACAAATTTTTTCAGTACCATGACGTTTTGAGGGAAATTTTAGACTTGAATTTTATAAACTCTATGCAATGCTTATAGATTAGTTAGGTAGGTCTATATTTCAATAGTCAAATTGACAATTGTGAATTTAGTATCTAATTTGTTTTTTTTTTTTTTTTTTTTGGAGAGGTTTTCGCTATAGGGCACGTGCGCTCACCAGACAGACAGAGACATAGAGACAGAAAGCGAGAAATCACCCCCCAGGGGGGATGGTCACGCCGCAATCCCTTCTCCTCCATTCCCCTCTTGGGATCTTGGGCACGCACGCACACGCGCCCGGCGTGAGATTTAAGCCACCGGGTCCGAGACGCGAACCGCGGTCGACTACGTGGGAGTCCAGCGACATAGCCATTACGCTAACTGCTGGTTCCCAATATCTAATTTGTTTTGAGAGATACTTTCTTGATAATATTTTGGAGTTGGTAGGGGAAAATATGCTTTGATTAAAATTCTCTTACATTTTCATCTAGTTATCTTTTAATAATTTTATTTTAGGTAGTGAAACAATTTCGTGATGGTGGTTATAACACATTGGTTTCTACCTGTGTTGGTGAAGAAGGTTTGGATATAGGGGAAGTTGATCTTATCATATGTTTTGATGCCCAGAAGAGCCCAATTCGTCTTGTACAGCGAATGGGTAGAACTGGCCGCAAACGTCAAGGCAGGATTGTTGTGATCCTTGCTGAAGGACGAGAAGAGCGTGTAAGTAGACTTGTAAAAACATGATTTTAATATTTGAAATTTTAAAAATACAGCCCAAACACAAATATTTTAGCATTCAGTATTGAAACAATCTGTAGGAAAGTGGTTTATCCACTCCCACCCCCCAGTTTTGTATTAGATTTTTTGTTTTTAAACTATAGTGAATAAGGAATAGTTTTTCCATTTTAAAGGGCTAGCAAAATAAGTACAAAGCAAAGAATATGCATCAAAAACAGCACGTGGCCTAGAAGACCTATAATATTTACCATCTGGCCCTTCAGGGAAGTTTGATGATGCCTTTTCTAAGTGACATAGAATTTGAATTATATTCATACTTTGCTGCAGTCTTACGTGACAGACCTTCCTAAGTATGATGTTATCCTTAATATTACTTTATATTGTCACACTAAAGTATTAGCTGGCTTTAATTCATTAGGATTACCGTCTAAATATATAATTCGACATTAAGGGACTTTTCATCAGCTACGATACTTTTTTTAGATTTATCTTTTTCCTGTGGAGTATGTGCACTCACCAGAGAGAACAGAGAGAGAGGGAAAGTAGTTAGAAATGACCTCCTGGTGAGGATGACTGTGCCTTAATCCCTTCTCCATTCCTTTCTTAGGATTTTGGGCATGTATGCACTTGCATCTGGTGTGATTTTTAAGCAACCAATCTAGGACTTGAACTACCTTAAACTTCTATGCCACCTGCTGGCCCAACTGTAATACCTTTTAAATTTTGATTTAAGATGTGTAATATATCATTTAAAGTCATTCTGAAAAATGAATTATTTTCCCTAATGCTTTTCATGTGATTATAGACTTTGTATGAGACTTATTTATTCATAAAGTGATCCTAATACATGAAATGTTGTATAGGCTGTGTATCATCAACAAACAGAATTAGATTCTAATTTTATCCTTTAGTCAAGTCACTTCTCTATTTTTTTATTTATTTATTTTTCAATATTTTATTGTATCACTAAAGATCTTAATTAGTTTAAAGACTTTCAATATGAACCACAGTTGATATATACATATTTAATAACACATGTCTGACTTTAGGCGTAAACATCAGTAAGTAAAGTGAACATACTATAAAGTAGCACCTCGCTGGGTCTGTATAGCTTACTGCAGTCATTAAATAGGTGTTAATAGGTATTTTTTAATGCATTTTTTAATTTCAAAAATCAAGTTTTAGTTTTAATAGATCAATTTCAAAAAATGTTAAGAAAAATTTGCTTAAAACTTAAAGCCAGGAAAAAGTATAGGATTTTAGCAGGTAAATAAACCTATCAACAGTTCAAGAGAAGACAAAAACCCTTAAATAAGGAAATCAAAGCATAGAAGAGAATGAGTAATGTTTTAGTCTAAAGTAAAAAAAAAATTCTATTTCACTAGCTCAGACTCATGTAATTTATCTCTTTTCCATTGAATTTGCATTGTTACTGTGGTCTGATCTTTCCATTTAAACTCTGGAAGTTAAGATCCAGCTCTGGACTTGTCCCCACCATTAGGCTGGACATTCTTTTGGTTGTGTCTTGTACTCTTATTTCTGTGTGTCCAACTTTGGTTTTCCTGGTATAGCACTCCTTTCAGCACTTTTTGGAGAGCTGGTGTGGTGTTGATAAATTATTTCAAGCTTTGCTTATCTGAGAATGTTTTTGTCTTTTTTTCCCCATATGAAAGATAATCTTTCTGGGTATAGTATTCTTGGTTGAAATTGTTTCTCACTTAACACTTTGAATATATTTTCCCATTCTTTTTAAAATTTTTTGTAGAGGTTTTTGCTACAGAAAGCAAGAAATTCCCCCACCCCCAGGGGATGGCCACACCACAATCCCTTCTCCTCCATTCTCCTCTCGGGATCCTGGGCACGTGCGCATACGCACCCGGTGTGAATCTAAGCCACCGGGTCCAGAGCTCAAGCCTCGGTCGACTACATGAGAGTTCAGCAACATCCATTTACGCTAACTGCTGGTCCCTATTTTCCCATTCTTTCCTTGTTTGTATTATTTCCAGTGAGAGGTCTGATGTTAGCCTTATGTGTTATCCTTTGAAAGGAACTTGACATTTCTCTCTTGACAATTTTGGTATCTTGTTTCTGTCTGTAGTCTTGGTCAATCTGGCTATGATGTGCCTCAGGGAAGATCTTCTTGGGTAGTTTCTATGTGGAGTCCTTTGTATTTCTTGGGTCTGGATATTTGAGTGCCTCTCTAGGTTTGGAAAATTTTCTTCCAGGACTTCATGGAATAGATTATCTATACCTTTCTTCATCTTTGGGGGTACCAATAATCTAGATGTTTGGGCGTTTAATAGTATCTAGTATAACTCATATGTTATTTTCATTTTTTGGGGGGGTTCTTTTCTCAGTCTTTTTGGTGAAATTTTCTAGGTCAGAGGTTCTGTCTTCTACATCTGAGATTCGATCTTCTGCATGGTCTAATCTGCTTTTGATACTTTCAACAGAAGTTTTGATTTCCTGTATTATAGCCTTCATCTCATCTCTAACAATTCCATTTGATTCTTTTTTATGATGTGTATCTCCTCTCTCAGATAGCGCAAGAACTTCCTCACCTCCTGGAACTCAGTGTCTCTTTTCTCCTGCATCTTCTGGAGTTCATTGTCTCTATTCTCTTGTATCTCGGTTAGCTTTGTCACTATGAATATTTTAAATTCTTTATCTGACATTTCCATGAGTTCCCTTGTATTCTTTGTGGACTAAGAGGGGTTATTCTTTTCCATTAGAGTAGAGATATTTTCTTCATTTCTCATACTTCTTATGCCCCTGCAGTGGTTTCTGGTCATCTGATGGATTATACGTATTTTTCCTGGCTCTTGGCTAGACTGGAGAGCAGGAAGGTGAAGTCTGGGCAGAAAAGTCTTCTGTGGTCGAAAGCCATGAAAGGGGCTGCTTTTAACTTAGATGTAGATGGTTGCTGATTGGCTTATCCTGACTCCCGGCTAGACTGGGTAGCAGGAGGGTGAAGTCTGGTCAAAGGATCTTCAGTCACTTGTCTATTCAGATGTTAATTTTCTTAGCTATAAAATAGTAGTAAGGGCCCACATTTAATAAGCACTTACTCTGTGCTATGCTGTTCTAAGTGCTTCAGATTCATTATTTAATCCTGTCAAGATTTCCTCAGGGGAGTAAGGATTAAGGAGTCAGAAGATGGTATAGCTGTCATGTCACTGGACTCCCGCATGGCCTACTGCGGTTCAAGTCTCAGACCTGGTGGTTTAAAAATCACACTGTGTGCGTATGTATACATGTCCAAGATCTTGGGAGGAGTAAATGGAGAAGGTGGGATTGTGGTGTGGCTATCCCCCCAGGAGGTGATTTCTCACTTTCTATCTTGCTATCTCTGTCTCTTTCTCTCCAGTGTAGGCATGTGCCTTAAGACAGAAACCTCTAGAATAAATAAATAAACAGCAATATAATAAATAAAAAATAGATTTCCTTTCTATTATGTAATTGCTAAGGTAGGCTTTTATAATAATAGTTTCCTGGATTTTTTTTTTTTTTTAGTTTTTTTGGCCATAAGGTGTGTGTGCTCACTGGAGAGGGACAGAAGTCAGAGACAGACAGAGAGAAAGTGAGGAATCACCCACCAGTGGGGATAACCATACCACAATTCCTTCTCCTCTATTCTCCTGGGATTTTGGGCACACATATCCATATGCCTGGCATGATTTGCAAGTTGCCATGTCCAGGACTGGAACCGTGATCGGCCATGTGGTAGTTTGCAGCTTTAACCACCACATCACTTACTGGTTCCTATAATCAATTTTGAATTTTTGTATTTTTAAAGAGATAATTTTGCTATAGGATATGCACACTTGCCGGAGAGACAGAGAGACAGAAAATGAGAAATCACGCTCCAGGGGTGATGACCACACTATAATCTCTTCTCTTTCATTCTCCTCTCAGGATTTTGGGCATACACATACACACACCTGTGAATTTTAAGCCACCAGGTCTGGGACCTACTAACTAGGAGTCCATCGATGTGACCATTACACCATCTGCTGGTCCCAAAATGATTTTCATCAAGAGTTAATGTAAAAGTTTATTAATATGTTTTGAAATTCAAGAAACAGAAATTTTTTCTTGGGACCAGCAGATGGTGTAATGATTATGATGCTGGACTCTCACTTAGTTGACTGTGATTTGAGTCCCAGACCCAGTGGTTTAAAACTTAGGCTGGGCACATGTGTGTCTGTGCCCAAAATCCTGAGAGGAGGAGAATGGATAAAGGATTGAGGCAGGCATGGCCATACTCCCCAGAGCCGGGGGGATGGGGGGAGGGGGGTGTTGATTTCTTGATTTCTGTTTTTCTGTTTCTCTGGCAAGTGCACATGCCAAAAGCTAAAAAAAAAAAAAAAAAAAAATGAAAGAAAAGAAAAGAAAGAGAAATTCTGCTCTTTATTTAGCTTATCAGGGTTTAATTTTTTTTTTTTGCTTATAGTAAATCCAAACTAATAATTGCTTATGATGACTAAAAATGATTATTACAGAAATAAAGTAACATGACATTTTATATTTGTTTTTCTGCAGACATATAATCAGAGTCAGTCCAACAAAAGAAATATTTATAAAGCTATTTCAGGTAACAGGCAGGTCCTTCATTTTTACCAAGGAAGTCCACGAATGGTTCCTGATGGAGTCAATCCAGAATTACACAAAATGTTCATCACACATGGTGTTTATGAACCAGAGAAGTCTTCTCGGAACCTGCATCGGAAATCTTCAATCGTTTCCAGTAGAGATGGTAAATAAAAAATGTTGCATTTGACATCTACATTTGTTCTTTCTGTTCTTAAGTAGCAGATCATATTTTTCTTTTTTTTTTTCAATGTATTTTTTTTTGGAGAGGTTTTCACTATAGGGCGAGTGTGCTCGCCAGACAGACAGAGAGAGACATAGAGACAGAAAGCGAGAAATCACCCCCCAGAGGGGATGGTCATGCCGCAATCCCTTCTCCTCTCGGGATCTTGGGCACGCATGCACACGTACTCGGCGTGAGTTTTAAGCCACGGGGTCCGGGACGCGAACCGCGGTCGACTATGTGGGAGTCCAGTGACATAACCTTTACGCTAACTGCTGGTTCCCGAGTAACAGATCATATTTTGAAAAGTATTATGTGTGTTTTCTTTGGAAAGGAAAAGAGATTATTCAGATAGCAAAGGGAAGGTGATTTTGGCAGATTAGAGTGATAGAAACCCATGATGGAAAAATTGAACATATGTTACAAACTCAGAGACTCTGCTCTACAGAGTAAGAGAAAGGAACCAGTTTTTTTAATGAGTTTTGTTTTTTTTTTTTTCTTTCTTCTGTCTGAGAGTGAGAGAGAGAGAGTCACCTTCAACAGAGTCTTTATGCCATGGGCCACCCCAAGTGTGTCCAGAGGGACCTTGGGAAGTGAACCATGTACCTTCTCATGTGGCCTCGGCATTAATGTTGCATTACTGCTGCACCAAAAGAAAAGAATATTACTATTGAATAAACATTAAACCAGATTACAATGTGCTTTGTAGATAATCTAAGCTAATACAAAAACAAAAAGAGATTCTCTCATATTTACCCCCCAAGCCATTGTGCAACCCTTCCCATAATTCTCAACATTAACCTGTTTTCCTATAAAAGGATTTGCTCAACATTCTTCCATGGTTTATCCCAAATTCACCTAGTAATTGAAGTGCGCATTTATATAGCTAGTTGCCTTTATTCAAAGGAATAATAAAACTTCTCTCTGTGACAAGCAGATACTGGCAGCTCCTAAAAGGGTGCCTAGGCCAAACTCCCATGCTGATAGGTAGCTAAGGACACTGTCTTCCTTGATATTTACATTTCAAAGAGATAAGTCCTATACCCTTAAGAAAATCATTTCTGGTTTGAAAAGCTAGGTAGAGGTTTACTTGACCTTTAAATAATTTACATACATATAAAGGATTGAAAGAAGGATTTATAAATAATTTAGTGAAAAAGGGAGATGAAAATCTCTTTTCACAAAGGAGATTTTTTTTTAAATTTATCCTTCCACCACATTGTGGCAAGTTTTGATAAAGTTATTAGATATTCAGACTGAAAAAGAAATTATTTGGTTCCACGAGCATGGTTAATGATGAGAGTATTATTATAATAGCTTAAGAACTGTAGACTCTGGAATATCAAGAAAAGGTCTTGAAAGGCCAGCCCCATAGCTTAGTGGTTGAGGGAGCTGGATCTCACATGGCAAACCACATTTCGAATCCTGGCCCCAATGGCTTGAAAAACACATTGAGGGGACCAGCATTTAGCATAATGGCTCTGTCGCTGGACTCCCATGTAGTCGACTGTGGTTCTAGTCCTGGACCCAGTGGCTTAAAAATCATGCCGGGCGCATGTGCGTACGTGCCCAAGATCCCTAGAGGAGAATAGAGAAGAAGGGATTGCGGCGTGGCCATCCCCCTTGGGGGGTGATTTCTCGCTTTCTGTCTTTCTTTCTTTCTCTCTCTGTCTGGTGAGGACACACGCCCTATAGCAAAAGCCTCTCCAAAAAAGGAAAAAAAAAAACACATTGGGTGGCTGTGTGTGTGTGCGCTCACATGTGCAGCACACCTGAAATTTCCATAGGAAGGACAAAAGGAGGAGAGGGGATTGCAACATGACCACAGGCCATTGTGAGGTACTTTCTGTCCCTCTGTGTCTCTGGAGAGCATATACGCCCTCTGACAATTTTTTTTTTAAAAAAAGAGTCTTAACTTATTTGCACTATAAAAATAGGGGGGAAGTTTTATTTTTGGACTTTAATGATTTTTTTCAATAATTATAAAAATAAAATAGTTTTATTTTAAGATTTAGAAGAAATCTTGAGGATTATCTGGTCTAATTATTTATAAGGTAGAAATGCTTCTGCTGCATTCTTGTGAAAGGTGCATGCAGTCCTAACTTGAATATCTCTATTAATTAGAATTGTATTTCTTTATAGGGTTCATTCAGTTGTCAAACCACAATGTATACTATAAGAGTCTTCCTTACATTGAAAAAAATTTACCTCTTCGTATATTTTTCCTATTTATCTAGTTTTGTTTTTTAGATATAAAGTGCAGTTTTCATCCTTGGTTTACCTACATAACAGGGTTTTTTTTTTTGTCTTTTTTTTTAATTCATGATAGTGTGTGTATGTGTGTACATGAAACAGAGACGTACCCTCTGCAGAGTCTTGTCACACTGTGACCCCCAATCGTCCAGCTCATTGGGCTCTGCACACACATCCTCTGTGTGTTTTCTGGCTGACCCAGCGATATAAATCTATGTTTGTCCATGTAGCTTCCAGCACTGCAGTATGCTTTGCTACTGGCCACACCACCAGGCTGGGGCAATATTTATTTGAAGACCATACCCCTCAAATTTGTTCAGCTGTTTGTTCCATTTTCATACCATAAGGTTTCCATGTCCTTACTCTCCTAGTAACCTGCTTTGGACTCACTAACTTTGTGAACTTTCTTCCCTTTAACTCAAATCCACTTAATCAGAATACACTTGTCCTTTTATGAGATTTTGCCAAATATTTGGTTAAAATGAAAACATAGTATGTCTTTTGAGTTTTCTTCAATTTGCAAAATTAATAATAGCATCAAAACTTGGCTAGGTTAGATCAATTATTTTTAGTAATCATGTGTTTATTTTATATTTAATATTTATAAGATATTAGTAGGAATGAATGGCAAATTTTCTTAGTAAAATTTGGAATTTGTTCTTTTTAATATATTGAGAAAATATTAGCTAATGTTCATTTTACTCTACTTTTTCCTTACCCATTCTTGACTTTTCAAGAATCAGTGATTGATCTGGCCAAAATTATCTTCGTAAATCTTCTGTGCATTACTATATAATTCATCTGGTCCTAGAGATCCAAATTTAATTTTCAGTGACTAGGACATAGGAGTACCTTCCTATTTCTAAAGTCTTAAAGCTTCTCTGTCAGATCTGAAAGAAACTCAAGAGAACATTTAGTTGAAATCCTTATTTTTTAGATGAGACAGATGCAGAGAAGTCATTTTTAAAAAACCTGTCGCACAGGTTTTGGGAATAGCTGAGACAGAACTTTCCAAATTCTTAATTTAGAATTCTTTCAGCTTTTTGCCTCAACTATATTGGGTAACAGTTCTTACCTTGTACTATTTATCCTTTCCAGTTTGAAAATTAATTTCTTTTATAGACTATTAGAGGGCCAGCTCAATGGCCTGGTGGTTAAAGTAGCTGAATTCCACATGGTCTATCTAATGGTTTGAGTCTCAGATCCAGTGCCTTAAGAAACATGCTGAGCATGCATGCATGTGTTCCCAAAATTCTGTAAAGAGGGAGGAGAAGGGATTGCAGGCTGACCATTCCCGGTACTTCTCTCACTCACTCTTTGTGTCTTCAGTGAGC
The DNA here is from genome assembly GCF_000334495.1 of Tupaia belangeri chinensis. Classification (NCBI taxonomy): domain Eukaryota; kingdom Metazoa; phylum Chordata; class Mammalia; order Scandentia; family Tupaiidae; genus Tupaia; species Tupaia belangeri. The sequence goes on from NW_006160214.1 coordinate 813,600, forward strand.
ACGTGCACCCTATATAATAAAAAAGAAACAAACAAGCACAGAAGAATAAATAATGCTTTTTTTTGGAGGTTTTTGCTATAGGGTGCATGCACGCACCAGAAAAAGAGACAGAGAGCGAGAAAAGTCCCCCAGGGGGAATGGCCATGCCACAATCCCTTTTCCATTCTCCTCTCAGGATCTTGGGCACACACGCACATGTGCCTAGCGTGAGTTTAAGCCACCGAGTCCAGGACTCGAACTGTGCCTGACTACATGGGAGTCCGGCGACATAGCCATTACACCATCTGCTGGTCCCAAATAATACATTTCTAGAGAGTTTTTTTTTAAGTGACAGTTCTATTCCGCTTACTCTTTATTCCTCATGTTCTCCCCTTATCTCCCATATAAGATTTAAACTTTTTAGTATTAGCCTTTTTTTGGTTGTTGCCCTCAAGCTAAAAGCCCTTTTTACTCTTGGTCTTTCCCCCCACTTCAAGCTTTAGTTAACCTTTCTAAAACTATTATGTTAGAATCATAATACTGGTTTTTATTTGTTATCTGACTCTATTTCAGGCCAGTTCTTAAACAAGAAAGTGGAAAGTCCGAAAGAATAGGGCCTGAGAAACTAGCTACCTGATTCTGTCCTGTTCATAGTCACTAGAAAGATTAGCTCCTAAATAGTACTTCCAACATTTGAGAGAGGTTTAGGAAGTATATAAAAGCAGGAAGTGGTAATAGTGATATTATATGGAGACCTCTAGTTTTAAGAAATAGATCACTGATTTAGCAGAGGTATGTATCAGAGGGGTAGAAAGCTTAAGTTAATTTTGTCTGTTTGTATTTACCTTGTGGATATTTTTTAACCTCTATTAAACTATTTTTTTTAACTTACAGGAATAAGGCAAAGTAACTTGAAGAAAAATTGGTTACTATCAGAAGAAGAATTTAAATTATGGAACAGACTTTATAGATTAAGAGATAATGATGAGATTAAGGAGATAACATTACCTCAAGTTCAGTTTCTATCTTTACAAAATGATGAAAACAGACCAGTAAGTTGAACGTGTTTATAGATGTGCTTCGTAGTGATTTTGCAAATTACTTTGGGATAATGAAAAATATCTTTGCCATCTTAAAATTGTCAGTTTAAAAATTTAAGAATGTACTGGATTTTAAAAGAATGGACCAGGTGGTGGCATGGTAAAGGTGGCTGGATTCCACATTGCTGACTTCGTGATTGAGTTCCAGACCTGGTGACTTGAAAAACATGTCAGGCGCTGGGATCAGAAGGTGGCATAATGGCTAAGTTGCTAGACTCCCACATAATCGACTGAGGTTCGAGTCCAGACCCAGCGGCTTGAAACTCATGCCAGGCACACGCGCATGTTTGCACATCCAAAATCCCAACAGAATGGAGGAGAAGGGATTGTGGTTTGACCATCCCCCTTGGGGGGTAATTTCTTGCTTTCTGTCTCTCTGGCAAGTGCCCACGCCCTATAGTAAAACATCTCTCTCTTTAAAAAAAAAAAAAAAGAAAAGAAAAACATGTCAGGCATATATGCATGCCTGTCTAAAATCCTAAGAGGAGAGTGGAGGAGAAGGGATTGCATGATGGCCATTGACCCTCAGGAGGTGATTTTTCACTTTTCCTCTCTTTCTGTCTACCCTTCTCTGGCAAGTGCACACATGTGGTAGCAAAAATATATATATTTTTAATAAAAGAGGGACCAGCAGATGGCATAATGGTTATGTCACTGGACTCTCACTGTGGTTCAAGGCTTGGACTCGGTGGCTTAAACTCAACAGTGCATGTGTGTACATGCCCAAAATTCTGAGAGGAGAATGGAGGAGAAGAGATTATGGTGTGGCCATTCCCTGTGGAGTGATTTCTTATTTTCTGTCTCTGTGTCTCTGGCCAGTGTATAGCAAAAATCGCTCTTAAAAAAAAAAAAAAAAAGACTCATTCGAGGCTGTTTTAATAACTATTTTTCTTATTTATTATATATTTACTTTTAACATGACTGATATTTTTATTGCCCTTTTTTAAAATTTTTGCCATAGGGCATGTGTGTTCATGGGAGACAGAGACCAGAGAGAGAGAGGGAAAGTGAAAAAGCACCCCTTTTTTGGGGGAGAGGGGGATGGCCATGCCATAATTCCTTCTCCATTTTCCTTGAAGGATTTGGGCACATGCATGCACACACACACACACACACACACACACACACACACACTGCATGTTTTTCAAGCTGCAAAGTCTGGGACATTTTATTGATGAACTTAGAGAAAGTCAAGAGGATTGATACAGATTTCCTATGTGCTCAGGGAACTAGAAAAACCACGTTGGGAAAGATTTTTTAAAAAATTTATAGGGCTCTCAGGCTAACCCATGGTCTAGTGGTTAAGGGAGCTGGAACCCACATTGCCAGCTATGCATTTCAAGTCCCAGCTCTGGTAGCTTGAAAACCACACTGGGTGCATGTGTGCCCCAAATCCTGACAGTATGGAGAAATGGAGGAGAAGGGATTGTAGCATGACCATGACCATTAGGTTGCATTCTCTCTTTTTCTCTGGTGAGAGCACAGAACTTCTAGCAAAATCTTCAGAAAAAAAGATTTATAGGATGTGCATTGTATGGCTCTCAGACTCTCTATTTTATTCACAGGTAGAGTGAGAAATTGTAGTAGGCCTGAAGAGCTGAAATCAATGTCACTAAGAGATTATGAATGCCTGCTTATTAGACTGTAGGATATAAATCTACTAAGATATGTTTTCTTTTATTTTTTAAAAATATTTTTTGATAATTATTTATTTAATTTTATTTATTCATTCATTTATTTCAATTTGACCAGAGAGAGATACACAGAGAGAGAGAGAGGGAAAGTCAGAAAGCAAGCCACCAGGTCCGGTACTCGAACTGCGGTCGGCCATGTGGGAGTGTCCAGCATCTTAACCACCACGCCACCTACTGGTCCCAATGTTTTCTTATGTATATTTGCTTTTAACATTATAACTATCTTTATAATATGGTCAAGTTCTAGCTCATGTAGCAGTTTTTTAAAGAATGTATTTAAGGGACCAGCAGTTAGCATAATGGCTATGTCGCTGGATTCCTACATACTCAACCGCGGTTCGTGTCCCGAACCCGATGGCTTAAAAACTCACGCCGGGCGCTGTGTGTGTGTGCCCAAGATCCCGAGAGAAGAATGGAGGAGAAGGGATTGTGGCGTGGCCATCCCCCCTGGGGGGTGATTTCTCGCTTTCTGTCTCTCTGTCTCTCTCTGTCTGGTGAGCGCACGCGCCCTATAGCAAAAACCTCTCCAGAAAAAAAAAAATGAATATATTTAAAAGCACATCTTTGTACTTGATGTAATTATCTTTTTATCACCTGAGATTTTAGTGGAAAATACTTAAGTGAATTAAAATTATTTACATTAGGCTGATTATCTGTACAGTAAGTGTTTTTTAAAATCAGTTGGTGAAATCCCAGTGAGTAAGTGTATGTACTTTCATCATTTTTATTATTTTTAAAATTAATCAAGGCTGAAGAACCAACCACTGGAATTTATCAACTCTCTCTCTCTGAATGGAGAGTGTGGCAAGATCGTCCTTTTCCTACACATCAAGTTGACCATTCAGATAGATGCCACCATTTTATAAGCATCATGCAAATGATAGAAGGAATGAGACATGAAGAGGTAGGTTTTTATCGTAAACTTCTCTTGCTGGTACAGTGGTGAAACTAGAATTCTTAACCTTTATTTTTAAGTAGTTATAACTAGATATATTTTGTTTTCAGTATAGGTCCCTTGTGATCTCAGTAGGAACTAGTTTTCGTCTTAGAAGAAGTAGACTTAATAATAAGAAGAATATCATGAGTAAATAAATATAGACTAGAGTCGAATCTTAATATACCTAATGGTTCCTGTAAACTGTTTGTGAAGCTCATTTAAGATTCTTGTTGGATTAGGATTTTTTGAAATATTTTCTATCGCCTAGGTCATTTTGTATCTATCGTATATCCTAGTGGTAGTTTAGGTTATTATTGATTTCTTGAACAGTTTCTTTTCTTTTCTTTATTTTATTTCTTTTGGTAAAGTTTACTTCTTACAGGAGAGAGAGACAGACAGACAGGCATCTTCAACAGAGTCTGTATACTGCCATCTATCTCTAAACTCAGCTGATCCAGATCAAAGACATGCGCACGTGTGAGCCTAGAATGACCAGGAAGGTCTTGGGATGCAAACCCAGGATCTTTCCCTTATGGGTTGAGTCGCATTAGCAGTATACCACCCCATAGCCCTTCTCGACCAGTTTTTTATTATTATTATTGTTATTCCTCAAAAGACTGTAGTTAAACCTATTATGAGAGTAAAATCCATAATGCTTAGATTAGAATCTTAACTCCACTTCTGACTAATTATGTGCCTATACTTAACTTTTCTGTTTCATCTATAAAATAGAGATAATGATAATACCTATTTCATAGGGTTATGCTGAGGATTAAATGAGTTAATACACATAAAGTACTAGTAACTGGCGCATAGTAAGTACTCAATAAATTATGGCTACTGTTTTTATTATTAACAATTGTTTGTTAATACATGTGAATAAAATAATTAGTTCTGGATCTCAGCAAAATGTGTGCCATCAAATTAGCACACATTCATACATTTATTTGTTTGTCCTCTGCCTAAAATATATTTATTATCTTCTATATTCAATGGTCTGTTCCAGTTCCCATGAGTGAACAGACCATATAAAATATTTTGCTTGAAGAACAAACCAGATGAAATATACTGTCCGTGTCAAACATATATATATATATAAGGTGTTTTCAGAAAATTCTTGGAAAGTGTGCATTATGAAATAACTATGCATGGATTTAATAAAAAGCTTTTGCACCAAAATACACTCATACATTAATTCAGTTTTCCCAGAACTCTTTGAAGTACCCTTGTACAAAGAAAGAGACAAACATTGCTTATATTATATTTATTATTCAAAATAGTGGAGCTAGAACTGCCTAAGTCTAGGAATAGCAGAGAAATCCTGACTAAAGTAGTATTCTTGGGGAAGACAACTAATGGTAGAGGTTGTAGTTTTAGCTCCCAACTTAGATAGGTGAAAATTTCAATATAATAATAATAAATTTTTAATATAATTTTAATATAGATGTGTAGTCTGTGAAAGCCTAATAAACATATGGTACCATTATTTTAGAAATTCTAAGTTACTCATAGTTACTATCATTAAGAGAATAAATTTAACAAATACATGCTTTTCATTAATATGTATGAATTTCTTAGATGTCTATTTTTTAAAAAGTAGAATAATTGTTTAATTAAATGTTAAAGAAATTTAGTGTATATTCCTATGTCTTCATTTACTTGGTTGTTTCTATGAATAGTTATCACAGGTTGTCTGGATTAAGTACTGGGTACAGAAAAAGCAACTAATGAAAGAACATAGTAATTTCATAGTAGAGACATTTGTTTATCAGACAAATATTTTAAGGTATACAAATCATTTGAATAATGTAAGGTTTAGAAAATATTATAATATAAACTGAAATTCATCTCTTAGAATTGACTTTTTTTTCTGTTTTGTTTTCCATAACTTCATTTTTTTCATTTGTAGGGAGAATGCAAGTATGAATTGGAAATCAAATCTTATTTACAAATGGAAGATGTTAGTTCAACATTTAGAGCTCCCAGAAACGAATATAATAATCTTGTAAACAGTATTTTTACTACTCACAGGAACTCTTCATTCACAAAGAATATAAATCAAGGCAGTTCATTTTCAATGATAGAATCTGATGAAGAATGTGCTGAAATTTTAAAGCAATCTCATGTCAAACCTATTAAAAGTATTTCATTGAAGAAAAATGTATCTAAAGGAATGAAAAAAGAACAGCCTAAAAAGAAAATTATTGATGGCATTATGGATTTTTTAGAAACTGACAGAAGTTCTACTGTCGAAAATATTTTTCAAGTAGACCTACTAAATGATAAAAAGATGTCAGATATCGATGAAGTTGGTAACACATGTACTATTAATGAAGATGTTATTAATCAGCCATGTGTACTATTAACAGAGTGTCAGTTTACAAATAAATCCAGTTTATTTGCTGGAAGTTTTTTAGATTCTGGTTATAACAGTTTTAGTGATGAGAAATCTGTTTCACTTAATTTATTTCTTCCATTTGAAGAAGAACTTAATTTAGCTAGAACAGATAATCAATTTTATAATTGTCACTCACTAACAAAAGAGGTACTAGCTAATGTGGAAAGATTTTTGTCTTATTCCCCTCCTCCTCTCAGTGAACTCTCAGATTTAGAATATGAAATTGCTAAGGACTCTGCACTTGATAATTTGCTTTTACCACCTGATACAGAGCATTCACGAAGTAAGAAACCTTGTTTGATGTCACATTCAGTGAGTTCTCAAGAAAATTTTGAATTGAATTCACTTAAGTATATTATTCATTCTTCTGAAAAAACAAATAAGATTTCTGATGAGCCATGCTTCTGTGACAATGATGATAAAGTAAATGAAGATATTCAAAATGAAAATTTGGCACCTAATAATCATATTCAAATGTCCATCGGCCCTGCAGAAAATTTAGTTGAAGAGAATAATCATGATGTTGATAACAATGGTCTCCCAGTACTGTTCACAGATCAGGATGAAAGTTTACCATTATTTGAAGATGTTAATACAGAGTTTAATGATGTGAGCCTTTCTCCTTTGAATAGTAAATCCAAATCTTTCTGTGTGTCAGACAAAACTGCTATAAGTGAAATGTCTCTAGTCTCTCAGTTCTTAATTTCCGATGAACTTTTATTAGACAATACTTCTGAACCTGATGATCCAATTATTGATGATACTAATCATAGGAAATCTCATGAAGATTTAAGAGGTATACGTGAGGAAAAGCTGAACAGTGATGAACATGTTTTTGATTGCTCTAGGGATTTATTTTCTGTTACCTTTGATTTAGGATTTTGTAGCTCAGATTCCAATGATGAAATATCAGAACATATATCAGATACAAGAAAAAACAAACTTCTGGGTGATCTGTCTGGAAGGTATTTACCTAGTAAGGAGAAAACTGATACAAATTATGTTTCAAATCAAGCAGTAACACTAAGAGGTAATGTTGCAGACTTTAGGAATGGAACCACTACCATCCCATCAAGTAAAGATATGCAGAGTCCAAATTTTGCATGTTTTCCACTGAATACAGCAAAAACTAAAGAATGTATGTCTCCTGGTTATTCTCAGTTTTTGTTGCCAGTAGGAGAAAAAGTTAAAAGTACACCACTTTCTGAATCAAATACATTGGATTCATTTTCTAAGACGAAAAAGGAAGTGCCTAAGATGCCAGATTCTAATGGTGAAAAAGTCAATCTACAAAGTTTAAGAAAAACATTAAATTCAACTTTTAATAATTCTGGACTTTCTCTGGAAAAGGCTAAAAGCAGTCATCAAATTTTTCTGAGTCAATCCTGTCATCATTCTGCTAAAGGTAAGATACCATCATTATAAAGCCCATAACTCTTTGAGAATAATAGCTCTAGAGATACTCCTATATTTTTTCCAACTTTAATGTTTTAGTATATATAAATTTTATATAAATACAAGTGTATATATGTGTGTGTATATATATTATTATTTATATCAAGAAAAAGATACATCAAGTGTTCTTAATAATTTATGTATATACACACACTTGATGTATTTTTTAAGTTGATTTTGCCAGTACAAGGCTATTTTGTATACATTTATGGAATACATGCCATGGGAAATTTATTTTGCTAGACTCTGAAATATACAAAGAAGTGAACAACCTGGCCCTTGTCCTTGGTTGTAAAACATAAACAATTATGGTGGTATATATATATATATATATATATCACTATATAGTTTAGGAGGTTCCCAGGATGATGAAAGGATTTTGAGTTAGAATAGATTGGAAAGACTTCGTTTACAATGCAGACTTTCATTTTGGCTCCTCTGGAATATTTATGATTTGGAGATATTGAAAATAGTGAAGAGAATTTGGATGTGTTGAAATAACGAAAGGGAAAGGAAGTGTAAAATTCTGAGGGAATAGTTTGAAGTAGAGGATTTATGTAGCAAAATATTTGAGAAATAAGATTGCATTTAGAGGGACCAACAGATGGCATAGCTGTTACATCTTTGGACTCCCACATAGCCAATTGCAGTTCAAGTCCCAGATGCTGGTGGCTTGAGAATCATACCAGGTATGTGTGCATGCATGCCCAAGGTCCCAGGAGGAGAATGGAGAAGGGACTCCTGTGTGGCTGTCTCCCCTGGGCAGTGGTTTCTTACTTTCTCTCTCTCTCTCTCTCTCTGTCCCCAAAGGCAAAAACCAAAAAAAAAAAAAAAAAATTGTATTCAGAGAATTGAGACTAGGCTTCAGAAGATCCAGAGAGGAATCTTTGTATTTCTGGGATGTAACTTACTTTTATTTATTTTTTTTTTGGAGAGATTTTTGCTATAGGGTGCATGCGCTCGCCAGATAGAAAGAGACAGAGAGACAGAAAGTGAGAAATCACCCCCCGGGGGGATGGCCACGCCGCAATTCCTTCTCCATTCTTCTATCAGGATCTTGGGCATGCACGCACACATGCCCAGAGTGAGTTTAAAGCCACCAGGTCCAGGGGACGCAAACTGCGGTCGACTACGTAGGAGTCGAGCGACATAGCCATTATGCTAACTGCAGGTCCCGTGTATGTGTGTGTTTTAATATTAATATAAATCAAGTACAGTCCTAAGGTCTTTATATACATTTAGCCATTGTGCTAACTGCTGGTCCCATCTGGGATGTAACTTTACATTAACAAGAAAAGAAGGAAATATAGTGAGAGGTGTTTGGCATTAAAGTTAGTTAATGGGCCTGCTGATGGTAAAGTAGTAATACGACTAGACCCACATGGGGAAGGTTTTGGGTTTGCATCCTGGGACTTTCCTGAGCATACTAGAGAGTACGTGCCATGTGCAGTGTGTTACAGCCAAGACTAGAGGTGGATTGCAGGGTATAGACACTGTTAGTGGTGTCTGTGTCTCTCTCAGGAATAAATAAATAAATTTTAACAAAGGAGTGGTAACCTTAAAGTTCTACTACAGAACTCTGGATTATTATATCAGGCCATTTATTAATTTTGTTTTTTATGGCTGAGGAAAAAGCAGCTACTGGATAAAAGCAATTTTCTTTATAAATCTTTTCATTATCATATTATTCTCATTAGCATTGAGGCTATATTTCATGTTCTGTTTAAGATGAAGTTTGTTTAAAGTAAGTTCTAAAAGTAAGTATAGTTTTCAAAACTTGACTATCCTGCAATTTGTCATAACACATGTATTTTTTTCTTTTTCTTTATTATTATTTTTTTAAATTTGCCAAAGGGTATGTGCGATAGCTGTGGAGAGAGAGAGAAAGGGGATGTGAGAAATCACCTCCTATGAGAGATGGCTACACTGCAGTCTCTTCTCCTTCATTTCTCCTTTTGGGATTTTAGGCACACACATATATCCAGCATGATTTTCAAGCTGCCAGGTCCAGGACTCAACCATGCAGTAGGCCTTGTGGACTCTAGCAACCCCAACCACCATGCAACCGGCTGGTCCACTTCTAAGTGTATGTTGTCTGTGAGCCTTCAATGTCTGCTTTAATTCTTGTATTTTAAGCCCATGTTAATGGGCAGGTGAGATCATTTTTCTATTTTTGTATCATATTTACATAAAACATTTTTTCAGCATTGCATTTATTTTTTAAAATTTATTTATTTATTTGAGAGTTTTTTGTTATAGGACGCGTGTGCTCACCAGAAAGACAGAAACAGAGAGATAGAAAGCGAGAAATCAGCCCCCCGGGGGTATGGCCACACCGCAATCCCTTCTCCTCCATTCTCCTCTTGGGATTTTGGGCATGCACGCACACGTGCCCGGAGTGAGTTTAAGCCACTGGGTCTGGGACTCGAATGGCGGTTGACTACATGGGAGTCCAGCGACAGCCTTTACACCACCTGCTGGTCCCAAAATAATTTCATATTTATAGCCTGCATCCTCATGCTCAACTCCTTCAATTATTATAGAAAGAGGGTAAGTCACAAAGGGCAGAAAGATAATAGTAGGTTTTACAAATGAATTCTAATGCCACTGACTAATAAAATTACATTTTGCTTTCCTCCATTCTCATTATCAATTTATGAAACGAAACTCATTCAAATATGTGTTTACTAGCAAAAGCTATTGTCTTTTATTTTCCTCACACATGCTGTTTTACTTTTGTCCCTTTCCATGCTGATTCTTTTGGCCACCCTTGTGAAAAATTATCTTTTATTTATTTTTTAAATTACTACTGGGCTGGTATGCTCTCCGGAGAGAAACAAAGAAATAGTGTGGGTGGGAGGAGAGGGACAGAGCATCCCAGTGGAGCAGGGTCATGTTGCAATCTCTTCTCTTTTCTCCATTCTGTCAGGATTTGGGACACATATTCTCAGCGTGTTTTTCAAACCACTAAGGTCAGGATTTGAACTGAAGTCAGCTATGAGGGATCCAGCTTTCTTAACCACTAGGCAATAGGACTACTCTTTTAAAAAGTGAATAAATGTTGAGAACTTACAAAAGCAATTGTTACTATAGCCATCAGTAAAACAGGCTGTTATTGCAGTGAGGCCAGAGTATGGGTGGTAAAAGAATTTACCAGAGGCAGAATTTACCAGAGCAGAAGCTAGGGCTTAACAAGAGTACCGAGAGTACTAGGCTGGCAAGACCTGAGCAGATCCACTCCTTGTGGCAAAGAATCTCTTTTTATAGCCTTGATCATATGGAGCAGGTAATAGAAAACTTTGTAAGCTTGGGCCTGGGTGGAGATGGGCAGTTGTAGGTAGTGGCACTAGAAGAAGCTGGAATATCATCTCCTTTTTCCACTTTAGATGGTGTCTGTTTCTAGTGTTGCAAAGCATATCTTGGGGCTTATCTTGAGCCCTTTCATCAGCCGTGAGTTTACTTATTATCTTATGAACATTCTACATTTATGATTGGATAATCAGAGTCCATTTTTTAAAATAAATTATAGACGAACAATTACCGACAAGTAATGAAAGTGAAGATGATGAGATTTTCCGAAGAAAAAGTAAAAAACCAAGAGGAAATGTTTTAAAGTCACCTGAGGTGAGTCATTCAGTAATTACAATAATATAATCATATAAAATACTTTTTTTTGTTGTTTTTATGTATTTATTTATTTATGTCATGCAGGATCAGAAAAGTGAAGTTGATTCTCCACTTCATGCTGTCAAAAAACGCAGGGTTCCTATAAACAGAGTAAGTAAATAACGGATGATATATAGAAAACAAAATTCCATTTGAATAAATATTACAAGAAAAAATATATAGGCAAATATAGGTATATTCGATCTTATAAGCATTAAAGTTAACAGAAAAATTTACATATCCTATGTGTTTAGAATTTCTATCTTCTGTTTGCACAGATATACTTGCTGTAAAATTTTCTTAGCAGAGTAAATACAAATGTTAAATAATTTTATATTCCCTTTACAAATCATCTTGTTCTTATGATTATACTTAAGCAATTCAACAAATGTTTACTAAATACTTGCTATGTATCTAATGTGTGAAATGCTGGTGACATTATAAAGAATATATCCTGATGCTGTTTTAAGTCACCTATTGTCTAATAGAGATAGATAAGTGAACAATTGATTGATGAGAAAGGGTTAGTGCTTAGCCTAGCTGTTGGCAATTCTGGCAAGCTACTTGAAGGATCACCTTAGTTGAATCTTAAAATCTATGTGGTAGGCAAAAGATGGAGAAGAGAAGACCTTCTCAACAGATGAGTAGCTTACAGAATAACCAGGGTTGGGAAATAGCATCCTTGTATTATTAGATTATAAAGATGAAAGAGTTCCATGGAGAAAAAGTAGAAAAGAATCTAGATCAGTTTTTTTAACTCCTTATTCTTTGAGTGAATTATTGAATGGATCTGAATCCAGGATAACACTGTTTTTTAGCTTAAGCTATTTGGCAAATCTGTCATAAATTTAGGGAAGAAAAGACAACATGGCAATTTCTATGTTTTTGTAATAGTGAAGTGACAGTGTCTCACAATCATTAATTGTCTGAAGTTTAGGTAGATGTGTAGGTCTTAAGGCTAATTGCATCATTCTTTAAGAGACATTTTGGTAGGCCTCATATCAAAATTTGTTATTGTTGTGTTGTTTCTTGATTTGAACAAAGGATTCCTGTACATTGATTGAGACTGATTTGGATGTAATACTAAATTGAAAAACTACATGTACTAATATTATTTATATTAATTTAATGTGTGGCAGCTTGTATTACCTAACATCAGTTTTAAAATTCTTAAGTAATATATATTTATAACATGGTTCTGAGTTATAAGAGCAATTTTATTTTTCTAAGAAGAAAATACTGTGCCCATACTTAAAATAAAAGCAGCAGTCCTTAAGAAATGCACTAAGATAATTCAATTTTTTTATTCTTATGCAATAATTTTGCTAAATTATTATAGTTAGAATTATCATCTAGTGATGAGAGTGAGAATTTTCACAAACCTTATCCACAACTAGAAGATTTCAAAAGTTCTAACAGAAATGCCAGCAGAAGCATCAAAATCCAAAAGAGAAAGAGTCATCTAAAGGTAATTTTATTTTAGTTTATTATTACATTTTCAGTTATTAAAGATCATTATTAGTTTTTACATAAAATTAGATTTCTCTATATATTTCCTTTATAGAAAACTCAAAACTTTAAAAGTAGTTACTTTAAAAAAAAACAAACAACTGGAATTAAAATCTTTTTTTTTTTTGGAATTAAAATCTTAAAGTGAGGCCAGCAGGTGGCAGGCTTGGTGGTTAAACACTGCCCCCACATGGACGGTTAGAGTCCTTGACCCAGCAGCTTGAAATACATGCCCAGTATGTGTGCGCACGTGCCCAAAATTCCAAGGTGAGAATGGTGGAGGAGGGATTTCAGCATAACCATCCCCACTTATGGGTGATTTTTCATTTCTTTCCCTGTCCCTGTCACTCCTTGGTGAGCGAACATGCCCTGTAGTACAAAAACTAAAAAAAAAAGAAGACTTAAAAAATATAACAAAAACTCAAAGTATATGTGTATATTTTTATAAAACAAAACTTTATATAACTGAAAGATCCTTCCTGGGACTGGTTAATTACCTTACAAAAGAAAAACAAAAAACAAAAACAAAATTCAGAATAGGGTGAAATTCTGTTGTTCCAAATCAACTTGTTATACTTCATAGCAAACCTAGTGTCCTAGCGAACAACACAGTTTCATTTTCAAATTCTCATTCATCTCAGTGGAGAATCCACAAGCAGTAGCAAAGATCGTGGCATTAAAATAGCCATTTCTAGTTTTGTAGTAGTTCAATAATGGCCTTATTTCTGGGCAAATTTACAAACCATGCAAGGTGGAAACATAACTTAAACAGGTGTTAAGACTTAAATGAGAGAAGAAAAAACAAATTTAAATACTTTAATAATTTAAAGGAACTGTAGGAATGCCAACCATTTTTAAATCCCCCTTTTTAAAAGCAATTTTTTTGCCTTAAAATATTTCATTCTAAGTGATTATATACTAGCTATCTGTGAAAGATTGTCTCTAATACATGTGTGGTATTTTGGGGTCTTTCGGTGTTGATACTTAATCTTGTAGTATTATGTTTTAATTTTTTTCCCATTATTCACAATAGAGAGCATGTATGCACACATGAGAAAGAGAGAGCAAGCCCCTTCCACAGAATCTAGTCACATTGTGTTCCCCTTTCTCTACTCCTCCAGCCCATTGGACTTGGGGCACTTGTGCGTATGCTTGGTGTGTCTCAGACCAGCTGGGTTGAGGATTTGAACCATGATTGCCATGTGGGATGCAGCTGTTCTTGAATAGCACATTACCTCATGCCACAGAGCCAGCCCAGTATTGTGTTACTTTGAATGACTAGATGAAGAAGAAACTCAAAGTGTAACAAGAACTTGTGGTTCTAAATGAAGAAACTCTGAGCTTTAAAATATTTGCTTTTATACTCATTATTAGTTTTTCTTATTCCTGTTCAATATTCAGATACTTGAAAAGTAATTCTGAGTGCCCTTCCCTTCTGCTCAGTCCTTTGTAGTGCAATATTTTTCCTGGCAAAAATTCATTACCTGAAAGACTCAGGAGACTTTCTGGTTATTAAGAAACATTCAGGAAACTGACCTGCTGATTTGTACTTTATATTACTTATTAGAGAAATTTTAAGTAGATAGGCTACCTTGTCGTTCCTTTTTGTTTTTTTGTTTTTTTTTTTTTTTTTTAGAGATTTTCACTGTAGGGCGCGTGCGCTCGCCAGACAGACAGAGAGAGACATAGAGACAGAAAGCGAGAAATCACCCCCCAGGGGGGATGGTCACGTCGCAATCCCTTCTCCTCCATTCTCCTCTCGGGATCTTGGGCACGCACGCACACGCGCCCGGCGTGAGTTTTAAGCCACCGGGTCCGGGACACGAACCGCGGTCGACTATGTGGGAGTCCAGCGACATAGCCATTACGCTAACTGCTGGTTCCCTTTGTTTGTTTGTTTGTTTGTTTGTTTTGTCGTTCCTGTTTTACAGCTTTCCACCATTATTATTTTTTATCTTAAACACAAGAAATCTGTTTTAGAACTGTTACAAATCAGGAAAGGAAATGATTCTTCATGAGTATCTTCATGTTTTCTAATTTGTCTTAGCGTGTAGCTAGGAAGTTTTTAGATGATGAAGCAGAACTTTCTGAAGAAGATAGAGAATGTGTTTCATCAGATGAAATCGATGAGTCTGAAAATGAACAAGATTCCTCATTACTCGACTTCTTAAATGATGAGACTCAACTTTCACAGGCTATAAATGGTAAATATTGTAACAGCACTTTTAAGAAAATCTTTTCAATGTTCATAATGGGGTTATATTTTAATATTTCAGTCAGTTTTCAGTCTAGTCACAATCAGTAGAATTTAAAGGGAATTAAATTTGGTATGTATAAAATATTTATTTTGACCTTTCATTCAAATTATAATACTTTATTTTAAACTTGGTTGTTAATAGGCCTCTGCTAATTTAAATATTTCTCTCCAGGTTGACCTGGGTGGTTCAAGTGTCAGATGTTCATTTAACAAAGGGTTTAGTGTCTGTCCTATGTTCGGTATTATAAGGCGCTTAATAAAAATAGATCAATGGGACCAGCATTTAGCGTAATGGCTGTGTCGCTGGACTCCCATGTAGTCGACCGCGGTTCACGTCCCGGACCCGATGGCTTAAAAGTCACGCCAGGTGTGTGTGCGTGCGTGCCCAAGATCGCGGGAGGAGAATGGAGGAGAAGGGATTGCAGTGTGGCCATTCCCCCTGGGGGGTGATTTCTTGCTTTCTGTCTCTCTGTCTGTCTGGCAAGCGCACACGCCTTATAGTAAAAAAACCTCTCCAAAAAAAGAAAGAAAAACAGATCAGTGAACAAAATGGACAAAAATCCCTCTCCGTGAATCTCATATTCAAACAGCACTCATGGTATTTAAATTACTTAATAGAAGATAAAAATTTACAAGAAAATGAAAAAAATTGAAAAAGATAAAAAGGATTTGGCCAGCTGTGGGTGGTACAGTGTTAATGCAGTGGTCCACAGAGCTGAAACTACATGGGAAGGTCCTGGGTTTGTATCCTGAGGACTCATGTACATGCTATGTATGTACATATGTTTCCATGATCCCAGCAGGCTAAGGACGGGTGGATTGCAGCATGCAGATCCTTTTGGGCATCCTGTCTCTTTCTCTCTTTGTCTCTGTATCTCTCACCTCTTCTTTCAGAAGAAAGAAAGAAACTTCAAAAAAAATGATTTGGAGTGATTGGGATCGGAGATGTTAATGGACAAGTTGTAGTTTAAATAAGATGATTAAGCATGATTCTCATTGAGGTGGCTTTTGAACAATGACTAGAAGGGGGTTAAGTGGTGTGTGGATTGTTAAAGCTAACAGGGACACAGTGCACACAGCTAAATTTATTATATCTGCTTTTAAGTAAGAAAGAACTGCTTTCAGAAAAATGTATTCAAACAATACTTGAGCAAATTTTAATTCTATTTAGATTTGGATTAACTGTAACAGAGTGAAATATCCTGATATTTCTTCAGTATTTTGATCTTTTACAGACCTTGCCATTTTTTCTGTTCTTATAGTCTCTGGTTAATTTAAAACAGCAAAGTTTCCCGAGGTTCATGATTTTAAAGAAAAAGATTTAAAGGCAAAGTTCTTAGTATATGTCCTTAATACAGACAAGACTGGCAGAATAAGATCTTTTGCAGTTGATATTCCCTGACAGAAGTGACTTTTGCAGGATTGCAGTATAATCCTGGGAAAGAATACTGATATAAAACCTTGGCCAGTGCAGAACTGGGCCTGGCCTATTCGTGGAATGGTATTATGACTATGGTGGGGGAGAGAAGGAAGTGGTAGGAAGTGAAATCAGATTGGTGGTGAGCAGCCAGATCATGGGCTGACATAATTTAGTGAAATCTCTTTAGCTTTTGTGTTGAGAATGGCCCGTATGGGAACAATGTAATGTAGAAGAGTATCTGTTAGGGCTATTGTAGTAATCCAGTTAAAGAATGATAATGACTTCCACCAAGATGGAAGCAATAAAGAGGGTAGGAAATACTGTAGGAAATACTGGATTCTGGATACCTATTTGGGTAGCATTTGAGGCCAGCAGGTGGCGTGGTGGTTAAAGGCACTGAGCTCCCACATGGCTGACCATGGTTTGAGTCCCGGACCTGGTGCTTTGTTTTCTCACTTTCCTTCTCTCTCTCTCTTTCTGTTTCTCTCTGATCAAACTGGAAAATAATAATAACAATAATAAAAAATAAATAAAGTTAAATAAAAGAATAATTCTTTAAAAAAAAAACTGGTAGGATTTTCTGACTGACTAGGAAGGAAAAGAGTCAGTGGCCTTGAGTAGCAGGAAGGATGTATTGTACAATAGTTGCTATTATCTGATATTGAGAAGGCTAGCAAGGAAGGAGTTTAGATGGAGAGTGAAGAGATCTGAAACTCCGTTTTAGATACAATATGTTTGAAATATGTATGATTGTAAAGCTTTTTTAAAAAGTAGCTTGAGGGGCAGGAGGTAGCACAGAGGTTAAGGTGGCTGGATCCCACACTGTAAACTGTAAAGTTCAGTCCTGGACCGAGTGGCTTGAAAATCATTCTAGGCATATGTGCATGCATGCCCAAAATCCCAAGGGCAGAATCAAAAAGGGGTTGTGCCGTGGGCCTCTCTGCTGGGGGGTGATTTCTCACTTTCCTTCTCTGTCTGTCTTTCTCTCCAGTGAGTGCACGTACCCCATATAAAACTACATACATACACACATATATACTAAATAAATGTATCTTGAAATTCACATTATCTTTTGCTATCATGAACCATTTCTATATATTGTACAGTATAACTTTTTAAAATTGATATGCATAAATAAAAGCCTGTGTTTCCCAATTTTTGCTACAGTAAATTTTATGAAACATTCTTATTATTGGCTGTGGTTTTTAATTATTTTAGTATGGTTTCTTTTTTGCCTGAGTTTCTTGTGTGTATGTGTGTCTTTTTTGTTTGTTTGTTTGTTTGTTTTGGGGAGAGGTTTTTACTATGGGGCGCATGTGCTTGCCAGATAGACAGAGAGACAGAAGGCGAGAAATCCCCCCCCCCCCCCCCGGGGGGCACGCCACAATCCGGTATGGCCTTTGCTGCAATCCCTTCTCCTTCATTCTCCTCTCGGGATCTTGGGCACGCACGCACACGTGCCCGGCGTGAGTTTTAAGCCACTGGGTCCGAGATACAAACCGCTGTCGACTACATGGGAGTTCAGCAACATAGTCATTACGCTAACTGCTGGTCCCCCGTGTATGTGTGTGTTTTAATATTAATATAAATCAAGTACAGTCCTAAGGTCTTTATATACATTTATTTTCAATGGAAAGGCACTGTTCTAACTCCTCCTTTTTAGAAGAGATTAAGCTAAGGCAGGGAGCTTAAATAAGTTGTATACTAAATCAGATGATCTGATTTCAAAAGTACAAAGTGTAACTTGCATTTTGGGGTTTTTGCTTTTAGCGGTCTTTCAATATATGCCAAGTATCTTTTGTTTATAATATTTTTACCAGAATAGGTCAACGTTAAATACTTGCCAGTTTTTATTTACATAATTCTGCTATTTTATCTTAAATTCTTATCTTTACAGATTCTGAAATGAGAGCTATTTACATGAAATCTGTGCATAGTCCATTGATGAGCAATAAGTACAAAATGGTCCATAAGAAACATAACAATATAAATATTTTCTCCCAGGTATGAGCTATAGAAATATAAGGGGGGAGTTTTCTGATGGTGATATTGAAATAGGTTCCTGTTAATGAAGCTTCCATATTTTCCTTTAAAAAAACTAGAGTTATTTGGGATCATTTCTTCCCAAAGTCAGAAAGGTGGACTAAAGGAGTTCTCAAAAATCTCTTTTAATCCTAATTTAATCAAATTATGCTGTCTTTTATTTGAGCTAAATAGATTATTTTGTGAAATTTGTGTTTTGGAGTGGCCTAGTGGTTAAGCAAGCCAGATCCCATGTGGCTGACCATGCAGTTCAAGTTCCAGACCCAGAGGTATAAAAATCATGCTAGGCATGTGTGCATGCATGCCCTAAATTCTGAAAGGATGGAGATGGGGAAAAGGGATCGTAGTGAGACCATGCCCCATTAGAGGCTGCCTCTCCCTCTCTGTTTGTCTCCCTGTTTCTGGCAAGTGCATGTACTCTCTAGCAAATTTTTAGAACTTTTGATTTTCTGATTAGGAGAATATTTAAAGGAGTGAATAGAATTTATCATCTACTAGTTAGGTTTTAATTCTCACACATTGTCATGTTTCACTTAAAATTTTTTTCACGAAAATGTTATATTCTAAAAAATTACTGATTTCTTTTATCTATTGATGAAATATTCATATTTTTCTTACTTTTTCCAGAAGGTGTGTGTGCTTTCAAAGAAAAAGAAAAAGACCTCACCACTGGGCTGTCGTCATGCCATAATCCCTTTTCCTCCATTTCTCTATCCCGTTAGGATTTGAGGCGTGCATGCAGATATGCCTGGTGTGTTTTTCAAGCCCTTAGGGCCTGGACTTGAACCACAGTTTGCCAAGTAGGAGCCTAGGTACAGTGCTTACCCACTGCACTGTGAGGCTGACCTACTCTTATTCATTTATTAATTGTAATTTTTGGCATAGTAATATGGTTATTCATATCTCTGTACTCCTTTTGTGCTTATTATATAGCATTTATTATATTTTTTTATTATTATTTACTTTTCTAGCTGTCTGCACTACATTGCAAATTTCTAGAGGGTATAAATCATTCTTTTTCTTCATCCATAAAATTTCATTTTCCTCTATAAAGAATGTACTCAGTATGTTAGTTGAATGAGTAACTAAATTAATATATAAGTGAAATAAGCATTAATGAAGAGCTCATGTGCTTAAAAGAACATGTTAAACACCTGCTGATTGTATTAAATAACTTTAAAGTATTTAAATTAAAATTATTGGCGTTTTTCTTAATAGATTCCTGAACAAGATGAAACCTATTTAGAGGACAGTTTTTGTGTTGATGAAGAAGAGTCCTGCAAAAGTCAGTCAAGTGAAGACGAAGAAGTTTGTGTTGATTTTAACTTAATAACTGAAGATTGCCTTGCAAATGGTAACAAAAAATATAAAACCCGGCGTGCAGTAATGCTTAAACAAATGAGGATAAAAGAAAAGAGCGTGCATTCAAAAAAGAAATTGTCCAGAATTATTTTACCAGATGATTCAAGTGATGAGGAAAACAATGTAAATGATAAAAGAGGATCCAGTATTGTGATTAATCCAAACACTGTTAACAAGAACAAACAACATTGTTTGAATTTAGTGCCTTCTGGGTCTTCATCACAGTCTGAGGTTCATCCTAATCCAGTAGGTAATCAATCTCCAAAGCAGAAACAACAGACACCAATTAATTCAAAGGATACAGTTGCTGAAGTCTTGGATTTCAAACCTCAAAGCTGTAATAAAATCAAAGCTACCTCGCCATCTTTCACTACTGTTGATTCACAGAAAGACTGGAGAAAATTTCCACTTGAGTTGAAGGTATCAATCAAATGAAAGAAGAAAACTTTTCATATGCTAACTGAAAGTGTTTTTCTTTTCTGTTTTTACTTTCTTTTTTTGTGTTTTGTATTAAATAACTAAGTCAAAGCAAAATTAGCAAAAGATATTTGAAGAAAATTTCAAGAAAGTAGTTACATTAATTATTGGGTCATCAGGAAAATCATAATGCATTTTTGCATAGGAAAACAAAAAACCATGTAATTACTTTCCCAGTGACCCAATATATGGGTTATTCAGGGATGCTTAGGTTTTAATTTTTTAAATGTGTTAATAGTTTTCTTAATAATATTCAGTAAGAAAATGTTGTGATTTTATAAAAGGGATATAAAAAAATACAAAAAAAGTATAAAGAGGATATAGAGCTTCCTATAAGGTGAAATTGACAGTAAATGTGTGCTTAGAACTAATTCCTATATATAATTTTTTAAACAATTGTTTTATCTAACTTTATTTATTTATTTATTTATTTTTTGAGAGGTTTTTGCTGTAGGGCGCGTGCGCTCGCCAAACAGACAGAGACAGACAGACAAAAAGCAAGAAATCGCCCCCCAGCGTGGATGTCCACGCCGCAATCCCTCCTCCATTCTCCTCTCAGGATCTTGGGCATGCACGCACACGTGCCCGGCGTGAGTTTTAAGCTGCTGGATCTGGGACGCAAACCGTGGTCAACTACGTGGGAGTCCAGCGACATAGCCATTACGCTAATTGCTGGTCCCTTTATTATTTGTTTTTAATTTGACCAGAGAGAGACAGAGAGGGGTGAATAGGGAGAAAGGAAGCCACCTGGTCTGGGACTAGAATCGTGGTCGACCCTGGGGGGGGGTCTAGCACCCTTAACCACCACTCCACCTACAGGCCCCACAGATATAATTTTTATTTGCTCTGAAAAGCTTCAGGTATATAACTTTTTTTATTGGGGGACAGAGCGCAACTGAGTTTCCTTTAAATTTCTTTGTTTTCTTACAAGAATACTATACATTCTTATTAACTACAGTCAGCATGTTGAACAGTAGATCTCTTCAATGTCTTCCTCCTACTGAAATTTTGTATCCTTTGACCATTATCTCTGCAACACTCCTATTCACTACATGCCCATCCCCAGCCACTATAGTGGTTTTACTTGAGATTTTTTAGCTTTATAATGATGTGAAAGTGACGTGTTCAGTAGAAACTTTACTTCAAATTTGGAGTATTTAACATTGTATTATAAAACAGGTTTTGTGTTAGATGATTTTGACTAAGCTAATGTAAGCATTCTGAGTACCTTCAAGGTAGATTAGACTAACCTAGTAGGTTAGGCACATTAATTGTGTTTTCAACTTTATTTTCACTTTTTAGTTGGTTTATTATAACATTACCCCATTAAAAATGAGGGAGCTTCTTTACCTAATTTCTTTGAGCTTCATTATCCTCACCTATTGTATTAAAGATAGTAATTCCAAGAGAAAGCATGAAAGTAATATATACATAATACTTTGCTAGCCAGTAATCACTGTCTTTTTTTTTTGTCATAGGGTGCATGTGGTCCCTGGTCTTTCCCAGAAAGAGGGAAAAGACAGAAATCACCCCCTAATGGTCATGGCCATGCCGCAGTCTCTTCTCTTCCCTTCCCTGAGCATGTGTGCATGTACACACACCGGGCATGTTTTTCAGATCACCAGATCTGGACTCCAACCTCTCAGTCAGCTGTGTGGGGTCCAGCACCCTAACCACCATGTCACCTATTAGCCCCTTGTCTTTGTGGGTTTTTTTGTTTTGTTTTGTTTTGTTTACTATAAGGTATGTGCATTCACTGGAGAGACTGAGACAGAAAGTGAGAAATCACCCCTGGGGGAATGGCCATGCTGCAATCCCTTCCCCATTCTTTCCTAATTTTGGGCAGGCAGGCACATGCGCCTGGTGTGAATTTCAAAAAGTCCAGAACTCGAACTGTGGTGAACCATGTGGGAGTCCAGCACGTTAACCACTAAGCCACCTGCAGTTCCTGTTTCTTTATTCTTTCTTTCCTTTTTTTTGTTTTAAGGTTTTTGCCATAGGGCACATGTGCTGATCAGGGCGAAAGTGAGAAATCACCCCCTGGGGGGGATGCCCATGCTGCAATCTCTTCTCCATTCTCTTCCTGGGATTTTGGGCACACACACACATGCCCAGCGTGATTTTCAAGCCACTGGTCCAGGCCTGTAATCGTAGTCACCCATGTGGAAGTCCAGCAGCTTAACCGCCACACCACCTGCTGGCCCCTTTGTTTTCATTTTTTAACTGATGCACAAATTTTCCCAACTTTGTCCAATAATACCTTCAACATCACTTCTAAATGCTTGACATAATTCTAGTAGTCTTTGGCCTTTTAAAATGTATTTATTTTTAATTTGCTTCAGGGTGTATGCACTTGCAGTAGGGAGGGAGGAAGGGAGGGAGATAAAATAAGAAAGCACCGTCCAAGGAGAATGGCCATGGCACAGTTCCTTCTCTATCTCCTCTTGAGACTCTGGGTACATGAGTAGATGTGCCCAGCATGCTTTGCAAACTGCCAGGTCCAGGACTCCAGCTAAACAGATGGTCCTATGAATTCTAGCTGCCTTAACCATCATGCTACCTGCTAGCCAGATCCTAGTAGTCTTTGGTAGCTTCTTTGCTGTGTAATTTTGTAAGCTATCCCAGGTTTGTTTGCTCATTTCCTGTTCTAATCCTGAAAGCATTTAATTCTCTGTTACTTACTCTGAGTGCTTGGGGATACTCATCTTTGTTCTATGGTATGATAAGGTATATCAGGCTATCTTTAACATTTATTTCTTTTTTTAAATTAATTGTCAGAGAGCATGTGTGCTCACCAGAGAAAGAGAAAGCACCACCACACTGGGGCATGGTCACGCCATAATCTGTTCTCTTCCATTTCTCCATCTTGTCAGGATCTCGGGCATGAATGTACACGTGTCTTGTGTGTTTTTCAAGCAGCCGGGCCAAGATTTGAACTACAGTCAGTCATGTGAGCTCTAACTCCCTTAGCTCCTAGGCTATGGGGCCAGCACTATCTTGAACATTTCTGCTTTAGATAAAGAGATGGCTATTTTTCCAATTTGCCCTAGTTTCTTTTACTGGAAAGTAGATTTTGGTGCCCTTTCGTACTGAGCTGCTTTATGTTTCTAGGCTTTTTCAGTGGTCAGAGCTAGGGAACATAGCATATACACATACATATGTACACACCAAAATACATCAAGTTCATGCTGATTTTTCAAATTTAGGAATACCGAGTTTTCATTTACTCTTTTGAATGTTAAACCTTTATCTCTTCTCCCATGCATGAAATTCCAGTTCTCAATAATACAGAGAATAATGTAATTAATATATAGTTAATTTGTTTTATCCTCATCATGTAACAGTTTCAGAATAACAGTAACTATTGTTACCATCTATAGTTACTAAAAAATTATTTTTGTAGCAGTTCTTTCTTTAGTCCAAATAATTTATTCTCTCTGATTAGTCCATCAACTAGATTTTATATATATATATATATATATATATATACACACACACACACACACACACACACACACACATACATATATACATATATATATATGTTAATTTGTTACATTTTATTGATTGAGAGATTTCTGCTATAGGGATTGTATGCTCACTAGAAAGAGAGAGACAGAAACAGAAAGCAAGAAATAACCCCCCAGAGGAATGGCCACAGTGCAATTCCTTCTCCTCATTCCTCTCTTGAGATCATGGGCACATACACACATGTACCCGGCTCGTGCTGCCAGGTCTGGGACTCAAACCACAGTCGACTACATGGGAGTCCAGCACTATCTGCTGGTCCTGTCATTTTATTTTTATAGATTATTTTCTGTTTAATTTTGGTTTATAATTATATAACATATTTACATGTCAAATTAAAAATCTATAAAACAAATATATTCAAAGTTATCTACCTTCTATTTTGACCCTTTACCTTGTTCCCTTCATACAAAAGTAATAATTGAAAAAATGCATTGTTTGGATTTTTCTACTTTTTGAAATATATACATACGTGCATTTATATTTTT
The DNA here is from genome assembly GCF_000334495.1 of Tupaia belangeri chinensis. Lineage (NCBI taxonomy): Eukaryota > Metazoa > Chordata > Mammalia > Scandentia > Tupaiidae > Tupaia > Tupaia belangeri. The sequence continues at coordinate 837,913 of NW_006160214.1, forward strand.
AATTTCCACTAGATAAGTAGTAGCTGGCTGGTCAGTCCTGTAACCTGGTGGATAAGGGAGCCAGATTTGACATGGTTGATTGTGGTTCAAATCCTGGCCCTGGCAGCTTGAAAAACACACCCAGCACATGTGCCCTGAATCCTGACAGATGGGGAAATAGAGAAAGAGGGGATTGTGGTGTGACCATGCCCCACTGTGGGGTGCCTTCTCCCCCTCCAGGTCTGGTTCTTTGGCAAGCACACAGCCCTCTGGCTTATAAAGAAAAGAAACAATACAGAAAAAGAAAGAAAAAACACCCAGATGAATAGAGATACTATACACAGTTTTCTCCACCTTGTCTTTTCACTTAAAAATATATCCTTGGGAACTAACCAATGGCATGGTGGTTATAATAGCTGGATCCCACATGGCCAACTGCCCAGTTTGAATTCTAGACTAGAGGCTTAAAAAACATGCCAGGTGCATCTGCATGCATACCCAAAATCCCAAGAGGAATGTGGAGGTGTAGGTATCATGGTGTGGCCAAACCCCTTGAGCGGGGAGGGGTGCTTTTATACTTTTTCTCTCTCCAGTGAGTGTACATGCCATACAGGAAATTGAAAATAAAAAATATATATCCATAAACTCATTTTCTTGTATGTTATAGATATATATATATATATATATTCCTTATTATTTTTTACATCTGTACCATCAGCAATTAATATTTAAATGTATTTGGGCGTTTTGTTTTTAAGTTTTATTTATATCTTCCATGAGCAAGCAAGGGACAGAGAGACAGTATTTCCAACACAATTTAGATGTTATGATCTACCCCCAGCCTCAGTCAGCCCTGAATCACAGGTACACAGATGTCTTGTGTACTCAGGGGAGTTTCCACACCTTCCCATAGAGGTCTGCATCGTAGAATATTGCATTTAATGCTATTCTACTGTCTGGTCCCTATTTGAGTTTTTAATTATCATAAATAGTCCTAGAGTAGGGGCTGGCAGGTGTGGCATGGCGATTAAGGTTCTGGATTCCCACTTGGTCAACAACATTTCAATTCCCAGACCAGTGACTTGAAAATCATGCTGGAGTGTGCGTGTGCGTGCCCAAAATCTTGAGAAGAGAATGAAGGAGATGGGATTACGGCATGACCATACCCCACTTGGGGGTGGGGGGGAGGTGGCTTCTTTCCCTCTCTTTGTCTCTCTCAGCTGAGCATATACATCCCTTGGCAAAAACCTATAATAAATAAATAGTCCTATAACAAATGCGTGGCTTCTGAAATTTCGCAAGTGCAGCTTTGGGATGGAATCCTTGAAGTGAAGTTGCTGTAAATGGTGAGGTGCTTCTTTCTTCTCCACAGGGGTTGTACCATTTCTTATTACTACCAGCAGTATTAAAGAACTCCTGATTCCTCCAAATCATCAACAAAGTTGTCTGTCTAGTTTCAAATTTGCATTTTTTCATCCAAACAAAGTTGAAAACACTTTTCATAAATTCCATATATTCAACATGGCTCAAAAGTGATTTACATTTCTTTTCTGAGAGCACTTTTCATTACTTGTTTGAAGTTTTCTGGTATTGTGTATTGTGGTTACAAACCATCATAAGGGCTGAAGAGGCAGTTTGTGATATCAGTTCTGGGAGGATCCCGCTCACCTTATACCAGATAGCAAGATTTAAAAGTGCTTTTTTTTCTTTTTGCTTTTAAAAAATAGATTTATTTCCTATTTACATGAAATGTTTATCTATTTTTGCTTGGGGCAAGAGTTTACACCCCTAGCAGTGAACATGTGTCCATGCCTTATGCTTCTGTCAAAGGAATTTAGCAGGTACTTTACAAAGAAGTAGGCTTGTTCTGACTTCATTGTTTCCAGATTCTCACTTTATTTTATGGTCAGTATGTCATGTGTTTTAACATACTTTTTTTTAAAGGGCAGATTATTTAGCAGGTTTGCTTGTTTTCTGCTAACCAATATTTGGTTATCTAATGTGGCAATTTAAAAAAATAATATCTGGTTTTCCTATTTTTAAAGGTAAATTCTAACCTGCTTGTGGGCTATTATTTAGCTATCCATTCATTATTTTTCCCCTAGGCTAAAAATTAGAATATTATTTTCCTTTTTAACACTTATTTTCTTTCCTGTTTAATTTGAGCTTTTTTCTGTTTACTCTTTTTTTTTTTTTTTTTTTTTTGAGAGTTTTTTGCTATAGGGTGCATGTGCTTGCCAGAAAGAGAGAGACAGAAAGTGAGAAATCACACCCCCAGGGTGGATGACCACACCACAGTCCCCTCTCCATTCTCCTCTCGGGATTTTGTGCACGTAAGCACATGCTCCTGGTGTGAACTTAAGCCACTGGGTCCGGGACTCAAACTGCGGTCAACTACATGGGAGTCCAGCAACACAGGCATTACGCCAACTGCTGGTACCCCCTCACATCTTTCTCTTCTTAGCTTTTGTTGTTAATTATAGCTTTACAATATTTTTGAGTTACAGAAATCACGGCTTCATCTGTAGTCACTTTGGTGTTGTGTTGAAGGAAGAAAAAAGAACATTATTTATCAATAAGGAAAATCAGTTTCTGGTGTGAGAAGTCTATGGTGCTAACATAATATTGAATCTGATTGTGATCAATGTTTCCCACTTTTTCAGGTTGGTAGTGCTCTGGAGGATTCAAGCACTTCAGGGGTATACTGTTACAATTCAAGACCTCATACTGCCAGAAAGAACACTTTTCTTGGACTTCCACAGGAAGGAAAAAGCACCTGTATTCTTGTAGATAGTCATGAAATCACTTCTGGTTTAGAAGTAATTTCTTCCCTAAGAGCAAATCATGGGTTACAAATAGAGGTTTGCCCTCTTAATGGCTGTGATTACATTGTGAGTAACCGCATGGTTGTGGAAAGGAGGTCTCAGTCTGAGATGTTAAACAGTACCAATAAGAAAAAGCTCATTGAGCAGATCCAGCACCTGCAGAGCATGTTTGAAAGAATATGCGTGATTGTGGAAAAGGACAGAGAAAAAACAGGTTTGTTTTTTAAAATATTGTTTAGAAGACTTTAAAGGAACTTGAATGGCATTTAATTCATTCTCCTATTGGGATGTGGAAAACTTACTACAGTATAAATATCTGACTTGTGAATGTCGCTTCATATTTTCATAGAGTCATGGTCCAGTAGTGTATTTAAATGCACCTTAAGAGAATTGAAGTAAATAATCACAAGGCTTTTTTCAAGAACCCCAGAAAGGATGAAAGCCTTAAATAAAGCAGCAATTGGGAAGAGAAATAGAACTCAGAATATGTTTAGGGATCAGGATTAGAAGTTGTGGGAGGAGTTGAGAATTAGTCCCAGCTAACAACTTCTCAGTAATGTGTTAGGTAGTGGTATCATTCACTTCAATTATGAATATAAGAGAAGGATATTTGAGGGGCCAGAGGAACTCAATTTTGAACATGTTAAGACTGAGGTTTTTTTTTTCTTTAAAGAATTATTTTATTTAACTTTATTTTAATTTGACTAGAAAGGGACAGAGAGAGCGAGAGAGAGAGAGAAGGAAAGTGAGAAAGAAAGTCACCAGGTCTGGGACTCAAACCATGGTCGACCATTTGGGAATCCGGCACCCTTAATCACCACACCACCTAACAACCCAAGATTGGGTTCTAAATGGATCACTGAAATGGGTACCTAGGATAAATTTGGAAATGCAGGATTACAGCTTCAGTTAGGGAATTTCTATGGTATTATTTAATTGTATGAGGAGCCCCTGAGAATAGTGAAAAGATCATGGAATATGGAATCAAAAGACACTGATTTCTGGTTTCCCTATAGCTCTGTGACTTTGTGTTCACAAGTCAGTTAGTCCCTCTGAGGAACTAGTAACACACTCATTCTGCTCATCCCTTGATGCTATGAGGATTAAAAGCTATTATCAAGAACTGAACTGTATCTGAAATAGTTTATATAAGCCACTGGTTTGGGAATTGGGTGACTTTTTTTCCCCATTCTTTATTGGTTATGTTAAAAAATTATTTAAAATTTTTTAATATTACATTTAATCACATATATCTTTACAGTGTATAACATTTCTTTTTCCATCAAAATTACCACACATATCAGTTAAGACTAAGGCATTACTATCCGCATCATCATCAAATAGCTTTTCATTTTTTTCAGACAGAAACAGACAGAAAGCGAGAAATCACCCCCCTAGGGGATGGCCATGTCGCAATCCCTTCTCCTCTATTCTTCTCTTGAGATCCTGGACACACACACACACACACACACACACACACACACACACACACACACATACATACACATATGCCTGGCGTGAGTTCATGCCACCGGGTCTGGGACTCGAACCATGGTTGACTACATGGGAATCCAGCAACATAGCCGTTAAACCAACTGCTGGTCCCGTGCCACACTTTTTCAATCCATTGATCTGTTCGTGGACATTTGGGTTGGTTCAATGTCTTAATGTCTTAACAATCATGAATAATACTCCAATAAACTGAATATGCAAGCACTTTTTTGACTGAGCATTCTCCTGTCTTTTGGGTAGATACCTAGAAGTGGAATTGCTGGATCAAAAGGTAGTTCTATTTGTAGATCTTTGAGGAACATCCATATTGTTTTCTACAGTGTCTAGACCAATTTACATCTCCACCAACAGTGTAGGAAAGTTCCTCTTTCACCCCAACCCTGCCAACACTTATCACTTTTTGAATTTTTAATCTTTGCCATTCTGACAGGGGTTAGATGGTATCTCATTGTGGTTTTAATCTGTATCTCCCTTATGAGGGATGTTGAGCATTTCCTCACATGCTTTTTAGCCGTTCATATGTCCTCCTTAGATTTTTGTTCAGCTTATTTTCCCATCTTTTAATGGGGTAAATTTTTTTTTTTTTTTCAGGTAAGCCTCTTGGGTTCCCTGTATATTCTGGTTATCAGTCCCTTATCTGAGGCATAGTTTACAAAAATATTCTCTCATTCTGAGGGTTGTTGATTCTCAGTAATTACTGTATCTTTTATTGTGTAGAAACTTCTTAATCTAATATAGATCTACTTGTCTATTTTAGGGATTATTGCCCATGCTTTAGAAGTCTTACATAAAAAGTCATTGCCAACCCCAGTGCCTCCCACAGTTCCCTCAGTGTTCTCCACCAGTAGTTTTTTCAGTTTGAGGTCTTAGGTTCAGATCTTTGATCCATTTTAATTGATTTTTGTTAATGGTGAAAGATGGGGATTCAGTTTAATCTTTCTGTAGATGGATACCCAGTTTTTCCAGCAACATTTGCTGAAGAGGTTTTCCTTCACCCTGTTAGTTGACCGACATCCTTTGTCAAAAATCAATAGGCTGTAAGCTTTGGAGTTTATTTCTGGGGTCTCTATTTTATTCCATTGGTCCACCTGTCCTTGTGCCAATACCATGCTGTTTTGATTATCACGGCTTCATATTATATTTTGGGGTTAGGGTGTGAGATGCTACCCACTCTTGTGCAGGATTGCTTTGGCAATATGAGGTCTTTTATGATTCCAGACAAATTGAATAACTGTCTTTTCTAGATCTGTGAAGAATGTCTCTGGTATTTTGATTTGAATCCCATTAAACATGTAGATTAATTTGGGTAGAATTGCCGTTTTGATTATATTAATTCTTCCAATCCAGGAACATGTGATGTCCTTCCACTTTTTTGTGTCCCTTTCAATATCTTTTTAGAGATGTTCATAGTTTTCTTTGTAAAGGTCTTTGATTTCCTTAGTTAGGTTTATCCCTAGGTATCTTAGACATTTTGTGGCTATGGTAAAGGGGATTCCTTTCTTCAGATCTACTTTGCTCAATTTGTTTGTTTATAGAAATGCTGTAATTTTTTGGATGTTGATTTTGTATCCTGATACTTTACTGTATTTATTTCTTTGAGAAGTTTTTTTCATGGGAACCTTTGGGTCTTCTAAGTATATCATCATGTCATCTGCAAATAAAGATAATTTCAACTCTTCTTTGCCTATTTGAATGCCTTTTATATTCTCTTTTCTGATTGCATTGGCTAAGACTTCTAGCACTATATTAAAAAGCAATGGAAGAAGTGGGAAGCCTGGTCTAGTACCAGTTTTTAGTGGAAAAGCTTTTAGCTTTTCTTCATCAGTATAATGTTAGCTATAGGTTTTTTAAATATATGCCTATTACTATGTTGAGAAATGACCCTTCTATACCAATCTTGCTGAGAGTCTTAATCATGAAGGGATGTTGTATTTTATCAATGCTTTCTCTGCATCAGCTGAAATGATCATATGGTTTTTATCTTTCTTTCTGTTAATATGGCATATTATATTTATGGTCTTGCATATGTTGAACCACCTTTGCATCCCTGGAATAAAGCCTACCTGATCATGTTGAATAATCTCTTTTTATATGCTGTTGGATATGATTTGCAAGTATCTTACTGAGAATTTTTGCATCTATATTTATCAGAGATATTGGCCTGTAGTTTTCAATTTTTGTCATGTCTTTATCTGTTTTAGGAATGAGGATGATGGAGGCTTCATAAAATGAATTTGGAAAGTTTATTTCCTTTTGGATCTTTAGAAATAATTTGAGTAGAATGGAGGTTAACTCTCCCTTAAAAGTTTTGTAGAATTCAGAAGTGAAGCCATCCAGACCTGGGCTTTTTCTTTGTTGGGAGGTTATTTATGACTGATTCAATCTCATGGCTTATTATGGGTCTATTCAGGTTTTCTGTGTCCTGCTGATTTAATCTTCGTAGATTATATGCATCCAGGAATCTGTCCATCTCCTCCATGTTCTCTTGTTTGTTGGCATATAGTTGTTCATAGTATCCTCTAATGATGTTTTGTATTCCTATTCTGCCTTTTGTAATGTTATCTGTTTCATTATGTATTTGATTTATCTGGTTACTTTATCAGTCCAACTAATAGTATGTTGATTTTATTTCACTTTTTTCAAAGAACCAATTTTTGCTTTCATTTATTTTCTGTATAGTTTGCTTATTTTGTTTCATTTATTTCTACTTGAATATTTATTATTTCTTTTTGTATGTCTTTTTTGTTGTTGTTTATTTAATTCCCTGAGGCATAATGTTAGGTTGTCTATTCTCCACTTTTCCATCTTTTTCTTACGCACACTAATTGCTATGAATTTCTTTCTCCTGACTATTTTTGCAGTGTCCCATACATTATGGAAACTCGTGTACTCATTATAATTTATTTCCATAAGTTTTTTGGTTTCAGACTTAATTTCTTTAGTAATTAAGGAGTCATTAAGAAGAAAGTTGCTTAGTTTTCATGTGTTTGTGTATTTTCGAGGATGTTTTTTGAAATTAATATCGAGTTTAATTCCGTCATGGTATGAGAAGATGCTGGATATAGTTTCTATTCCTTTGAATCTGTAAAGGCTTGATTTGTGTCCTATCATATGGCCAATCTTAGAAAAGGTTCCATGCTGAGGTGAGAAAAATGTGTATTTTGTGGTCTTAGTGTGGAAAGTTCTATAGATGTCTGTTAAGCCCATTTGATTTACAGTATCCTTTAGATCCTGTATCTCTCTGCTTATTTTTTGTCTAGAAGATCTGTGTAAAGGAGATAAGGGTGTTGAGATCCCCAACAATTATACTGTTGGAATCTATGTCTCCTTTTAGCTCCAGCCGTCTTTCCTTCGCATATTTAGGTGCTCCTGAGTTGGATGCATAGATACTTATGTCTTCTTGATGAGTTAGTCCATTTACTACTATATAATGCCCTTCTTTGTCTCTTCTTACAGTCTTTGTCTTAAAGCTTATTTTGTCCAAAATCAGTATTGCAACTCCAGCTCTTCTTTGATTTCCATTTGCATGGAATATCTTTTCCCAGCCCTTCTCTTTTAGTCTATGTATGTCTTTATCTGGCCAGTCTGTCTCTTGATAGAGAATTTAATCCATTGACGTACAATGTTATTATCAATATTTCCAGACATATTCCTATCATTAAATGGGCCATTTTCTTGGTTGTTTTTTGCTTTCTTATATCCATCTGTCTGACTTTTTGGATCCTCTGCGTGATATAATCTATTTTTAATAGTTTTGAGGGAGGTTTTAATTTCCTATATCATATTCTTCATCTCTAACAATGCCATTTGATTCTTTTTTATGGTGTCTATTTCTTCTTTCAAATCATGAAAGAACTTCCTCAGCTCCTGGAGCTCATTCTCTCTCTTCTCTTGCATCTCATTTAGTTTGGTCACTACAAATATTCTGAATTGTTTATCCAACATTTCCACAAGTTCCATTGTGTAGTCCTGTGGCTGATAAGGAAATATCATTTTCCCTTGGAGGGAGACATTTTGCTGGTTGCTCATATTTCTTGTGCCTCTCAATGGTTCCTAGTCATCTGGTGGTCTATATGTTCCTTCCTAAATTATTCATGGTGTCTCTGAGCATTCAAAGGTGTCCAGCAGAAGGAAATTGGCGATCTCTCTTCTGCTCTGCCTCCCTGTTGCTCACCAGCTCTCTGCACCGTTGTCACTGGTTCTGGGTGACCCCAAGTCCTCTGTTTCTAGAGAACAGGGGTGCCTGATACTGAACTGGTGAGCTTCAACTTAGTAACAAAGAAGAGATTGCACAGTGTGGTATACAAAACACTGTTGTCCTGAGAGAAGGCCCTTCACTTGAACAGGTGTCTGGATGGAGTAGGTAGGGGTGCAAGTTAGTCTCAGAGTCCCAAGAAACAAACCTTAGAGTCCAAAGTTGAGTGTCGGGAGCAGGGGGTGGAGGGGGTGTGTGTGGGGGGTGAGCCACAGGTCCTAGCTGTTAAGCCCTTTAGTAGCAGGGAAGGGTGACTTTTTCATTCTCACTGATAAACTGTGACCTAGTATCAGTAACCCAGTTTTGTTTTTTCATTTTTTAATTTGAAAAGTGAGGGGTGCTACTAGTGGCACAGTGTTTAATACAACTGGACCCACGTGGGAGATCCTGGGAACTTCCTGAGCATGTTGACCATGTACCTGTGTACCAGTAATTCAAGCCAGAAGAGACTGGGGGCAGATCATTATATGAAGACATTGTTGGGAGTGTACCCTTCTTTCTTTCATAGAATTTATATTTGTAAGTGAGGAATAAAAGAAATAGAATTGGCATACAGAGGAAAGCAACATAGCAAAACATGGAGAAGTATGTTTGCAGGGGCAGAGAGAGACTCATGGTAAATGTAAAAAAATGAAGTAGAATATGGAAAAGAAAATGAACAGGAAAGATAGGGAAGTAAATTAATTGGTGAGATGTTAAAATGGTGTGTTATTTACTATGTCACTATGGAATAAGAATGCAATTTATTTTTTCTGTTAAACTAGTACTTAATGGGTGCTAGTATGAAAAATTGTATGAGTAATATGGTCTTTGCCTTCAGGAAATAATTTTCTAAGAATATAAGTTCTCCCTTACTTATTCATCTTATTGATTCTAACTCAAGACAGTCATAAAGATAGTTCTGTTTTATTTTTCAGATACTTGAGGATCACTTTAAAACTCTAGCCGTAGAATCTGGTTTCCCATTAGCAGAATGGCAATAGTTTGCTCAATGGTGTAGATCTTGGGGTAAAGGGTATTAATATTAGTTACTAAAGTTTACATTTTCCTAAATATTTAGGAGACATATCAAGGATATTTAGGAGGACAAAAAGCTATGACAGCCTTCTTACTACCTTAGTTGGTGCTGGAATCCGAATTCTCTTCAGTTCCTGCCAAGAAGAAACTGCTGATTTGCTAAAGGAACTGGCTTTAGTGGAACAAAGAAAAAATGTTGGTATTTGTGTTCCAATGGTGGAGAATCATAACAAACATGAGGCACTTCAGTTTTATTTAAGTATTCCCAATATAAGTTACATAACTGCATTAAATATGTGTCACCAGTTTTCATCTGTGAAGAAGATGGTAAACAGGTATGTCTGTTTTAATAGTTTTAAGTGATTCTTAGAAGCATGTCACAGTATTTTTTATTTATTTATTTTTTTGAGAGTGATTTTTGCTATAGGGCATGTGCACTTGCTGGAGGGACAGAGAAACAGGGAGAAACCACCCCCTACGGGGATGACCATGCTACAATCCCTTCTCCATTCTCTTCTCATGATTTTGGGCATGCACACAAATACATGCGGTATGAGTTTCAAGTTGTTGGGTCTAGGACTCGAACTGTGGTAGACCATGTGGAAGTCCAGCAACCTAACCATTTATGCCATCTACTGGTCCTGAATTACTAGTTTTTGATCACTGATTGAGAAGATTTTAGAACATATATTTAATTAAAGGCCCACCAAATATATTATCTTAGCTCTACCTGTTGTAACAAGGTACCATAATGTGGGTGGCTTACCTGTAACAAACTAATTTCTCACAGTTCTAGAGACTGGAAGTCTGAGGTCAGGATGCCTGCTTGGTTGTGTTCCAGCAAGGGACAGCTTCTGAGTTGCAGACTGATTTTTCATGGCAAAAATAGCTAGCTAGCTCTCTCCTCTCTTACTATAAGGACACTGAGGGCTCTACTCTCAGGACCTAGTTACTTCCTAAAGGCCTCACCTCCAAATGCCATCATACTGGGTTTAGATTCAGTATGAATTATTGAGGGGGCATACACAAATATTTCGTCCATTACAGATGCAGAGATCATTGTTCTGATTTTAAAGGAAACAAGTTTTTGTTTTATTTAAACCAATGCTAACGACATGTCAACTAGATGAATAATACTTAAAAGAGGTGATTTTCTTAGAGGCTATTGTGTTTGGTGTTGAGTATTAAATTTTAAAAAAGAAGTTCTAGTGTAATGGTTTTGTTTTTCAGTTCACCTCAAGAAATTTCTACGCATGCACAAGTAACTTATCAAAAGGCTGAGGAGATCTACAGATATACTCACTATATGTTTGACATGCAAATGTTACCAAATGATCTTAACCAAGATAGAAGGAAATCCGATACATGATCAGACTGCTCAAGATGTGGTGTCAAAGAACTCTCAATACTAAATGAACTTCAGTAATCAATGCTGTGGTTTGTGATTATCAATTTAAATATGTAAATAGAATATTTCCTTGTAACTTAAAATATATTATGTACATTTTATTTATATGTAATGATTTGACTTAAAAACTGACTTTCAACAGTCATTTTGACTAGATTATGAAACTGATTTTTTTATTGACTAAAACAAGATTTATTAAAGATCCTATTGAGGATAGTTTGAGAAAGAAAAACCTAAGTTAGAAATGTGTTAGAATTCTTTCCAAGATTAAAGCACTGTGGTCATTTGTTTGTACAGTAAGTTCAATGTGTCTATGATTGTTGCCAATGTAATGGTCATAAACAATTTTTTTTATATATAAACTATAATACCTCTCTAGTATGTTTTAAATATATCAAACCCAAATATATATATATGTGTGTGTGTGTGTGTGTATATATATTCTGTGTAAAGTATGGATGGGTATAACGAGATAGGAAAGTAGAAATTTTAACTGATACGTTTTTTACCTAAGGTGTGCCAGTCAAACCCTGTTAGTATTACTTTTGTTGTTGAAATATATTCGAAGTTGTATATTGGCTTAGCAACGGATAAATTATTGAATATAAACTTTCATTTTGACCTATTATATTTTTAATGATGCTATTACTGTTTTAAGATGCGGTCAGCAAATGGCATGTGGGTGAAGGCAGCTGGATCCCACATGGCCAACTGTAGTTTGAATCTAGGACCCAGCAGCTTGGAAAACACGCTGGGCATATGTTTGTATGCGCCCAAAATCCCGAAAGGAGATGAAGAAGCGATTGTAGGGAACCAGCAGTTAGCGTAATGGCTATATTGCTGGACTCCCACGTAGTCAACCACGGTTTGCGTCCCGGACCTGGTGGCTTAAAACTCACGCTGGGCGCATGTGTGTGCATGCCCAAGATCCCGAGAGGAGAATGGAGAAGGGATTGCGGCGTGACCATCCCCCCTGGGGGGTGATTTCTCGCTTTCTGTCTTTCTGTCTCTCCCCGTCTGTCTGGCGAGCTCACGCGCCCTATAGCGAAAACCTCTCCAAAAAAAAAAGATTGTCATGTGGACATCCACCTTGGGACATGTTTTCTGAATCCAGCAAGTGCATGTGTACCATAGTCCAAAATAAAATTCCCAGTTTTTTTTAAAAAATTATTTTATTTACCTTTATTTGTTTATTTAAGTTTGATCAGAGAGGGACAGAGTGTGTGAGAGAGAGAGAAAGTGAGAAAGCAAGCCGCCAGGTCCAGGACTGGGAACTGTGGTCTGCCATGTGGGAGTCCAGTGTCCTTAACCACCATGCCACCTGCTGGCCCCGAAAATTCCGTTTTAAGATGCTGAATGTTTTTATCTACAACACATATGGGCTCCTCTTCCTTCTAGTCAGTCTAGTACTAAATTATGGACATTGTTATGAACACGCACATACATACACACAAGTTAAACGTCTTATTTTCTGGTTTTCATATATATCTTTTATCCTGTATATTGTTGGGTACTTGAACCAGCCTCTCAGTGGTTCTTTTCTTACCTGGGATGCAACAAGGGACTTAAGCACTCATCTAATTCAAATTGAGTTTTTCTTTATTAGATGTTTAAAGTGAAGCTCAGAAACAAGTGACTTATCCACATATAAAATGGCAAATCTATTGTAGAACCAGAGCTCAGGAACTAGATACAGTTGTCTTTCATGTTACTGTACTGATAAAGGGGGATTTAACAAAGTTACTCTGTGAACTTAGCTCCTTGGAGACAGGATAAACTTAATTCTTCTAAAAGCAGATGACCTCATAAATCTGCTGTTCAATAATTCTATTAAGGCCAGAGAGAAAAGAAGCACTAGTAAGTTACTGGTTGGTTATAGTTATCAGTTTATTACCTCTCTAATCCTAATCCACCTTTCAATATCTGTTCTGCTATGACTGGACTTTTTTTTTTTTTTTT
>NW_006160214.1:851571-879710 GCF_000334495.1 Tupaia belangeri chinensis
TAAGCATCATCACAGCATACAAAATGTGATTTCCCATCTAGAATATACTGCATATGACTAGACTTTTTAAACATTTCTCTTATAGTGAGACAATGTTCAACTCAGTGAAAAGAAGTTCTAGTTCCTACTGCTGCTATCTGGCCTGTTAGAGGTGTTATGCAGTGCAGACCGCTGGTAGTGCTCGGCCCAGTGCTTGCCAGAAGCATGCAGTCCAACTTCACACTGATCTTGGCCAGCTGACTTCTTGGCATTATCTCCATGCACATACCAATGCTGGGACTCCCCTATGTACCCACCTATCAGACAAAAATTTACATTAAGGAATATGGTTTGAGGGACATTACCTTTATTTATGCTTGCTGTGTGGAGAACAATAGCTTATCTATATTTGGGCTTGCAATAACCCCCTACTATATTCTCATTTAATAGTCCTTAACTGTATGCCCTATTATTAATCCATTTTATTTCAGTCCTTTAGCCTTTAAAGTACTTCTTTCCTCTTCATATTGCCTTTATATGTTACTTAAGCCTCATTACCTCATCTGGTAGAAACAGGACTAACTAGACACCTGGGAGGTAAGATACAACAGAATGTGAAGCAGGTTACCAGAGTTCTAAAGGAAATATGGAGAGTGGAGGTTGGACTTTTGGTTTGGTCAAGTCTCTGCTATTTTTACCTTTTGTTTGTTATAGGATTTAACCACCATCTCAGCTTTTAAAACACTACCCCATTCACTTCAAGCAGCATAGCATATCAAACACTGGCATCTAAAGTTCTACAACAGTATTTTTTAGGGCTATTCTAAAAGAACCCTTTCTTTTGTTCCATCTTATATTTAGTAGGGTACTTTGTGGCAGAAACAGTCATGGTAGTCTAAATAAGAATGATTTTATAGTTCAAGTGTAGGAATTTTCTTAAATCTTGTTTCTATAAAGTCTGTAGTTACATAACTGCTGACTACTACTGATTAGATTTTTTTATTAATGATTTATTTTAAATTTTATTTATTCATTCATTTATTTTAATTTGACCAGAGAGACACAGAGAAGGAGAAAGCGAAAGTGAGAAAGCAAGCCACCACGTCTGAACCATGGTTGGCCATGTAGGAGTGTGTCCAGCGCCTTAACCACCACACCACCTGCTGGTCCATTGTTGTTTTTAAATTTGCCTCAGAGAGACAGAAAAGGGGGAAAGTGAGAAAGTCCTCCATGCTGCTGGGTTCAGGACTCGAACCACACAGCCAGCCATGAGGGATCCAGCCACCTTAACCACCATGTTACCAGCTGGACCCTGACTAGATTCTTCTCTTTTTAATTTTTTTTAAAGGTTTTTTCACAGGGCACTCACCCAAAAGTCAGAAAGAGGGAAAGTGAGAGACCACCCCCCCTGGGGGTGGGTGGGGGGTAGCCATGCAGCAATCCCTTCTCTTCCATTCTCCTCTGGAGATTTTAATCACACATGCACATGTGACTGGCGTGAGTTTCAAGCCTCTGGATCCAGGACCTGAATCATGGTTAGCCACAGGAGAGTCCGGCGCATTAACTAGTACAGCACCTTCTGATCCTTCTGACTGGATTCTTAGAAAACAAATGTTATCTTCTAAAAATTGTGGATTTTTTTGAGGAATCTTTAACACGACCAGTACAAAAATATTTATTTTCTAGTAATTAAAACAAACAAAAAACACAAGAAACAAATACTATAAAAGCAAACTAATTTTATTTGTAAAATCTAACTGGAGAGCAAGGTAGATTAATGTACACCTGTAACCGGATGAAAAACATTCTGTGTCAAAACTTTAAAACGTAGTGGCAGAAGAAGCTAAAAAAAATTTCTAAATAAGCTATCAGTGAAAGGAAAAGAATGTTTACTATGACAAAACATATTAACTTGACTCCTTATAAGTGGGTCTATTACCTGAATATCTAATTTAGTCTAATAATGAGACTGAAATTAATCTATATTTGCTTATGCAAATAAGGCTTAAGAATGCAGCAAAATCTATCTTCTAACTAATAAATTAATGAATAAGTAATAAATTAACATAGGTTTCATAGATACTCCAACCACAAGTTTTAACAACTGGAGAGAAGAATATCAAGTAGTTTCAACGATGTAATTTAAATGTTGGATCAACTGGCTTGTATACCAAGTGGTAACAAATGCTAACTTGAAAGTTTTCACAGCTACCAACAATCTCTCATCCTGTTCCTTCCCTCACTTAAGAATAGAAACATTTTCTTGAAAGCTTTTAAAAAATTTGGTTGGCTAAGGCATGATTTTCTTCAAGTAAACAGACTGAGATGCCTATAAGAGACTTCTGTATATATTTTTTAATATGGGAAAAACATTCACAAACATCTATAAGAGAAAAATAATTTTCCTTACATTTTTAGTAAGCTGCAACAATGACAAGTATAGGATATTTTGCTTTGAATATAAACACATGAAACCTTTGAAGAGAGTTCACATTTTCATATGAAGCTGTGTTATAAAGAAAATAACATGTACTCCCAGTGAAGGTCCAAATACTCTGGTCTATGGTAAAGATCCTAGAAATAGTTTTACTCTGCAGAATCAGAGTTTGAAAAATAATAATCTTGCTCTTCTTCATCTAAAGACTGCATAGTAGGATTAGTGAAAAGTTTTCCAATACCAGAGTTTTCTCCTAAATCTGTAAAGAGAAGTTTAAGAGGATTAATACATTTCTAAAACTAATTTCAATAAAATTTAAGTATAAGCAACTAAATGGAAGGTCTGTTCACTTGAAAGCAATTCATTTTCTCTTTTTTTTGAGAGGTTTTTGCTATAGGGCACATGCGCTCGCCAGACAGACAGAAAGTGAGAAATCACCCCCCAGGGGGGATGGCCACACCACAATCCTTTCTCCTCTCGGGATCTTGGGCACACACACAAGCGCCAGGCATGAGTTTAAGCCACCAGGTCCAGGACTTGAACAGTGGTTGGCTACATGGGAGTCCAACGACACAGCCATTACGCTAACTGTTGGCCCCGAAAGCAATTCATTTTAATATCCTCTAAATAAGAAGATTAACAGAACTGGGCTACAAAAGAAAGATATAGGTGTATTACCTTTGTTAAACTGGGTTTTTCTTCTGGATGTTGGAGTTGAAAAATCAGTTTCAACCTAAGGAAGGGTTCATATTAATATTTAAACGGTACCTCTTGTGAAGCCTACTCAAACCTAAACAAAATTAAACATGCTTTATCAAACTCTGAAGTGCTTTGAATATATATGCCTAAAACAACACTTAATCATAATTATCTTTGAAATGCCCAATTCTCTTTCAAGCTGAATTTATCCAAGGCAGGAACCACAACTTACTCAATGTTGTTTCCCATTGCTGGCAAATACTATTATAAGAAAATATTATAGTTCAAGGATAGTTTATGGGCTTCTGAAAATTGCCAAGATGTATTAAGTACTTATGTTATTTAAATAATTTAATATTTGGATATTAAACATAATTTATCATAATTATTAAAATCATAACTATTGGTAAAAATCTGTATTTGGAAAACTTGCAAAATATTCTCTCTTTTTTTTTTTGGAGAGGTTTATGCTACAGGGCACGTGCACTTGCCAGAACGACAGAGAAAGAAAGCAAGAAATCACCCCCCCGGGGATGGCCATGCCCCAATCCCTTCTCCTCCATTTTCCTCTCAGGATCTTGGGCGCACATGTGCTCAGCATGAGTTTAAGTCACCAGGCCCAGGACTCGAACCGTGGTCGACTACATGGGAGTCCAGTGACATAGCTATTATGCTAACTGCTGGTCCCTGAAAATATTAATTCTTGATACCTTAAATTAGTCGTTGAAATGGTAATGTATACAGGCCAGCAGGTGGCATGGTTGGACTCCTACATGGCCAACTGCAGTATGAGTCCCAGACGTGGCAGCTTGCTTTTTCATTTTCCTTCCATCTCTCTCTGGTAAGTGCACGTGTCCCATAGCAAATTTAAAAAGATAATAAAACATTTCATTAAAAAAGGGTAATGTACATGGCAAGTTTTAAGTGTATGCTCACACATATTAGTGCTTCTCAGACTACTCAAACTACTGCCCACTGCTGGTAATCTTTTAAAAAAAAAGAATAGAGCAAAATATGGCAGAGTATACCCCCTGTGCTAACGTTAAAGTTTTTTTTTTTTTTTTTTTTCTTAGGAAGATGAGACAAAACATGATAGTTTATCATTTAGCCCTTGAAAGCATTCAGTGACACAAATACCATCATGATTCCCCAGTGTCATACCACACATGAACAATGTGAACAATGAGATAACTTTTTTTTTATATATATAACTTTAGTCGTTCTCGTCATCATTTTTTAAATTTGACCAGAAAGTGACAGAGAGGGATATCAAGAAAGCAAGCTGCCAGGTCCAAGGCTCGAAACCATGGTTGACCATATGGAAGTCCAAATGCCTCAACCGCTATACCACCTGACAGCCCTAAAATTATAACTTTTAATACTGTATCTTTTGTTTTTTCCATCTGAACACATAGGCTACAACTATTAGGCTATGCGATAAATGGGACTAGATCCCAAATATATTAGGTCATCGGGAAAGTCATGATGTGTTTTTTTCTATGCAAAAATGTGTCAAGACTTTCCCGACAACACAATAGTTTGGTAGACTATAAGTAAAGATGATCCTAGAAATGTAAAGTTTTTAACAGGTAAGTCCATTAAAAATATATATTCAGGGGCCAGCAGGTTGTATGGTGGTTAAGGTGCTGGGCTCCCACATGGCCAACCACAGTTCAAGTCCTGGACCTGGAGGCTTACTTTCTCACTTTTGCCCTCTCTCCCTCCCTCTTTCTCTCTGGTCAAATTTAAAAAATAACAATAATACATAAAAATTTTAAAAATATATATATTTTCATATCAAACTGTTCTCATTTTGAGAAAACCAGGCTGAGTAGCTTTGTCTTACAGTAAGTATGATTTATGGTACAGAAGCTTGTTAGAAATGCAGAATCTCAGAGGTGAACCAGAATCTGGGGTTTAATAAGCTCCCTGAGATTATGTAATCTGTATATTTACTTTACAGACTCTGAGAGGAATAATACTATGATGATTTTGTAGTATAAACACTTAACATGCACCCAGCGTGAGTTTTTAAGCCACCGAG
Organism: Tupaia belangeri chinensis; assembly: GCF_000334495.1. Lineage (NCBI taxonomy): Eukaryota > Metazoa > Chordata > Mammalia > Scandentia > Tupaiidae > Tupaia > Tupaia belangeri. The sequence continues at coordinate 856,731 of NW_006160214.1, forward strand.
TCCCAGACTCAAACCAACTGGCCAAAGTCCAGTGCCTTAACCACCATGCCACTTGCTGGTCCTTCAAATAATTTTTTTTTTACTTATTCTCATCTTACTCAAATTAAAAAGTCTGTGAACTGACATCTGTAATCCAAGTACTTTGTGTACTTAGCTCATTCATGGCCTCATAATTTACTTGTACAACGTTCTAAATACCTCAAGGGCACATGTTACTTAACTTAAAAAACTTATTAAATATTATAATTGTTCTATGTTTAAGTGTTGGATAAATAATAAAAATACTTACTGTTTTTTTCTTGATGTTGCCCCAGACAATGCCACCATTACTTTTATAATTTTTTTGCATACGATAAACATATTTATCACAATCATCCCTGTTTAAATATAAAACACAAGGGGTCTTCAGAAGTTCACAGAAAAAATGTGTATTATGAAGAACTTATACATGGATTTTAATTTTTTTGCACCAAAATAAACTTGTACATTACATTTTTCTGCAGACTTTTTTAAATCCCCTCATAATTTCAAGTCATCATTGTTATATTTTTATCCAGTCTGAACAGCAATTGACAAAATTAATCTAAGATCTATTTCAATCTTTAGAAATTCTATTTTGTTTTCTATTTGAAAGGAGACAATGGTGTGCCTATGGAGATACACAAATTACTTCAATCAAACATATTAAATAAAAGAAACACAGAATTCTAGGATGTTATGCTTCACTATGGTTCACTGTCCCATCTATGCTTGTTCCAACTAATCTTGCTGCATTTCTTTTCCAAAATTCCCACTGAAACTTCATCTACTGAAACTTCGTCTTTAGATTTACTTTTGTAACATTACCAGCTTATGTCTTGTAATGAAAATCCTCAATTTGAGGGACCAGCAGTTAGCGTAATGGCTATGTCGCTGGACTCCCACATAGTCGACCGAGGTTTGAGTCCTGGACCTGGTGGCTTAAAACTCAAGCCGGGCGCGTGTGCATGTGTGCCCAAGATCCCGAGAGGAGAATGGAGGAGAAGGGATTATGGTGTGGTCATCCCCCCTAGGGGGTGATTTCTCACTTTCTGTCTCTATGTCTGTCTCTGTCTGGCAAGCACACGCGCCCTATAGCAAAAACCTCTCCAAAAAAAGAAAAAAAATCCTCAATTTGATTACAGCTCAACAAACATTTTATTTCTACATAACTATATCTTTCTTGTATTCCTCATACCAACTATAAAGGGCTTTTTTTTTTTTTTTTACCTTATGTCTTCCTCTCCTCATTCTTAGCAAATAGGCTTGAATCAAAACTTAGAGATGAACATTGAAGCCAAAGAGAATGACTGTTTTCAATTCCCCTTCGTTAAAATTTCTAGTCCCACTTGTGACAGAAACACCAGCTTAACCTTAATTTTCATCCTCTCCCTTGGCTCCAAGATCTTATATAAATGATTACCCTCTTTATTTTTTAGGGGGAGCAACCTTAAAGATATGATGAAATGTATAAATGATGCTATTAAGATACTTACATTATGACTCATAAGCACTACGGCCTAGCAAGTGAATAAGCCTTGCCAGGTGCTATTAAGGTGTTTAAGAACAACTGATCCCATTCAGCATCAGCACCTCATACAGAGAGATCTCTTTGTACACCAAATATATTTTTTACTTCCAAAGTGATAAACCTGTTTCATTATTTGAAGTTATTTTAAAAAGTAAGTCAACTAGAGCAGATGGTATAGTGCAGCAGTTAAGCCTTGTGCCTAAAGAGCCAGATCCTGCATAGCTGATTATGGTTTGAGTCCCAGTCTGGGCAGCTTGAAAAACATGCCAGGCATGTACGCATGTGTACGATGTGTGTGTGTGTGCACGCACGTGTGTGTGCACATACATCCTAAACTCCTGATGGGATAGAGAACTGGAAGAAAAGAGGACTGGTATGACCATATCCCATTGAAGAGTGTTTTCTCTCTCTGGTGAGTATACACTAAATTAAAAAAAAAAAAAAAAAGTCAACTAATAGAACTGGTCAAGAGGCAAGAGGTAGCACTCAGGAAACTCATTTTTTTCATTTTTTTTTTTCTTTTAAACTTTAATTTGACCTGAGAGGGCAAGAGACAGAGAGGGAAAGTGAGAAAGCAAGCCACCAGGTAAAGGAATTGAACCAAGGTTGGCCATATGGGAGTCCAGTGCCATCACCCTACCTGCCAGCCCCAGAAAACTCAATTTTCTTATAGAAATTTTAGGAATTAAGGATTTGTGTTATTGAGTCCATCATGTACTCTATAAGAAATAAACATGTTTCCTAATTGTAAAAGTGTTATAAGGTGACAAAAATACCCTCCTTCTCTCCCAAACAAACCAAAACCAACAACGCACATCAGCATCATTCCATAGGCTAGAGAAAATGGCAAACCACATGTTTTCGTTAAGAAGCTTCTCTTGAGGCCGGCAGGTGGTGCTTCAGTGTGCTGGATTCCCACATGGCTGACTGCAGTTCAAGTCCCAGACCTGGAGGCTTGCTTTTTCACTTTCCCTCTCTCTGTCCCTATCAGGTTAAATTAAAAAATTAATAAAGTTAAATAAAATAATTCTTTAAAAAAAAAAAGAAACTTCTTCATGAAAATATGTTATGTAAAATTGGGGTCATGTATGTAATTTTATTTCTTAGCTTTTAAAAACTATTCATCACTGGGTCCAGTAGATGGCATAATGGTTACATGGCTGGACTCCCACATGTCGACAGTGGTTAGAGTCCCAGACTCGGTAACTAAAAACTCATGCTGGGCATGTGTGCGTGCCTAAAATCCTAGGAGGAGAATGGAGAAGGAGAGAACGCATGACCATCCCCTTTGGGGGGTGATTTCTCACTTTCTGTCTCTCTCTGACAAGTGCACGTGCCCTACAATAAATAATCTCTCTCTTAAAAAGGGAGGGGGGGTGAACCAGTGGATGGTGTAATGATTACATTGCTGAAATCCCATTTAGTTGACCGCAGTTTGAGTCTCACACCCAGTGGCTTAAAATTCAAGCCTGCATATCCACAATCCCAAGAGGAGCCTGGAGAAGGGACTGCAGCGTGGCCATCCCCCCTAAGAAGTGATTTCTCGCTTTCTGTCTATCTGGTGAGCACACACACCCTACCCTATAGCAAAAAAATCTCTCTAAAAATTAAATAAACAAACAAACAAACAATTCACCATGGGCCACCAGGTGATGTGAAGGTTAAGGCACTAGACCCCACATGGCTGACTGTAGTTCCAGTCCTAGACCCAGAAGGGCTCATGTGCGTGTGTGCTAAAAATCCCAATACTGGAGGAGAAGGGATTGAGGTGAGGCTCTCCCCCCTGGGGGACTGATTTCTCATTTCCCCTCTTCTCTATCTCTGGTGAACACATGTGTACCCTATAGCAAAAACTAAAACAAAAAAACTATTCATCATGAGTCAGCTGGTGGCGCAGTGTTAAGGCAGTTGAATCTCACATGGCTTAGCTGTGTAGTGCAAGTACTAGACCACGTGGCTTGAAAAACACACCGGATTTTATATGCATGCCTAAAATCCCAAGAGAGTGAAGGAGAAGGGACTGCAGCATGGCCATTCCCCCCGTGGGGGATGCTTTCTCACTTTGTCTTTTTCTCCCTCTCTGTCTCTCCCTTTCTCTGGGGAATCACATATGCAATATAGCAAATTAAAAACAGAAACAAAACAAAAACTATCCACTAAATATTACTCATTAAAAATTCTTGAAGAATGATTTTAATGTTATATATTTTACCATAGGGGTAAATTTTAATTTCATAATTGTTTATACTGGGGCTTTTGGGTCATTTTCAAGATTTTAGTCTATTCTTTGTGATCATCTTTGTTTATATAGGTACATATTTGCCCAAATCACGTATTTCCACAGAACAGTTTCTGATGAATTGGCCAAAGTCTTACCAAAATTTTGTCCAAAATTATTTTCTTAATATGCTTTTAACTTTCACTAAATACTAAAACAAAATAAAATATAACGTGTGAAAAAAAAAATCCGTGAACTGCAAGGAAAAAATATCCAATAAACACAAATTAAAATTTCACCACACTTTCTGAGAGTACTTAATAGTCTTTTCTCAGTCATCATCTGGACTCTGTCTCTCATACTACAGAAATTGCTCTTACTAAGATCAACATTAGTTTTTTTTTCTTTTTTTAACTGAAAGAGGGTCTCACTATTTTGTTCAGGCTGGCTTTGAATTCACAATCCTCCTGCCTTAGCCTTCCCAGAAGCTGGGACTAGAGGAATCTGCCACAGCACCTGGCTAGCACTGGCTTCTTAACTGCCAAATGGAATAGACTATTCTCACTTCTTTTCATGTGGACATCTGACTATTGGGCACTTCTGCTTTTTAAAAATTTTTGACATTTCAAGAAATTCTTATATTCACATGGTTCAAAAATTTAAAAGTCTCCTTCTCATTTGTCTTAGATACCCTAGCTACTCCCCCTAGGTATCATAAAATTTTGTTTCTAAAACATACTTTCAGAGAGTCTATTGCAATACAAACATTTATGGCAATCTCAATAAAGACATCTACACAGGTTATGTAAACATGTATACACACATATAGCCTCTATTTATTTACACAGGTAGTAGTACATCATTTCACCATATCTAGCTTTTTTTCACAATTTTGACATACTAATACTATTATTTTTTCTTTACGAATTTCTATAACTATCTGATATACCTCAGTACCTGCTGATGGGCATTTCAGTTTTGCCATTACAAGCAATGCTGTAATAAGCTGCTCATTTACAACTCTAGAAGCAAGTCAAATGGCATGTGCATTTATAATAGTGTTAAATTCCAACAAACTGTGGCTGAGATTTTACTAATTTACTTTCTTATTGCTAATACATGAAAATGGCTTCCCTTTCCTTGTTAATTTGTAGGAGTGCTGTATATATTAGGGAAATTAGCCTTTTTCCTGTGATAAATTGGTTAAGTTCTTTTCTCAGATTACTTGTCTTTTGATTGTTTATGGTGGTTGGTACCAAGTATAACTTTTTCACATTTTTTAAAATATGTTTCATTTTATTATTCTTTTCATTAATGGTTTCTGGATTTTACATCGTAGTTAGAAAGATCTTCACTAAACTGAGATTAAAAAAATCTCCAAAATTTCTTTTGGAATTTTTTTTTGGGGGGGAGAGGTTTTTGCTATAGGGCGCGTGCGCTTGCCAGACAGAGAGAGACAGAGAGACAGAAAGTGAGAAATCACCCCCCATGGGGGGTGGCCACGCCACAATTCCTTCTCCTCCATTCCCGTCTCGGGATCTTGGGCACGTATGCATACACGCCTGGCGTTGAGTTTTAAGCCACCAGGTCCAGGACGTGAACCACGGTTGACTACGTGGAAGTCTAGCAACATAGCCATTACACTAACTGCTGGTCCCAGAAAGAAATCACCCCCCCCCCAGGGGGGATGGCCATGCTGCAATCCCTTCTCCTACATTCTCCTCTCGGGATCTTGGGCACGCACACACATGTGCCCGGCTGAGTTTAAGCCACCAGGCCCAGGACTCGAACCGTGGTCGACTACATGGGATCCAGCAACAAAGTCATTACACCAACTGCTGGTCCCTCTTTTGGAATTTTTTAATTGCCAGAGGGATAATTTCTTGCATCCAAGAGAGACAGAGAAAGCACATGGTGTGGTCATTCCTTATCCTCCATTTTCTCATCCTGTCTAGATTTTAGGCATACAGCATGTAGAAGGTTTTTCAAGCTCCAAGTGGTGTGATTTGAACTGTGATCAGCCAAGTGGGATCTGGTTCCCTAACCACAAGGCTATGGGGCCAGCCCTAGGTATTTTTTTATACTGTAATTTTTTGCATGTAAAACTTTGATTCATTGATATTCATGCTGGTGTAAAATGTGAGCTATATCCCTACACTATTTGTTGAATAGATCCTTAATTGCTGTAACTGTCTATCCTTAACACCTAGAAACTTTTCAATCATTTTTCTTTTTTTTTTTTTTTAATGATTCTTCCCATTACTGGCATCTACATTCTTCGACTCATGAAATGTTTAAATATTTCTCTATGTGCTAATTCAGAGAATTAACATATCATATATATAAATACTTACCTATTTATAGAGGCTAGCATGCCTGGACTGACATGCTGACACTGAGGTGTTTTTACCAATGGAAAGATAACTGATGATGGAGTTGTTGGGTTTTTGTCCATGTTCGGCACAATATCATCATCATTTTGACTGTCTTGGAAACTTGGCAACTAAAGCAAAAATATTTATTATCAGTAGGCACCCATAAAAATATATTTCTCATTATCACAAAATATTTTATGTTGGGTTAAGTTTCATCTACCTTAAAACTTCCCAAGTTAGATAATTAAAAACAATAATAGGTAAAGGACAGAATTTAACCTCCAAAAAACTTGACTTTCTATTGTAAAAAGTGGAGACAATAGCAGCAGGTTGAGAAAAGTTAGACAAAGGTTTTCTGTAAACAGACAGTAAATACTTCAGGCTTTGTGACCTGTATAGTCTCTGTCTTGGCTACTCAAATTTGACACTGTAAAAGCGTAGCCAATATCCGGAACAGCAGTTAGTGTAATGGCTATGTCACTGGATTCCCATGTAGTTGACCGTGGTTCGAGTCCTGGACCCCGACAGAGAGGGAGGGAGGAAGCACCCTGCAAATAGCGCATAGTCAAACTGCAGCCCCACCCTATTTCCATCCTGTTGGGATTTTGAACATGTAAGTACATACCCAGCATGTTTCTCAAGTTGCCCAGTCAGGATCTCAAAACTATGTGGTAGCCCATGTTGAGCCTGGCTCACTTAAGCACCAGGTCAAAGTGCCATCTCTACTACTTACACCACTTTTCATGTTACAAAAATTAATTTTCTACATATGAATAGTCCATTTTATGCTAATATCGCTTAACTCTCTTCCCAGTTTTCAGCACATAGCAATCTTTTTGTCTTTTTAGTTTACTACAGGGTGTATGTGCTCATAGGAGAGAGAGAGAGAGAAAGAGAAAGTAAGTAACTCCCCTGGGGGGGATGGCCAAACCTCAATCCCTTCTCCTCTATTCTTCTCTCAATATTTTAGGCACACATGCCCAGCATGCTTTTCAAGCCACTGGGTCTGGTACTCAAACTGCACAGTCATCCTTAACCACCATACCACCTGGCTGGCCCATATAACAATCTTTTCTTATCACCAGTTTTTAAAAGCTTGCCTCATAATATATTAAATTTTAAATATATGTTTGACCTATTTCTGGGCCTTATATTTGTTTCTACAAATATTACCTTTGAACTTTATTGAAAGGCAGACTCTTGAAGTCAGTGAGAAGAGCAAATACTAGTAGACCACTTCCTACACTATACTTTGGTCATGTATGTGGAAGTTATCAAAACGACCGAAATGTCAGTGAATGAAATATATAAAGCCATTATAAGTTATTAAAACAATGATTTCATACATTTAAGACTCTTACCAGTACTCTTTGTTTCTGTAAAGGTGTTGTACTGAAAAAGTCATCGTGATCATCTCTTGGCAACTGTTCCAGAAAATCCCTTATCTGTTGCTTCCTTTTTAGAGTTCCCACTTTGGCAGTTATCTTAACAGTTTGCTTCTTATCTGCATCACCTCTCTTGCCTTAAGAGTCAGAAAAACATTTCAATAAGGTTTTGGTTGTTCATTTATAGTAACTGCTCTACAAAGTCAATAGTCTTTTGCAAACTCTAAACTGTGTGTTCATATTAAATAAATTCAGACTCTATTATTGTATAAGTCTATATAACAAATTATTCTTTTTTCATTGAGATCTATACAATATGGTTATCTCACATAATACTCGTGAAAAAAACTACGTAAGACTAGGCGGAGTGAAGTTAAAAAGGTCTTTATGCTATGCTATGCCCCATATCTTCCTTGTTGAATACCTAATTTATTGATTTCGTTAAAATATAAGCCTTTTTGTATTATGGTAGAGATACCAGGTACTCCCTAAAGCTTATTACAAGGCCTCCATGACATAAAACACTTTTACTAGCAACCATAGTCATTGTATATAATCCTGGGACTAGAAAAATGGAATTTATTGAGTTTTCTCATGAATTACTAGGGGCCCTACCCAAATGGCCTCGAAATAAATTAGATCCTTAGAGTAATAATCCAGATATTAAAATCACTGGATCCAACTGCAGATTTCATAGAATAAGCTCAAAGCACTAGGTTGCTAAGCAACTACTGATAGAAGTAGCGAGCTATGTAAAACTTACAATGAAACAGATGATCTCTGAAGTTCTTTCTAGCTTCAACATTTTAAGAAAGCATCTATAACAAGGCTCACGAGTAAACATAAAATATACGTAATGAGTGATGAGAAATCTATACTAAGCACTGAAAAAAAAAAAACCTATTTACTACAAAGGTTACCATTTTGAATTTTGAGATTTGCTGGCCTTTTTCTAGAGACGTGTTTCTTGGATTGTTTTCTTTGGGGATTTTCCATGTACTTCCTCTGGCATTCTTCAGCAGATCGAGAACCTACAGCCAGAGCTACATCAGACCAGAAACCAGGTCTGTGTTTTGGAAGAGATGTGAAAGCACTGTGGAAAACCAAAATCAGTTAAATAACAAGAAATTCTAATCAATAGAAATGACCTCCCAAAACCATACCCGCTGATTCAAGGAGATCTACTGGCCAAAGGAATTCTACCAAAATCCTTGTAGATAACTATTCGGAAAGAAGACACTAATTCTTCCACTCAATAACTTATCCTAGTGCTTAAAATTTTCCTTTAAAGTTTTCTGCTCTCTGGCATTTTTTTTTTTTTTAAATGTAGTCATTTGTGTCAACTTCTGCTACAACCCTGACTCAACCAAGCTGGGAAAATCATCAAGGAAGTATTTAGAATCTAGTATACATATTACCAATCTCCTGCAAATAAGGTTTCATATATTGTGGTTAGGCTGACAACTCAGCCAAAAAAAAAAAAATACAAAACGAAAAAACACAACTATTTAACTCACCATTAACATAAAAATGGTACTAAAAGTGAGTGCTATTTCCACTCTATCAAGTCTGTATTTTTAATATTATTTCTTTGACAAAATGTATTTTTATTTCAATTTAGTTACAATTAATAGAAACAGATTTCATGTAACAGTTATGCTGGTAATTTTATTTTTTTCTGAAAGTTTTTTTTGTCTGTCGGTTCGTTTGTTTTTGCTATGGGTACATGCATTCTCCAGAGAGACAGAGAGAGAAAATGAGAAATCACCCTCCAGAGGGGATGGCCACACAACAATCCCTTCTCTTCCATGTTCCTCTCAGGATTTTGAGCACACACATCAAGCCACCAGGTCTGGGACTCATACCTCAGTTGGTCATGTGAGAGCAGGGCCTTAATCACTACACCACCTGCTAGTGCCTATGCTGGTAAATTTGAAATCAACTCTTGGGTTAAAAATCCTGGTTCTTAGTGTTTGCCAATTTTCATGTGGTAAATACTCCCATTTTATGATTGATTTCTTTTTATTTTGGAGAGGTTTTCACTATAGGGCACGTGTGCTCGCCAGACAGAGAGACAGAGAGACAGAAAGCGAGAAATCACCTCCAAGGGGGAATGGCCACGCCGCAATCCCTTCTTCTCCATTCTCCTCTCGGGATCTTGGGCACGCATGCACACGTGCCCCGCGCGAGTTTTAAGCCACCGGGTCTGGGTCGCAAACCGCAGTCGACCTCATGGGAGCCCAGCGACATAGCCATTACGCTAACTGCTGGTCCCAATTTTGTGGTTGATTTCAAGCTACCAACATAATCAAGCTGGCAAAAAATGTGTGACAGCATATGATTCTACAATATTTTCACCATGCAGATACAACAGATACAAAGAACCTCAAAGGCATAAATGGTAAAATGTGGTAAATTGGTAAATAATGAATTTTGAGTATTTTGTTCTTAATGAGATTATGGTATTTTTAATGAATTGGTTTAACAACCAATTTCTAAAATTCTTGAAAATTTAAAAATCAGCTCTTGGAAACAGCTACCAGTTCTATCATAAGCACAACACTCTACACCTAAGAGGAGAAAACTTAGAGGTCGTTAAACACTTGTTAACGAATGCTCTCTTTTGCATAATTAATCATCCCATATGTATTCCAAAGTGAAGAACTAGGATTTCAGGGCTCAAGCTTCCATTTGTGTATGTAAATCTAGGACTATCTGAAAGGACTATTTTAATAATAAAAATACTTAATGTTGCATTTAATAAGACATTAGCAAATAATTAACAAATCTCTTTTAGATTATCCCACATAATTTTAAAAAGGAAAATTTAAACATGTCACCCTAGGCAAACTTAAAACTTATTCTTACGCATAAAAGACCAAAATCTTTAATATGCCTACATTGTTCTTTGCCTAACTCTCTATTCTCGCCTTGTATTTTTCCTAAACTTTCAGTATTACAGTTTTTGTGGCCTTCTTTCAAAATTTAATTCGTTTTTCTTTTGTACTTTTATGTACAATCTATCTAAAATGTATTTACCTCCAATCTTTGGCTTAAATATTTTTTATTTATCCTATATATCCCATGCTGCCTTAATATGTATTTCCACAAATGTTTTTAAAAAAAGTGTATTCATTTATTTCTTCAGAGAAAGACTTCCACACTGCCATCTAACCACAGCTTCTGCCAGCTTGTGTCACACATAGGCACTGCATGCTTAGGAAAGTCCTAAGAGGCAATCCCAAGATCTTTCGCATACGAGTTCAGCTGTATCACCATTGCTCCATCACTGAGCCCCTCATAAACATCTTACACTGATTATTTGCTAATACCTGTATATCCTATTGGGATTCAAGCATGAAAAAGAGTACAATGCAATGGACTACTTCAGAGCTTACAACAAAAATTTGAACAAGAAAATAAGTAAATAAGTATATAAAATAAGCAAATAAACTCGTAGACTCTACCACTGCAGATTTCAACTCAGTAGGTCTAAGATGATGGTAGTTTGCGTTTATCAAAAGCTCCTCAGGTGATTATTTTGCTGTGCAGTTGAGACTGGAATCGCTTTAGGTCATTCATAAGAGACCATCTCTAATTGAGGTATCAATGGGAACAGGTGGAGACAAGAAAAGGATTCAGGAAGGAGTTACGTGAGATAAAATTTGAAGTATGGGGACCAGCAGATGGCGTAACGGTTATGTCGCTGGACTCCCACATTTTCGATTGCAGTTCAAGTCCCAGATGCGGTGCTTAAAACTCACAAGGCAGCACATATGTGTGTGTTCCCAAAATCCTAAGAGAAGAATGGAAGAAAAGGAACTGTAGTGTGGTCATCCCCCAACAGGTGATTTCTCACTTTGTCTGTCTGTCTCTCCTGAGAGCTCACACACCCTACAGCAAAAATCTCTCATTTAAAAAAAAAAATTGAAGCATGGATAAAAATATATTAAGTGACAATGAGACAACAGCATTGGCAAACAAATGAGAATAAGAAAATATAACATGGCTAGGGAATGGCAAGCTTTCATATTAATGGCAAGCTTTCATATTAATTGTAAACTTTTATTTTTCACATTAATTTAAAAAATTAATATACAATAAAATTGACTCTTTGGTGTATGGTTCTATGACTACTGACATACAGATTTGTATAACCATTATGACAATTAGGATACAGAACAGTTCTGTTACACCAGAAGAAATTTCTCTTGCTACTTCTTCATTTTCATATTCCTCCTCCCCACAATAACCAGTAGCAATTCCTGATGTTTTCTTTCACTTTAGTTTTACCTTTCCAGAATGTCATATCACGGTACATAACCTTTTAAGCTGCCTTCTTTCCACTCAGCATAATGCTTCTGATTCATCTAAGTTATTAGATGTATTAATAGTTCTTCCTTTTTATTGCTTAGTAGCCCACAGTTAGAACATGCAATTTATGCCAAGAGTACCAAGAAATCAGGGAGAATGGAGAGCTTAATAAAGCAAACTGAAAATATTTTATGAAATCCTATCCTCATCCTGTAATTTTGATATATTTTCATTTTTGTTCAGTTCAGAATATTTCCTGCTTTCACTCAGACTGTCTTTCTCCTAAGACTTCCTCTTTGATCCACGGACTACATATAAATGTGTTATTTAATTTTCAACTGCTTGGAAATTTTCCTGTTCTTTTAACTGTAGTTAAGTCAATTACTGCCACAGAGAATACTCTTTGTATGATTTCAATTATTAGGTATGTTTTATGATTACATATTATTTTGTGAATAATTGACCTATCCTTAGAAAAAAATTGTCTTTTTAGGTGGAGCATTCTACTGATATAAATGTTAATTAGATAGAATTGAAGACGGTGATTTTTTTATATATGATTGCTAATTTTCTTTCCACTAGTTCTATGAATTATTTATTTTTGAGATTTTTTTAGCTATAGGGTGTGTGCACTCTCCAGAAAGACAGAGAAAGTGAAAAATCCCTACCCCTCCCTAGGAAAATCCCTTCTCCTCTTGGGATTTTCGACATGCACGCATATACACCTTGTATAAGTTTCAAGCCTCCAGGTTTGGGTCTTGAACTGGGCCACGGGGGAGTCTAACGTTTTAACCACTATTCCACCTGCTGGTCCTTTTCCTTCCTTTATTTTACTCAGAAGTGATGGTCATGTCTTATTCTCTTTAAATTCCATAAGTGTTCTCATCATTTAAATCTCCTGGATGGATTTCAATACCTTCTTCTCTCTTGAACATGACTATTTTCACCTGCCTCTTAACAGAGAATCCAAACAGAAAATATCTAAAAAGAGACCTGATTCTCAGGCTGGCCTCACTGCCTTGTAGTTAGGGGAGGCAGATCTCATATGGCCAGCCATGGTTCAAATCTCAGTCCCAGCAGCTTGAGAAACATGTCAGGTGCATATTAATGTGTGCCCCAAATCCTGCCAGACAATGGAGAAGAAATGGAGAAAGAACTGCAGTAAGATGATGCCCCACTGGGGAGTGCTTTCTTCCTCTCTGTGTCTCACTGGCATGTGCATTCATCCCTTGACAATTCAAAACAAGTGAACAAACAAAAACTTGATTCCCAATCTCAACCTATTCCCTCCTCTAATATACTCTATACTACTATCTACCATTTATTTAAGTCAGGTGCCACATAATTGATACATTTTGTATTTAATATTGTACTTATACTGATTTCTAGATTTCATTCAATATTCTCCATCTTTATAGCCCTCATCTCAGTGCGGAACACAATAAACTTCAATAACCCCCATAACAGTGCCTTTCCCAAAGGAATCTTTTCAAACTATATCATGACGCCCTTAAATGCCTTATTGTTTGCACATAAAAAAAAAAAGAGGGGGGGTGGGGGGCAGCAGGTGGCATAGTGGTTAAGGCACTGGACTCCAACATGGCTGATCAAGCTTGAGTCCCAGACCCAGAGGCTTGAAACTCATGCTGGGCACGTATGTGTGCATGCCCCAAATCCCGAGAAAATGAAGGAGAAGGGATTATAGTGTGGCCATCTCTCCTCAGAGCTGATTTCTTGCTTTCTGTCTCTCTGTCTCTCCAGCAAGCGCACATGCCCTACGGCAAAAAACAAAACAAAACAAAAAACAACAAATAACTCAAAAAAGAAAACGAACTCTTAACTATGATATAGAAGGCTATTGTATAAGTGGTCAATGCCTATGCCTATCTCTCTGCTACTCTGCTACAATTCACTGTGCTTTAATAAAAGCAAAAGCAGTCTTACTTGAGTTCCTCCTGTATCAAAATTTCTGTAGTCTTTGTTTAGGTTGTGCCCTGTCCCTATGATGTTATTTCTCTAGATTTTTATATGTCTGACATGATCTTATCCTTAAATCTCCAGATAAGCATTATCGAGAGAGAGCATTCCTGACCACACTACCTGTAGTTCTCCATACCAGTTTCTCGTTTGCTTCCTTCATAGGATATATCACTGTATATAGTTCATGTTTACAAATAAAGTGTCTATCTTCCAATTATATTGCTCCTCAAGAAAAAGGATGTTGTCTATTTGCCTTTGTTTGTTCTTTTGTTGTTTTGTTTTGTATCCTCAAACATTCTAAATTGGCTGGCATATAGAAGGTATTCAATAAATAAGTGCTAAATGAACAGAAGGGCAGTATTTTTAATGAGTTTTACTTCAAGATCTGTACAAATCACCTATTTTGAGACTCTATTTTTCCTTATAAATGGGGGGGGAGACCATTTTAAATAATCTACAAGTTTTAATGCAGCTTTAAGGTTTTTAACTATAAATTTAATTTTATTTCTTAAATTTACTAGAGGACACTTGTGCTTACTGGAGACAGAGAAAGAGAGAAAGTACTCCCCATCAGGGATAATCACACAACAACACCTTCTCTATCTTTTCAGGATTCTGGACATACGCATACTCTCATCTGGCACATTTTTTCAAGTCCCTGGGCTCAGGACTTGAACTGTATAATCAGCCATATGGGATCCAGCCACTTTAATCACCACTGGCTGGCCTTAAAATATTCCTTAAAATGCAAAGCTAAGAGAATAGCATTTGGCTCTCTTGCAATATTAATGGAAGTGAAAAGGTTATTTTTATTTTCCTCACATATAGGTTTAGAGATGGCCACAAAGTACCACTAGATGGTACCCATATTTTCCCTCTATTCCCTGTACAAATTGTAGTTTCTCCCATTTTCTTGGATGCCACCCTCCACGTTAATGGTTAGAAGTCATCAAAACGCCTCTTTATTGCTGATTTTATGTCTTCAACTGTTTTGTGGCTGATTAGAATTATTCATTTTATTTTATTTATTATTATTATTCAACTTGACCAGAGAGAGTAAGCAGGCCTCCAAGACTTGAACCATGGTCAGCCATGTGGAGTCCAGTGCCTTAACCACCATACCACCTGCTGGCCACTGATTTGCAGATATTTCAGAGTAAAATCTAACTACTTACCAATGAAGCTTCTCTACTTCCTTCTCATTCCATTCCTCATCCTGAGTGAAACCAGGTAAACATTCTGAGAGATGACTGTTAATCCTGTCAGTTCCCATCACCTCAGTTATTGGAAACTCATTCTTAACATCAGATTGCTTAAGATTTTCTTCAGATCTAACTTTCTTTTGCTTGATATGAAACTCATTTTCACTTTGTTCAGTTTCTGATTCTGAAATCACTGGAGTATTTCTTGTGTTTCTTGTGCTTTTTCTAAGGTGAATCATTCTTTCTTTGGTATTTCTTGCTCTGGTTTTCTTAACAATTCTAGCTTTTCTTCTAATTTCCTTTTCAGTTTCACTCTCTTCACTTGACAAATCTGATGAAAAATGATGCTTGTAAAATGGCCTAGCTCCTTGCTTTTGGGTTTTCTTCAACTGTGGTAACAACCTGGTATTTATCTTAAAGTCAGAGGTGACCATTTGTTCCTTTTTAGAGTCAGGTATTTCTATTTTATGATTGACAGTGAGTATATCATATTCAGTGCAATCTTCCTTGTTTTTACTTTCATGATTCACATTATACTCAAACGTATTTTCTAAAGTCCCTGTGGGCTTATTGATGGGACTTACAGTTTTATTTAAGTCTGATTCTCTTTCTTTTTGACTCTTGGGTGCTACAAAATCTGTTATTGTTTTAACAGAGTCAGAGGACAGATTATACTTCATGCATCTTTGCTCTATCAGCTTTTTAGTTTTAAGTGGTGTTACTAAAATATAAGCTTCCTTCTGATTGACAGTCATGTATTTTCTTTCTTCATCTGAAAAAATCTCTTTTCTTGAGGTTAGAATATCAATAGACACATTCAATTCTTCAGTTCTCTCTTTAATTTTGTAATACAAAACAAAGATCAAGTCTCAAATTAGTTATAAACTAAATTAGGTACAGAAACAATAATGACACAAATGAAATATACTATTTTTTTCACAAGCTCTATTGTATACTCTATGTCACAATAACTTTCCTGAAGAACAGATTTATTCAGATTACTGCTTTTCCAATTTTAAACACATATTATTGTTTATATGAACCCATCAATGACTTCTCAGTCTGTTGGCATACCTATAAGCTGCTCTGCCTGGCTTTCACCTAGTTGTAACCTCTTACTATTCTCAAAACTGAACCATATTCTGTGTCTCTCAGAGCTCTTTCTGATTCTCAAGTTTTTTTGATTCTCAACTTCCATTAATTTCACTCAGTCTATGTAGAAATTTTTCTCTCATCTACAAATCAAACCACTAAGTGCTCTGGTTCCGTTCTTCAGCCCAACAAATCTATAAGCTTTGTTTGCTCTGACATCTTAAACTGAATGAAAGCTCTATTCAAGTTTCCAGAATACTATTAAATAATGCCATGTTTGACAGTGTATTAATATTTACAATATAACTGCACATTCTGTCTTATCTTTCAATTAGAATGGTAAAAATCATTCATGGTAACAACCTTATCTTCTTACTTAGACTTTTTATTTTTTACTGAAGCTAAAACATAGACTTTCACATATACAATAGACACTAAATAAGTATTTGTTAAATCAACTCTCTGGAAGTAGAACACTTAGGACCCAAAAGAAAACCACTACAGCACTAAAATCTCACTAGGTATGTAATATATATATTAGAAATTAAGGACCAAGTTATTAGGAACATGGCTCCACTGTCATTCCTGATGGTGGCCATAAAGACATACTTTTGCAGAATCCCCAATAATGCTACAAACTATCATGGAAAAATAGCCAAAACAGAATAACTTGGAAATCTTTATTATATATCACCAAACAAAGCAAGTTAAAATGAATGTTGCTCTCCAATTCAAAATTTCAGAAACTAGAGATCTGACTAACTCAAAGCCTAACTTTAAATTATCTGATTATAAGCCAAGCCCCTAGGCTTTGTGGTTAAGGGAGCAAGATCCTAACAGCTGACCACGCAGTTCCTGGCCCCACAGCATGGAAAACATGCCAATGAGTGTGCATATGTACCCCAAATCCTGACAGGACAGGGATAGGGAGAAGGGATTGTGGAGTGACCATGCCTCACCTGGGGGGTGTGCTTCATCACTCTCTGTCTCCCTGTCTCTCCGATGAGTGCACATGCCCTCTGAGAAGAAAAAGTTATCAAATTGTAACTGTAAATGAATCTAAATTTTAAATCACTGTGTCAATCCTACTCATGCAATATACAACAGCCTATGCATAGTACATGCCATTGTTTACAAGTAAAACAACAAAAAGAAAGACCGATGGATAATAATGAACGCTGCAGAGAAAAGAAGCTTCTAAATTATAATTCATGGAGAAGTGGTACCAATCAAAACTACCCTAGAAAGTTTCTACAAGATTTTTCACTGGTATCATGCAAAAGTAGTTCATAAGGTTCATGGAAAATGGAGTTAAAGTACGAGTTTATTTTGGTGCAAAAAATTTTTGAAGCCCACATATGCTTCCTTCAATAATATGTATTTTTCATGAATTTTTTGAAGACCCCACATCTATCTTCAAACAATAAGAAAAGTTTTCTTCTAACTCCTCATCTAAATCCAATTCCAATGTTCAATTTGGAATTTAAAAATTTTGAACATTCTAAGTTTGAATAAGACATTTCCATTCAGAATATGTTTATTCATTTTCTTTAAAAACTTAAAAACATTGGGAACCAGCAGTTAGCGTAATGGCTATGTCGCTGGACTCCCACGTAGTCGACCGCGGTTCGCATCCCGGACCCGGTGGCTTAAAACTCACGCCGGGCGCGTATGCGTGCGTGCCCAAGATCCTGAGAGGAGAATGGAGGAGAAGGGATTGTGGCGTGACCATCCCCCCTGGGGGGGTGATTTCTCGCTTTCTGTCTCTATGTCTCTCTCTGTCTGGCGAGCGCACGCGCCCTATAGCAAAAATCTCTCTCTCAAAAAAAAAACAAACAAAAAAACGCCAAAACAGAATAACTTGGAAATCTTTATTATATATCACCAAACAAAGCAAGTTAAAATGAATGTTGCTCTCCAATTCAAAATTTCAGAAACTAGAGATCTGACTAACTCAAAGCCTAACTTTAAATTATCTGATTATAAGCCAAGCCCCTAGGCTTTGTGGTTAAGGGAGCAAGATCCTAACAGCTGACCACGCAGTTCCTGGCCCCACAGCATGGAAAACATGCCAATGAGTGTGCATATGTACCCCAAATCCTGACAGGACAGGGATAGGGAGAAGGGATTGTGGAGTGACCATGCCTCACCTGGGGGGTGTGCTTCATCACTCTCTGTCTCCCTGTCTCTCCGATGAGTGCACATGCCCTCTGAGAAGAAAAAGTTATCAAATTGTAACTGTAAATGAATCTAAATTTTAAATCACTGTGTCAATCCTACTCATGCAATATACAACAGCCTATGCATAGTACATGCCATTGTTTACAAGTAAAACAACAAAAAGAAAGACCGATGGATAATAATGAACGCTGCAGAGAAAAGAAGCTTCTAAATTATAATTCATGGAGAAGTGGTACCAATCAAAACTACCCTAGAAAGTTTCTACAAGATTTTTCACTGGTATCATGCAAAAGTAGTTCATAAGGTTCATGGAAAATGGAGTTAAAGTACGAGTTTATTTTGGTGCAAAAAATTTTTGAAGCCCACATATGCTTCCTTCAATAATATGTATTTTTCATGAATTTTTTGAAGACCCCACATCTATCTTCAAACAATAAGAAAAGTTTTCTTCTAACTCCTCATCTAAATCCAATTCCAATGTTCAATTTGGAATTTAAAAATTTTGAACATTCTAAGTTTGAATAAGACATTTCCATTCAGAATATGTTTATTCATTTTCTTTAAAAACTTAAAAACATTGGGAACCAGCAGTTAGCGTAATGGCTATGTCGCTGGACTCCCACGTAGTCGACCGCGGTTCGCATCCCGGACCCGGTGGCTTAAAACTCACGCCGGGCGCGTATGCGTGCGTGCCCAAGATCCTGAGAGGAGAATGGAGGAGAAGGGATTGTGGCGTGACCATCCCCCCTGGGGGGGTGATTTCTCGCTTTCTGTCTCTATGTCTCTCTCTGTCTGGCGAGCGCACGCGCCCTATAGCAAAAATCTCTCTCTCAAAAAAAAAACAAACAAAAAAACAAAAAAAAAACTTAAAAACAGTCTTCATTTTCACTTTGATTATAAAACAAAACAGAAAAAAGGTGATTTAAACTAATGGCTTTAACTTAACATAAAATATTAAACTTGCTAATATTTACAGGCTCTTTAAATTCTAGTGTGCACGATTTTCAATTACTCTGAAAATCCAGTTAAACTGAAATTTGATAGTCTTTATTAATAGTCTTATTTATAAATTCAGTCTTTAATAATTCCTATAAACATATAAAATAATACATAATTTTGTGATCTAAAAAATTATTTAGTACCCAGATTAAAAGAGGCATTCTTGTAAGTAAGTAGGCATTTAAAGTAGTGGATTACTTTATTATGCAAGTCAGTTTCTATAAAATTAAAATAAAATAATTAAAACCATTAAAATGGTTTATCATTTCAGATTAGGAAACTTAACAAGATTACTTCTATCAAAAACATTTCACACAGCAGCTTTCTAGTTATCATTATGAATTAAAGATATATTACCTTGTTTCTGACTTTTAATAAATCTTTTACTTGTTCTTTCACAATTTTCAAGTTTCTCTGATAACAAATTTTTAGACTCCTTTTTGCCAGTTAATTCCTTCAAAACAAACAAACTTGCTTTTAACAACTTCTACTTAAACAAGATTAAACATTTTATAGTAACATGATTTCAAACAGTATGCATTAAGCAAACAAACTTCTAGGGACTTAGTAGTTCTAGAAATTTCATTCATGAAGGCATTCAGAAACTCATTTGCAGGGCTTGAGCTTTAGAAGCACCATCTAGATACCCACTATCTTACATACTTTCTTCACTGATTTAAAACTTTGGTTTTTCAAATGCTTTTTTATAAAGTATTTAAGTTTTACTCTAAGAGCTAAAACTATTGTTATTTTTGTCTGTACCTTTTCAATGGGTACTGGGAAAATAAATATCAAAATATTTACTTGCATTCCCAAAGTTAATGAAAAATTGGTAATTAATAGTTATTAAAGGACTCTTCTGATTTGGTCCTCAACTTATTCAGTAGTAGCATATTCTGCTTTAAAAATCAAACACTGGATAGTAAAGATCTTACGTGATTACAGAAGTCATGTCTTCCATTTTTAGTAGTATTGCTTAGTCTGCCATCTGGGAGCTTTAATGTTGGGTTATTTTGGCAATTAATATGATAAATATTTAACTCCGTAGCTTCTGGCAATCCATGGCACTTATTCTTAAGTTCTATGAGTACAAATATGGAGATTTCAATAAATGTTTATATAAAAGGTGTGTTGCTCTTCTACATTAAGAACTATCTTTGAGAAACCTGCCTAAACCAAGGTCACAAATATTTACTGTAATTTGATTATGATATAAAGCATTTTGATTTGGACAGAATCACCATGTTTGATTCAAATCTCTTTTATTTCCCTCAAAAAAAAAAAAAACACAGAAAAACTGGGCAGTCATATAATTTGTAACTATCAATTTTGGATCTTCTTTGCCACATCAAAAAACAAAATAGTAATATTAATCTATTTCGTAAATACCAATGTAACTATCCAACGCAACTGCCTATCAACTAAACAGAAAGCTAATAACTTGGAATTATGTACATGAAGAATTACATGGAATTATGCTTCAATCAGTTTATAGTACTCCAACATATAACTAAATCTATGCTAAAAGCAAATGATAACATATACTCTACAGTTATTGAGCTAAAATTCTAAATAAGTTTTAAAAAGACTCACAGAAAAGTATAAAAACAGATCCAGGCATGGTGGCACTTGAGAGCCTGGAAGCTACATTGGAGGCACAAATTAGGTTCACGGGCAACCTGAACAAGGTGAGCACAGTTGCATGTGACTGAAATCCTAGCTACTGGAAAGCTAAAACGGGAGCATCCTAACATAGTGAGGGCATATCAAAAATACCTGTCTCAGGGCCAGCAGGTGGTATAGTGGTTAAAGTGCAGGATTCTCAGATGGCCAACCACAGTCCAAACCTGGTGGCCTGAAAAATCACACAGGGCGCACGTGCTTGCATGCCCAAAATCATACGCGGGAAAGGGATTACAGTGTGGCTATTCCCCAGGGGTTAATTTCTTACTTTCCCTTGTTTCTCCCTTTCTTTCTCCAGCAAGTGCCTGTGCCCAAGCCAAAAATCTTAATAAAAAGAAAAAGAAAAAAAAAAAAACCTGCCTCTCTCTGCCTTTCTCTCTCTCCCTCTATCAGAAAATGCACACAAGGGACCAGCAGTTGGCATAATGGCTATGTTGCTGGACTTCCATGTAGTTGACTGCAGTGAGAGTCCTGGACCTGGTGACTTAAATTCATGCCAGGCACATGTGTGTGAAGCCCAAGATCCCAAGAGGAGAATGGAGGAGAAGGGACTGTAGCGTGGCCATCCCCCCTGGGGGGTGATTTCTCGCTTTCTGTCTCTATGTCTCTGTCTGTCTGGCGAGTGCACGTGCCCTATAGTGAAAATCTCTCCAAAAAACAGAAAATGCAAATAAGTCAGGGTGGTGGCACATATTTGTAGACCCCTCACAACAGAGAGATTCTGCCTTCTCATAAACATTTTTGTTATTCTTCTGGAAGCTGTACTCTAAAGATACACAATAAAGACCAACTAGATAACTAGATGATGTACTGGTTAAGATGGCTGGATCCCATATGGCTGACTGCATAGTTTTAATCCTGGACCCAGAAGGTTGAGAAACACATCACCATGTGTATGTGCGTGCCCAAAATCCCAAGAGAAGATGAAAGAGAAGGAATTGCAGCACAGTCATCTCACCTAGGGGTGAGGGTAAGGTGGTGCCATGTACCCTATAATTTAAAAACAATAAAAAAGAGAGAGAGAGAGTCATTTCAGGGTACAAGAGAAATGAAGATTTTCTACTGATAATTCAGCCTCCAGCAAACAAGCTAGCATGATGGATCTAAGGGTACTGTAGCTAACCATCCAAATACTATTAGAGTTAACATATTCTTCAATATCTACTGAATCTGCTGCACAAAGCGATCACAACAGAACAACAGAGAGATTCCAGATCACCTCTTTCTGCTTGCTCCTGAACATTGAGATTGAACTTCAAGAATTAGGAAGAAACACATCATCCGTCAGATGACTAGAAATCACCGCAGGACCACAAGAAATATGGGAAAGCAAGAAAATACCTCTCCTCCAAGGGAAAAGAAGAACTCCTCTTAATCCACAAGCATTTCAATGGAAATCATGGAAATATCTGATAAAGAATTTAGAACATTCACAATGGTGAAGCTAACAGAGATGGAAGAGAAGAGAGATCGTGAACAGCGCAAGAAGCAGGAGAAAGGAGCTGACAAGCTCAAGGGGGTGAGGAAATTCTTGCAAGATCTAAAAGAGGAATTGCACACTTTAAAAAAGAATCAAACGAAACTGTTAGAGATGAAGACTATAATATAGGAAGTCAAAATCTCCCTTGAAAGTATTAAAAGCAGACTAGATCATTCAGAAAATAGAATCTCAGACATAGAAAATTGCTGGCCTAGAAAAATCCACCACAAAGACTGAGAAAATTGCCCCCAAATTTGAAAATAGTATACGAGAAGTACTAGATACCATCAAATGTCCAAACATCTGGATAACTGGCATTCCAGAAGGCGAAGAGACCAATAAGGGCGTTGATAATCTATTCCATGAAATTCTGCAAGAAAATTTTCTAAACCTAGAGAGGCACTCAAAGATCCAATCCCAAGAAATACAAAGTACCCCAAATAGAATCAATCCAAGAAGATCTTCTCCAAGACACATTATAGCCAGGTTGACCAAAACCACAGAGACAAGATGCTTAAATTG
>NW_006160214.1:879962-880230 GCF_000334495.1 Tupaia belangeri chinensis
CAGGAAAATTAAACACAGACACACAGAAATAAGAGTTCAAAAACTAAGAGAGTAGCCAACTTAATCGTAGGGACAAGACTGAAGTTGAATATTAAATACCAGAATTCAATCGGGTGGATCGAACCACAACAGAAGATAAAGTACATGAGACTGAATTGGTGAAGTATAATTTTATGACTTTTGACTAAAATATTGCTGATTTTCTTATAGACTTTGTTATCTGGTTGTAAGGATTTGTGTCCTGTCTTGAGATATGGATAGGTTCATG
>NW_006160214.1:880433-904757 GCF_000334495.1 Tupaia belangeri chinensis
AAGAATGTAAATTAAGTTGGAAAAAAAAGTTTCAGAAAAAAAATACCTATTGGATGACTGCAGTATGCTATATAGCGCCAGCTAGGTACTACCTTATAGGATGTTCATTCTACTCACTGAAGTTTATGCCTAAATTTGGACTTGTGTTCATAGAAATGTATATATCAGCTATGTTTGCTATGAAAATATTTAGATTAATTAAGATCTTTAGTGACTCAATAAAATGTGAGGTGAAAACAGTATAGAAAGCAAACATCGATACCAGAGACAGTGTGAGAGGAGAGTGGGAGATGGCAGAGGGTAAGAGATAGGGAATCAAGGATGAGGGAAAAAAAGCAAAACATAGGAAACAAGCAATGGAAAATTATTTGTGGGCAATAACATGTACACTGATGTGCTTGATTAAGCCAATATATAGTATACTCTGGATGGAAAATCTCATTTTGTATGTTGTAATGATGTACAGTGAATGAATGTAAATAAATAAATTTAAATGAAAAAAGACAGAGAGATAAACAAGGAATGGTTCCCGCTCTTGAGGATATTACTATATAGTAAAGAATGCTGACATTATAATAGATCATTTATAATATCCACTGGTAAGTGTATAACAGGATGTTATAGTATTAAATGTTATATGTTATAGTATTAAATATGCAAAACTACATTTTTGGTAAATTATTAAAACAAATAAATACAATTATATCATCCTAAATTACCATGGGTTGGCACCTTAACATAATCTTAGTGGTTTAATGGTACATGTGACTTGATTTTGTTGTAATTGTTTTTTCATGGAAAATGTAATGATGATGGTAATAAAAATACCACCAAACTACCACCACTCAGAATAACTTCTGTGATATCAAGATAGTGTCTAACAATTCTATGAAACAAGTATCTAGTAAATCACACTAGAAATGTGATACATGAAACATGAAACATAATAGAACACAGTAATATCTGCCCCTAGACTAAGCTTCCCGAAGGGATGCATCATATTTTTTCATCTCTATGTTCCTAACACTTAACATAAATCAAAGTTCAAAGAAGGTGCTTTAAAAATATTGTTTAGTGGGGCCAGCAGGTGGCATTGTTGTCAAGGTGCTAGACTCCCACATGGCCAACCACAGTTTGGGTCCTGGACCTAGCATCTTGAAATTTCAACTGGGTATATGTGCATGCACGCCCAAATTCCCAAGGTGATTTCTTACTTTCCCTCTCCCAGTTTCTCCCTGTATCTCTGGTGAGTGCACATGCTATATGGAAAACATCTTTAAAAAAATTATTGAGTGATTTTCCTATAGACACAACTGGTATATAAAATCATTTACTCAATTTTAGTCTTTTAAGTTAATATTCAACTTCATTTGCTACTTCTTTTCAGAAATACTTTACCAAAAGTATTCACAATTCAGCTCAAATTTATAAAAAGTACTGCTCTCAGTAAAAGGAGAAGGGGGAAGAAAGATATAAGATTTAAGACCAAAAATGATTAATAAAAACGTGAGATATACTTTCAGAATTTTTTCCTGATTGGGGATAAAAAAGTAGGAAGATGCTGTGGCCCAGAACTTCAGAATATTCAAGATGTTCTAGCCACAACAATGAGAAAGGGTTGAGTGGGAAAAGGAGCAATAGTGAGGGAATTTTTGGTAGCAGAGGGAAGTAGTTATCCACATGTTTAAATATTGCTTTCTCTGTAACAGAAAGAATAAGTGAAGATTCAGAACTGGAGGAAATTAAATTACAGAGGGGAAGAGAGTGGTTACAGTGAGATACAAGTGCATTTATATCTACTTCAGTGCCTTTTTTTTTCTCTTTTTTTTTTTTTTTGACAGGTTTTCACTATAGGGCGCGTGCGCACGCCAGACAGACAGAGAGACAGAAAGCGAGAAATCACCCCCCAGGGGGGATGGTCACGCCGCAATTCTCCTCTCGGGATCTTGGGCACGCACACACATGCGCCCAGCGTGAGTTCTAAGCCACCGGGTCCCAGATGCAAACTGCGGTCGACTATGTGGGAGTCCAACGACATAGCCATTACACTAACTGCTGGTTCCCCTTGTACAAGTTTTGAAAAGCTCTTAGTTACAAGGTCAAGGTAAAATCAGTAGAAATATATACATGATATTTTAGTAACTTTTATTCATTTATATTTAGAAAGGGCTGCAAATGAATGGTTCACTATTTTTTTTTTTTAGGGGTAGAAGAGGCATATGAAGCAGAAAAATATATAATACATATTATATATGTATAATATATATTGTAGTGTATATGCGGGGAGAGACAGAAAACAGGCAAAGAGCTGACAGAATAGTTTTGTCAACCACCTTTACAGCAATCGTCCTGCAAGATAATAGGCCATTTCCTCCGTGAAAAGAAACTGGCTTTGTCTATTAAGAGAAATGAAATTTAATATAAAAATATAAATGTATTTACTATAGGAGTTAGGTAGACAGGCTGCCTAAATGCCTTAAATCTAAAAATGAACAATCATCTTTCATTGATGTATACATCAGTGTCCTTTTGTATACTAATTCATTAAAAAGTGTTATTTAATTAAGTGAGCTGAATGCTGACCATGAACAGTCTACTTTAGCAATTTTTTCTTTAGCAGTGAAAAAACAGGAATCTTAGGGTATATAAATCAAAGAACACAACACTATATATTATAAATGATAAACAATGTAGAGCTTATATAAGAGTTTATCACTATACCAACAGAGAAGAAAAGACCAAACATACCCAAGTTATCACAATCAAGGTCATATGTGGTACTAGCTTTTTGGAGGACATCTATTTGACTTTCTCCTGCATCATTTTTCATTGATTTTTGTATGTCTGGGACAAATCTTCCAGTTTTCTGTTTAGGTCTGGACTTTTCCTTGTTCTTTTCACCATTCCTATAAACAATTATATTATTTTTCCTGTAATATTGGTTCTCAAAGAAAAAAAAAGAATCCAAATCTACAAACAAACAAATGAAATCCTTTCAGGGAAAGCTTTTCTCTCCCCAGGTAAGAGTACTTTTAATATTTTTAATCCTTCATGACTTTCAGTCCTTTCTCCATAAAAACCTCAAGTCAAAGGACTCAAATTTAACCTAAACATATTGTAATCTAGGCTCTTTTAATTCTTATATATGTTGACTATAAGAAAGCTAAGGGACAAATCCTGCCATTTGCTGAAATATAAATATACTCATTTATTTATACACTTTCTACTGCTGCTTTTTTGTTTCAAAGGCAGAGCTGAGTCAGTGCAATAGTGACAACATACCCGCAAAAAACACTATTTTAACCTGCACAGAAAAAAACTTGCTAGCCTCTGCTCTAAGTATTGTGATTAAATTTGAGCTCTGTATTCTCTACCTCCTAAAAGATAAGAATTTTTCAAATTCTTCTTGTTTCCTCAGTGTTAACCACAATTTGTTAAGTAGCTGATACTCAATGACAGAGAGCATGAATGAAAGAGAAAACACCAAGAAATTCGGATTACTATTTAACAGATCTGACTCCTGAAGTGTAGGTGATCGAGGCTAACTCTAAAATAATGTGAAACGCTTTGGCCTAGCCATCATGGCACAGTTGTACACCACTTTCCAATGCTGGAAGTCATATAAAAGTAAAGAGTATTAGTTCTCAGGTCTGCCTGCACATCCTTTGCATGTATGTACCCATGATCCTAACTTGCTGGAAGGGCTGGGGGAGGATCATGATGCAAGGCCCTGTTGAGGGTGCTTATTTTTCCCTTTCTCTGTGTCTCTCATGAAAGAAAGAAATAAACTTTAAAAAAAAAATTATTTTCCTTTTTGATTTACCCAATGTGACAGAAACTTTAGTAAAGTGTTATTGTTTCTGAAATTCTTCTAAGATCACAGAAAGCTTCAAAACTGGTAGTTCCCAGGACCAGCAGTTAGCGTAATGGCTATGTCGCTGGATTCCCATGTTGTCGACGGCGGTTCGTGTCCTGGACCCGCTGGCTTAAAATTCACACCGGGCACGTGTGTGTGCGTGCCCAAGATCCTAAGAGGAGAACGGAGGAGAAGGGATTGCGGCATGGCCATCCCCCCTGGGGGGTGATTCCTCGCTTTTTATCTGTCTCTCTGTCTGGTGAGCGCACACGCCCTATAGCAAAAATAAAAAATAAATAAATAAAACAAAAACTGGTAATTCCCACCAATCCGTCAAGTTAAAAAAAGAAAAAATAAATAAAACCACTTTACACTGCCCAAATGAATATATACATTTATAAAAACTCATTAAATTTTATACATAAAACTGATACATTATATTAAATGTAAATTATAGTTCAATTAATCTTTAAAAACTTAATACGTTACCTTAATTGTTCTAGAAAATTATCAACGTATTCCTTCCAATTTTTTGGAAATCCAAACATAAATTTCCTTATGAGAAAACAGGGATATCCTATTTAAGGATGATAAACAAACAAAAAATTATCTAAAAGTCTAAGACTTTAAAAAGATATGTATTAGTTTGTTCAAGATATTATGTATTAGTTTGTTCAGTGTACCAGCTCGGTCATACATATTAAGAATTTGGTAGTTAACAAAGCAGACAAAAATCCCTGCTCTCATGGAACATGCCTTCTATTGTAAAAGAGAAAGCAAATCAGTAAGTAAAATATCTTGTCTATCAGATGGTTAAGCAGAGAGGACAGATCGGGATCCCTATATGCTCATGTGGGAGTAGAAGGGTGGATAAGAATTTTAAAAAGGATTGTCAGGGAAGTACTTACTAAAATAGTCATTTGAACAAAGTCCTGAAGATCACAAGGGAGTAAGTCAAGTGGCAACATGGGGTTAGAATTCTGGAAGTAGAGGGAAGAGAAGTTGAAGGGCTATAAGGAAGAGTATTCCTGACCTGTTAGTGGAATTTCTGTAGTTAAGAAATTAGTAAGCGATTAGTGTAATTGAAGTGGCATGAGGAGAAGTTAGCACCAGCAGGCTGCTCAGATAGATAATAAAAGCAGAGGGAGAGCATGGGAGATTATAAGATCTTGGGGTCATTTTACATATCTGGCCATTAACTCTGGGCAAGATGAGAAGCTATGGAAAGATTCTGATTGAGGGAGCTATAGGGTCATATTTTTTTATATTTTTAAAGTTGCTACAGGGTGCATGTACATGGAAAGACAAAGAGAAAAACAGGAAGGCAAAGTGAGAAAGTACCCCTGAAGAAAAGATGTCCATAACTCCATCCTTTCTCCTTCATTCTTCTCTCAGGATTTTGGGCATGCACACACATGTCTGGCATGTTTTTTAAGCTGCCAGGTCTGAAACTTGAACCACAGTCAGTCGGGATCCCTATATGCTCATGTGGGAGTAGAAGGGTGGATAAGAATTTTAAAAAGGATTGTCAGGGAAGTACTTACTAAAATAGTCATTTGAACAAAGTCCTGAAGATCACAAGGGAGTAAGTCAAGTGGCAACATGGGGTTAGAATTCTGGAAGTAGAGGGAAGAGAAGTTGAAGGGCTATAAGGAAGAGTATTCCTGACCTGTTAGTGGAATTTCTGTAGTTAAGAAATTAGTAAGCGATTAGTGTAATTGAAGTGGCATGAGGAGAAGTTAGCACCAGCAGGCTGCTCAGATAGATAATAAAAGCAGAGGGAGAGCATGGGAGATTATAAGATCTTGGGGTCATTTTACATATCTGGCCATTAACTCTGGGCAAGATGAGAAGCTATGGAAAGATTCTGATTGAGGGAGCTATAGGGTCATATTTTTTTATATTTTTAAAGTTGCTACAGGGTGCATGTACATGGAAAGACAAAGAGAAAAACAGGAAGGCAAAGTGAGAAAGTACCCCTGAAGAAAAGATGTCCATAACTCCATCCTTTCTCCTTCATTCTTCTCTCAGGATTTTGGGCATGCACACACATGTCTGGCATGTTTTTTAAGCTGCCAGGTCTGAAACTTGAACCACAGTCAGCCACCTTAACCACCACATCACTGGCTGCCCCTAATAAGTGACTAATTTTAACAGGACCATATAACATGCTATTTTCAGAAGAGTCTGTGAAAGTGCAAGGACACGAAGAATGAGACTAGTTAGGTGGCCACTATAACTATCTAGACAAAGATGAGGGAGGTCTAGACCACAGTGGTGCAACAAGGGTCCAGGTTTTAGACATATTTTGGAGAAAATGCTGATAGGATATATTGATATACAGCATGTGAGTATGAGAGAAACTGAGGATTTAAGAATGCCTCCGGGGATTTTGGCTAGCCACTGGATGCATGGGAAAATGGGGAAGACTGTAGGCCAAACAAATTTAAGGAAGATCAGGTTTTAGACATATTAAGGACATCATAAAGATAATATTTAAGGCCTGGAATCAGCACACCACTGAGTGTAAAAAGAGTCCCCAAATTACCTCATTATTGAGAGACAAAGAAGAATGAGAGAAATAAATATGAAATCTAAGAAGGAACAGGCAAATGAAGCAACATGAACTTGAAATATGGTATTCCAGGGGTCAAATTTAAGAAAGCATGTCAAGGAGGTAGCTGTAATTAACTCTGGTAAGTGTATACTAGATTTACTGATGTATAGCTCCCTAGTGACTGGTATGATTTTTGATATGGGATGTTTTGGTGAAGAATTGAGAGCATGATTCAAGAGGGTTCAGGAAATAGAATGCAAAAGAAATTAGGTACAGTTAAGTACAGACCAATCTTCTGAATTTTTTTGTTATGAATCAGAATGACAGTGGCTGAAAGGATTGTGGTTATAAGAAGGGCTTTTTATGAAACAGGAGAAGGGAGAATTACTGGAGTGACGTCCCTGACTAAAAAGAGGAAATGGGAGCTAGCGTACAAAGAGGCTGACACAGACAGGAACGTGTATAGTTCGCCTATGATCAATATAGGCACAGATGTAAGCAAGTATGTATATGTAGTAGAGAAATTATCTTCTTATCATTCCTATTGCTCAGGTGCTCTCCTCTCTCCCCTGCTCTCTCACCAGAAAAGGAGTGGGAGAAGTAGTATTACATTTTTTTAAATTATGAAATAGTTATCAGGAAAGACACCACAGTGAGTGAATTAGGAAAATACTATAGGATGCCAGGCAGCAGCAAGGGACCAGTAAGGGAATATAACATATTGCTGATAATCATAAATTTCAAGTAGACTACTTGGTAATGTTTTTCATTCATTCTAGCTATATTCACCTGTGTGTAAGGCACAAATTGAAAATTAGATTATAGCAGAATTGAGGTTGTACTGAACAGGTTCAACAAAAAGAGGAACTAGAGGGACCAGCAGTTGGTGTAATGGCTCTATCGTTGGACTCCCATGTAGTCGACTGCAGTTTGAGTCCTGGACCCCATGGCTTAAACTTACACCAGGCGCGTGTGCATGTGTGCCCAAGATCCCGAGAAGAGAATGGAGGAGAAGGGATTGTGGCATGGCCATTCCCCCTGGGGGGTGATTTCTCGCTCTGTCTCTCTGTCTTTCTGCTGAGTGCATGTGCCCTATAGCAAAAACCTCTCCAAAAAACAACAAAAAAGAGGAACTAGAGAGTTATATTCTTACAAACCAATTTCTTATAAATAAAGAGTATTTCACTTACCTTTTAATCCTAGAACTTATTTAAATTGCCAATAAGAGTGATCAAATCAATAAAAATGATCAACTCATACAAGTTTTATATAATGGGATCAGTTCTGTTTTAATTTTTAGCTTAGATTTATTCATAATTTTAAAATAACTAATTAAAAATTTTTTTTTAATGTATATTATTGTTTTTGTTTTACTTAGTAAAACAATTTATCCATTAATAATGGTAGTCATAGGGCTAGCAGGTAACATGGTGGTTAATGTGCTGGACTCCCATATGGCCAGCCACGAGTGTCCCAAATCTGGTGGCTTGCTTTTTCACTTTCTTTCTCTGTCTCTATCTCTCTCTCTGGTGAGTACATGTTCCCTCTAGCAAACTAAAATAATAATAATAAAAAAATTAAATAAATAGGGGTCCAGCAGGCGGAGTGATGGTTAAGGTGCTGGACACTCCCACACGGCTGACCACAGTTCAAGTCACAGACCTGGTAACTTGCTTTCCTACTTTCTCTGTCTCTGTCTTTGGTCAAAAAAAAAAAAAAAAAAAAAACTTGTTTCTTTCTTTGGTAAAAAAAAAAAAAAAAAAAAAAAAAAGAATAAATAAAATTAAATGAATAATTCTTTTTTAAAAAGTAAATCATTCTTTTAAAAAATAATAACATTAATAATAACAATAATAATAAAATAATGATAGTCATTTACCTGCTTCTTTCATGGCAATCCGGTCTATCATTCCTTTTAATATGTAGATGTTGCCTGATAAAGTCCTAAGTTTGTTGTGCTGAATCCGTTCTACAATTACATTGCTGTGCCAATATATGTTAGTGATGTCTCTAAGAGGAAAAAAATAGCCTGATTAAGGCCAAAAGAGTCACATTTTAAAGTAGTCACAATGTATATATAAAAGCATACAAATTTAAAACAGAAAGTAATGATGTTGCACTCTAGTTACAGCAATACTAACACTATTGTTAATCTCACTACAAAACATTTGAGAACCAAACACTGAAACAGAATTTAGGAGGCTAACGTGATCCTTAGGATATGTGCCAAAAACTGTACTGTGGCCAAACCAAACCTCTATTATAAAATACGGCAATAGCAAGGAAGAGAGAAGTCTTCTCCAAATGTCTGAAGCTGGCAACACTTCAGCTTAATTGATGGAAAGCTTTCCAAAGAATGAGTTCCCTTATCCTTCTCCCTCAAGGTCTATACTATGTTAGCTTTCATACAGAAATGTAGATTGGATCCACCTAATATTAGTCTTTTTTCCCTCACTATATAGTAAAATGTTTTACCTTCCACTTTTGGAAAGTATCAAAAAGAGGTTCCTATTGGGAAAAAAACAAACTATAGCATCTTATAATTGACTCATATATCTATTCTTCATATTTCTTTAAGTGAAGCTAAGAATAAATATTAAAGAACAAAATATGAAGCTGTATTAAATAAATGTTGAATTTTCTTCCGTTCATCATGAACTAGTAACAATAAACATACTAATTTCAACAGAAGTGTAATAAACAAGGAAGTTAAATCCCTTTAATTTGGGCAGACGGAATTAAATTCATATATTAAATTCAATTATTTTATTTTAATACAATATTACTTCTCCTTTTCCATTCTTTTTTGCTTTATTTATTTTACTTAACAAACATTAAGTAACACTCTAAAAGCACTATTCTTTAGTCTTAAAAATATTAACTCATTTAATCTTCAAAACAACCCACAGGGTAACTAACATTAGTATCCTCATTGCACAGATGAAGACACTGATATGGAAAGAGGATAAGTAAGCAATATACATGGTAAGCAGCAGCAGTGGATTTACAACAAACACATCTACACTGCATCTTGGATATTAAGGACATGGGCACAAGGCAGGCGAATACAAAGTAGACAGTATAGTCTTATTACTGAACTTACTACTTCTTTTTTTTGGAGAGGTTTTCGCTATAGGGCGCGTGCGCTCACCAGACAGACAGAGACATAGAGACAGAAAGCGAGAAATCACCCCCCAGGGTAGATGGTCATGCCGCAATCCCTTCTCCTCCATTCTCCTCTTGGGATCTTGGGCATGCATGCACATGTGCCCGGCGTGAGTTTCAAGCCACCAGGTCTGGGCCGCGAACAGCGGTCAACTACGTGGGAGTCCAACGACATAGCCATTACGCTAACTGTTGGTTCCCATGAACTTACTACTTCTATGTGATATTTTACTACAACCTTTTATTAGAACTTTTCTTCACCACTAAGCAATAGTAGAATGAGAAATGGTGCTAACAGAGTAGAAGAATTAGGTAAAGTCCACTTACTTACCCAATGATGCTCTCACTTCATGGAAAATCAAAAAATGCTAATGATTAGTTAATATGTAGCTGCATGGCAAAATATTAAATAAGTTGATTCCTTTTCTGGATCAGTAATTTATATCTGGGTGTCCCATTTAAATTCAAGAACCTGGACTAAAATGTATGTTTTAAACATGAACTGTTCATATACAATGGAACACATGTATCAGTCCACTTATTATCACCTCGAAAAAAAGAAAGCACTATCCAAAGTTAAGCTGTCAAAATCCTGAAAATAACTGGAGGCCAATTCAAGGTGGGTAAGGTAGTGGAGCACTGCTGTGCAAAACGGGAGCCACATGGGAGGATTGCAGCATGGTGGGATCTTGTAAAGGGTTGGGGTTGAGGTCTCTCCTCCATCCCCCAAGAAATAAACAAATGAAGAAAAAAAAAATCATTATCAGTAAACAAAATAAGAAAGCTGGTAATATCATGCCTAGGACTAACAGTTATTTTATTTTTCTGCATTCAGTTTATAAGCTTGTAAGAAAGTATTTTGTTGGAAGGTTGTATTGCTCATGCTTCACCTTTAAACTTAAACACAACTATCTTCTTCAATTTTGTGAAAATATTAAAATGTTATACTTACGTCAATTTTCCTTCTACACATATAGCAGTATTATCATTGATTATTTTAATCATCCAATCTTGTAGTTGGACTACCTAATTAGGTAGAAAACAAAGAACACACTCCCTATATTACTTGCAGTATAAGCATTACAAAATTATCTTGCATAACTTAAGAGAGTAAACTAATCTAAGCAAGCCAAATGATTTCTTACTGCCCATTTTTATGAGTTGCATATTTTTTAAGAGAGATTTTTGCTATAGGGTGGATGTGCTGGCTGGAGACATAGAGAGACAGAGAGAAACTGAGAAATCACTCTCCAGGGAGGATGGCCACACCACAATCCTTTCTTCTCTATTCTTCTCTTGGGATTTTAGGCACGTACACACGTGACTGGTATGTTTCAAGCTGCTGGATCTGAGACTTGAACTGCAGTTAACCATGTGGGAGTCCAGAGCCTTAACCACTATGTCAACTGCTGGCCTCCATGTCATATTTTGTAAAGAATTATTTATTTACATTATTATTGTTGTTGAATTTGTTATAGGGCATGTGCGCTCACCAGAAAGAGACAGAGGGAAAGTAAGAGAGCAAATTGCCAGGTCTGGAACTTGAACCACCGTCGGCCATGTGGGAGTCCAGTGCCTTCACTGCAATACAGTATTGCAATGGGCAATACTGTAAGCCCACTAAAGATTTACTGTCAAATCTACAATGAGATTAATCAGTATGGCGATGTGTTTTGCCCCAACCATATTGAGCTCTCAGGCAGAGATAAATATATATGGATTAAATTTAACCAGGATTAGAATTTTACCAGCACAGGACAGAGAGGAAAAAAATAAAGTTGGAGTTTTAACCTATAATCGCTATAATGATGGACCATGAAGTTATGGAAGTTAAAGAGGGAAATGAAGACGTGATTGGGTGATGGACTGAACGCTTGGTTGTATCAAATACTGATAGTGAGGAGTGTGGAAAGAACAGGAGAAAGTGTAATAATCTGAAACAGTAGTTGGCAGTGAGAGTAGGATGTTCGAAAGTGAGAATCAGTGCAAGTACTAGTGATGACAGGTGTAGGTATGGCTAGTGGAGAGAATAAAAGTAGGAGGAAGTTATTTAAATCAAGAAATCAGGGTAGTATGGATCATTTATACAGATGTTGATGTCATTAGAGATGATGACAGAAGTAGCAGCACAGGAAAATTTTCATGGTGTGAAATATATCAATAGAAATGCAAGAGCACAACTAGAAGGTTGTAAAAGTAAACTTTTAAAAATCTGTAAAAAAAAAAAAAAGAAAATTAGAGTATTTTGGTGTCAAAAAAAATTGAAATTCATGCATAATCTTTTTATCATATGTATTTTCCATGAACTTTTTAAAGAATCCTTGTATTATAGGTGAAAACAACAAGGGACAGGGAGTGTAAATTCCTCTGCTATGAGCTACAAAGAGAGAAGGAAAAACTACTTGAAACAGCAAGGAGGAGCAAGACACCCCTTAATCATCTTGGGGTCCAATGGAATCAGAGAGATGGGAGAGAAAGATCACTTCAAAGGATTGTTTGTAGAAGTCATTATTTCAGTGACAATAAGATTAAGAAGTGTTCACAGAAAACTGAGAATATAACATTTTGCAAATGATATGCATCGAGTTCAAGAGGGTGCAACGTAGTTTGGAGAGCAGGTAATAAGTAAGGAATTGGATCAGAATTATAGGATGTTAGCTAAACAGGGATAAGAGTCCTAGCAGGCTTGAACTTCTTGTGGCAACTGAGATAAAAAGAACTATAGAGATTATGGAATTAGTATTATGAGAATGTTGTTTTCAAACTTTGTTGGTCAACCCACCTCACAAATTTTTTTAAAAAGATTAATTTTATTTAACTTTATTTGGCCAGAGTGAGAGAGAGAAGAGAGAAAGTGAGAAAGTAAGCCACCAGGTCCAGGACTCAAACCACAGTCCACCATGCCACCTGCTGGCCTCCTACCTCACACATTTTAAAGTTAACATCTAAAACTTTGGGTCAAAAGTATAAATAGTTGCAAACAGTGCAGTTTCTAGTGAAGACACTGAGGTATAAAACTGTCTCTCTCTACAATTTAGATAGAGGGCTGGCCTCACAGCACAACAGTTAAGCACTGCACAACTATATCCCACACAGCAGACCAGGGTTAGCATTCCAGTCACAATGGCATGAAAACTTTCCAGGTGAGCCTATGCATGTCCAGACTGATAGGATGGAGAAATGGGAAGAAAAAGGATTTTAGCATAACCAGGTCCTGTTGAAAGATGCATTCTCTCTATTTCTGGTGCCTACATGTGTGCCCTCTGGCATTAAAAACAAAATTAAATACAATTTAAATACCAGCTCTTAATTTAATACCCACGATCATCCATTTAAAAATTGGCAAAATTTTAACATTTGAAAATTTTATACTGTATCTTTCTCCTTGAACTTGTACATCCATTCCATTTCCTTCAGAGAATTTATCCTAATGTAGTTTAACACCCTAAAGTATTTTTTGTTGTCCTTGTTGTTTTAAAGAGGTTTTTGCCATAGGGCATGTATGCTGAAGAGACAGAGACAGTCAGAGTGAAAGAGAAATCACCCCCCTGGGGAGATGGCCATGCCACAATCCCTTCTCCTCCATTCTTCCCCCACCCCTGCGTCTTGGGCACACATCCATATGCTCTTGGTGTGATTTTAAAGCCACTGGGTCCAGGACTTGAACCGTGGTTGGTCATGTAGGTGTCCAGTGATGTAACCGTTATGCTATCTGCTGGTCCCCACTCTAAAGTCTTTTTATTGATCATGGTTTTACTTTACTTTGGAAAAATTCTCAGCTTTTCAGAAGCTATGATTCCTTTCTATCTGAACTGCTCTGTTAATAGTACCCCAAAAATTGAAGAAAAAATTTAAGAGTTAGAATGAATTATTCATCCCCAAAGGGAGAAAGTAAATTATTGAAGCTCATACAATGAGTAATAGAGCAAGTTACAACTTGATATTTGGGTACTTCTCTTTCCAGCCCAGAGTTCTTTTCTCTAGGCCACACAGTTTCTACAGGAATAATAATCAAGCATGAAAATGAATCTATTGTTAATAATGACTGCATAAGAGTACAAGATTTTTTGTGTGTGTGTGTATGAGGTTTTTGCTATAGGGCCCATGAGCTCACCAGAGAGACAATAAGCATGAAATCAGTCCCCCAAAGCCACATTGCATTCCCCTTTCTTCTCAGAATTTTGGGTACATACTCATGCACCCAGCATGAGTTTCAAGCCACTGGGTCTGCAACTTGAACCACAGTTGGCCCATGTGGGAGTCCAGGGATATAACCATTATACCATTTGCTGGTCCCAGAGCTCAAGTTCTTAAAGAAAGGAAGT
The DNA here is from genome assembly GCF_000334495.1 of Tupaia belangeri chinensis. Classification (NCBI taxonomy): domain Eukaryota; kingdom Metazoa; phylum Chordata; class Mammalia; order Scandentia; family Tupaiidae; genus Tupaia; species Tupaia belangeri. The sequence continues at coordinate 894,337 of NW_006160214.1, forward strand.
ATAAAGAGAAATTAATATCTGTATTAAAGTATGGAAATTTGTGTACCTTATTTTTTTTAACTTCATTTGTAACCGTTTGAAATATACTTGGAGGTGAAAGCTTTGAAACATTTCTTTTTGACCTCCGAGGTATTGCTATATGAAATCTTGGAGTTGCAAGAACTATTTTACACGTATCTCTCATGGAACCTAGAACAGTCTCTCTCGGCACCATTTTTTCACTTTCTTGCTTAACTTCCTGTTGTGAAACCTCTCCTGTCGTATCATTATCAGTAACCATTAATTGACTGCCTTTTTCAATAGAAACACAGTTAGTATTCAGAGTCTCAACATTTTGGGATTTTTCATAGACAGAATCAATGCCTTCTAAAACAAATGTGTTCTTTTTGGACTTAGAGGTCACAAATGTATTCTTCTCTGCGTGAAGAATTTGTTTAGACAATTGAGCTCTAGTTAATGCCTTGTTTGAGACTCCTGGAGCTGAAAAATTTTCATGTTCTTGATTCGGAATTGAAAGTTCTGCAAAAAAAAAAAAAAAAACACAAAACAAAATTTATTGTGGGATCATAAGAAATTAAAGGATAAAAAAGTCAATTTAAAACTGTTTATATTAAAAATAGGTCTTCAGGGCTATCAGGTGGCATTGTGGTTAAGGGTGCTGGACTCCCACATGGCCAAATGCAGTTCAACTCCCAGAACTGGTGGCTTACTTTCTCACTTTTCCTCCCTCTCTCTGTCCCTCTCTGGCCAAATTAAAATAAAGGAATAAATAAAGTTAAATAAAGTAATTCTTTTTTTAAAAAAAAAGTCTTTAGATTAGGAATGCTCCACCCTCTTTCCCACTCTTTCTCTTAGTGCTTGTGGCCTTTACAATTCAAGGTTTATCTAGTCAATGCTTACTGCCCATAAAGAGAAAATAACCACCTAAAAGAAAAAAAATCTAACAATACGTTCAAGTAACAAATTTAAAACCAAACAAAACAAAAAAACGGTTTACCATAAGTTAAATTCTGTAAAGGTGCTTTCTTTTCCTGCTGGCACTGAATCTTTTGTTTGACAGGAAGCAAAATACTATTTGATGATTCTAGAGGCACTTCTTGCAATGAGGTTGATTTTTCTTTTTCTTTTTTTTTTAAGAAAGAGGTTGAATTGTATTAATCACCAAGAAGGGAAAAAAAAAAAAGTCATTTTAAATTCTTGAAATAAAGATCTTAGGTTCAGAGGTTCAGTAATATCAGACCACTACTACACAGCACACTTTTGCAATAAATGACAGTTACATAAAATTTTCCCTTTATTATCTTCTCATGCCTTCACTCCATTCTCTAGTCTACATCTATGTTCTGCTGAGGAAGAATTTTTTTAAAAACTTCTCTGGGAACCAGCAGTTAGCGTAATGGCTATGTCGCTGGACTCCCACATAGTCGACCGCGGTTCGCGTCCCAGACCCGGTGGCTTAAAACTCACGCTGGGCGCATGTGCGTGCGTGCCCAAGATCCTGAGAAGAGAATGGAGGAGAAGGGATTGCGGCATGACCATCCACACTGTGGGGTGATTTCTCACTTTCTGTCTCTCTATGTCTCTCTCTGTCTGTCACCCTATAGTGAAACCCTCTCAAAAAAAAAAAAATAAATAAAATAAAAACTTCTCTAAGATACAACTTGCCAGCTCAAAGGCATACTACTGGACTGAGAAGCTTCAAGATCTGGAATAAAAGCATACTACTAGATTGAGAAGTTTGGAGATCTGGAATAAAGTTCTGATGCTGCCAGAAATTGGATGTGTACATGTTAAGATTACAACAACGAGGGTGGGACAGCAGGTGGCACGGTAGTTAAGGTTGCTGTATTCCCACATGGCCAATAGTGGTTTGAGTCCCAGACTTGGTGGCTTGAAAATCATGCTGGATACATGTGCATGCATGCCCAAAATCCCACGAGGAGAAAGGAGAAAAAAGGATTGTGGTATGGCCATCGCCTCTGGGAGCTGATTTCTTGCTTTCTGACTTTCTATCTTTGTCTCTCTGGTAAGCTCAAATGCCCTATGACAAAAATCTCTCTTATAAAAAAAATAATATAACCAAAAACTTAGCAAGGCTCCCCTCCTTGATCATTTCTCTTTTAGTCTGTCTCATTTCAATTAAGTGACCTTGCTAGTTGCTCAAGTCAAAACCCAAACATTAAAAACAAAACATGACAAAACAACTTAAAAAAAAAAAAAAGAAAGAAAGAAAGAAAGAAAACACACAATATGGAGTTATCTGGAGGGTTTTTTTTTTTTTAATTTTAGATTTTTGCCATAGGGCATATATGCTAGCTAGAGACAGACAGAGAGAGAGAGGGAAAAATGGCCACACCACAATCTCTCCCTCCCCCCCCACCATTGTCCTCTCAAGATTTTAGGCATGCACACACATGCACCTAGCATTTTTTTTCCCAAGCTGCCTGGCCTGAGATTCAAACCACAGAGTTGGAGATGTGAAATCCAGCACCCTAATTACATGCAAACTGCTCACCCCTAGAGATATCTTTTATATCTTTTTTTCTGTCTTATATTCCACTTCCAATTATAAGCAAAGCCTATTGACTCTATCTTCAAGATAGTGTATATCCAGATTCTAATCACTTTTTTTTTTCTTTTGGAGAGGTTTTTGCTATAGGGCACGTGTGCTTGCCAGACAGGCAGAGAGACATAGAGACAGAAAGTGAGAAATCACCCCCCAGAGGGGATGGTCACGCCTCAATCCCTTCTCCTCCATTCTCCTCTCGGAATCTTGGACACGCACGCATACGCGCCCGGCATGAGTTTTAAGCCACCGGGTCCGGGATGCGAACCACAGCCGACTATGTGGGAGTCCAGCAACATAGCCATTACGCTAACTGCTGGTTCCCCAGATTCTAATCACTTCTTACCTTCATTGTCCACACCATTTATCTGCTTACTATATTAACTGTATTTCAAGTCAATAGCCAGAGTGACATTTTAAAAATGTCAGCCAAATCTTGTCATTTCCCTGCTCAAAACCCTCCAATGGCTCCTGATTTTCCTCACGGTAAAAGCCAAAACTCTCACATTTATCCATAAGGTCCTATATAAGCTGACCTGCTCTTCTTTATGTCCTCTTCCTCAGCTCTGTCTCCCTACTCTATGACACACTAACCTCATAGCTAGTCCTTACATCTGTATGGTATGCTCCTATTTCAGGACATTTGTGAGAGCTGTAATCTGCCTGGATCATCTTTCCTCATTCCCCAAGATATCTGTATCATTGCCTTCAATTTTGGGGGCTCAAATGCCATCCTCCTAATGAAGCTTACTCAGAACACCCTCTCCCCATTATTCTTACTCTGCTTTTCCTTTCACTGTACATAAACATTATTTATTTACTATATTAACTATCTCCCTACCGTGTGAATGTGAGGGCAGGGATTTTGTTCCATTTTGTTAACTGGTATATCTTGTACATCTAAAACAATGTTAAATACATTAAAAACGTATGACATTCTAAATTTTTAATAAATTATAATAAAACTCACCTCTTATTGAACTGTTATCTGATTGGAATGATTTGTTCTCCTTTTCTTCACAGAGGAAGGTATGTTGCAATAGTCTTTTATCAGCTCTGTTAGAAGTGAAGATTTTATTACTTTCATTTCTTGGTGGTTCCAATAAACTACTGTTTCTTGATGCTGATTCTTGCTTCTCACGCAGTACTTTTTCTTTCATTCTTTGAAATATTTTCCCTGGTGATTCATACTTAGCTTTATTTTTAAATCCATTCTTATTGGGTTTTATAGCACTGATATCAAGAAAACTGTTAGAGGTGGTAGCCCCTGTTAGCATGGTAGATTGAAGTATATTCTTATTGTTGAAAGTTGTCAATTTTAGGAACTGATTCTTTTTATGGTCACTCAATTCTAAAGAGTTCTGATATTTTACCAAATCTTTTATAGGAGTAAGTGTGCCTGAAGGAATGCTGTCAAAAAAGATCGCATCCATGGGCATATTTCTCCTTTGAAATGTTTCTGAAGACAAGTGAATTCCTGGACGTTTCAAAGGTGTTGTGATCATCTTGACAAGACAGCAGTAACAAAGTCTTCTAATAAAAAATTCACTGAAGCACAATCAGGATAGAACTTCAGCCAGGCCCAAAGAAACCTGTAGTTTAATGTGAAGTCAATCTTTATCATGCTTTGGTACAAAAACGTTTAAAGTTTATTTACTCTCAATAAGAACATTATACTAATTTTTTTTAAAAAGTTTAATTGCTTCATAACAACACTGGATAACCTGTAGCTCATGAATCAGACCAATACTTATTTTTTGTTAAAGTCTCATATTTCTTATTATGCAACAGATGAGAAGCTTGGTTTTAAAATTTGTTTCTCTACAAAGAAGGAGCATATACTCGAGCTGGCAGGTGACGTGGTGATTAAGGGCGCTTGATTTCCATATGGCTGAACATGGTTCAAGTCTCAGACCTGGTGGCTTGCTTCTCACTCTCTCTCTCTGTCCCTCTCTGGTCAAATTAAAATAAATAAAGTTAAATAAAATAATTAAAAACAAACAAAAACAAAGCAGCAGCATTTACCAAATAATAAACGTAATAGTTATTATATCTCTTTCTGAATTTTGAATGTTTCTGAAACTTACTTGTATCTCAAGTCTTGGCAGTTGCAATCTAGTATTTGCATCAAAAAGAATTAAATGACATGAACTGGCTCCACAGTGTAGAGGTAATGCACAGCTTGAAAGAAGACAGGTATCACATTGCAATCATGGTTTGAATCGCCAGCCCCAGTCAGCCTGCAACCTGCCAGGCACACACACTGGTACCCCAGATCCAATGAACTGGATGACTGGAGGAAGAGGATGAGCATGATCCACCCTAAGGAGGGTGCTCATATCTGCCTCTTTCTGTCATATATGTACGCACACACTCTACCATAAATTAAAAAAAAAAATGACATCTGATCATTTCATAATGTATTAGGTTTAAAAGATTGTGTTTCACAACTATGGCTTTTCTTTTTAGTCATTTAAATTTTAAGGCAGCAGCTACAATGATCTGTCCTAATTGAAACTGAAAACTCTATTCACTCATATAAATATGCCCCAATCCTATTTTATAATTCTCTACAGCATTTAAATTATCTTAGTTGAAAAAAACTCTCAAATAAAAAGGCTATTTATTCTAATTATTTAAAAATGTAATGCTATTTTGAATTTTAAGCAATCACAAACTTAAGCATAGTCTTTAAAAAAGAGAATTATTTTATTTAACTTTACTTATTAATATTATTTTCCAGTTTGACCAGAGAGAGACACACAGAGAGAGAGGGAAAGTGAGAAAATAAGCCACCTAGTCCAGGACTTGAACCATGGTCAGGTTTGAATCGCCAGCCCCAGTCAGCCTGCAACCTGCCAGGCACACACACTGGTACCCCAGATCCAATGAACTGGATGACTGGAGGAAGAGGATGAGCATGATCCACCCTAAGGAGGGTGCTCATATCTGCCTCTTTCTGTCATATATGTACGCACACACTCTACCATAAATTAAAAAAAAAAATGACATCTGATCATTTCATAATGTATTAGGTTTAAAAGATTGTGTTTCACAACTATGGCTTTTCTTTTTAGTCATTTAAATTTTAAGGCAGCAGCTACAATGATCTGTCCTAATTGAAACTGAAAACTCTATTCACTCATATAAATATGCCCCAATCCTATTTTATAATTCTCTACAGCATTTAAATTATCTTAGTTGAAAAAAACTCTCAAATAAAAAGGCTATTTATTCTAATTATTTAAAAATGTAATGCTATTTTGAATTTTAAGCAATCACAAACTTAAGCATAGTCTTTAAAAAAGAGAATTATTTTATTTAACTTTACTTATTAATATTATTTTCCAGTTTGACCAGAGAGAGACACACAGAGAGAGAGGGAAAGTGAGAAAATAAGCCACCTAGTCCAGGACTTGAACCATGGTCAGCCATGTGGGAGTCCAGCGCATTTAACCACCAAGCCATCTGCCAGCCCCAAACATACATAGTCTTAATGTTTGTTTTAACTTGTGTATTACACATAAATTTTACTTCTCACACTTAGAAATTAAGATTCTGGGTGAAGCATCACACAGTTGCATTCAGTCATACTTGATAAATAAGTAAAATATTTCAATCATAGAAGCCTGGGACTTACTAGTCTTAATGAACGTGTCTCTTACTGCTGAATTTGTTAAGCATTCCAATCAGTTTCTGATATCATATGAATGTAAAAAAGTCTAGCACAGAAAAAACTAATGTAGTCAGACCAAAAATCATCACAGAGGCCTAGACTATAGAGCAGCAATAAAATGCAAAGCTCTATGAGGCAATCTCATGTGGGAAGTTTCCTGATTCAAGTGCAGAGATATCTCTGAGTATGCCAAGTATATATCACCCATAATCTGAGGCTGGCTGAGGCCTGGGGGTGAATTGCTGTAAATCTGTTGTGGGTGTTGTGTCTGTCAGTCTCTCTATTGCTCATAGAAGAAATTAAATCCATTTAAGAAAAGGAATGGGGGAACCAGCAACTAGCATAATGGCTATGTCGCTGGACTCCCACGTAGTCGACTGTGGTTCACGTCCCGGACCGGGTGGCTTAAAACTCACACCGGGCGCGTGTGCGTGCGTGACCAAGATCCTGAGAGGAGAATGGAGGAGAAGGGATTGCGGCATGATCATCCCCCTGGGGGGTGATTTCTCGCTTTCTGTCTCTGTGTCTCTCTCTGTCTGACTGGTGAGTACACATGCCGTATAGTGAAAATCTCTCCAAAAAAAAAAAGAAAAGAAAAGGAATGGAAGACACAAATACCTGTGATCCAAATAAATGCAAATAAAAACATGATAACATTAAAAAAAATCCAATATTTTTATCATTGGTAACTTCTGTGAGAAACAAGTGAGTTAAAAACTCATACAAAGTACTATTTTAGCCAATAATTTATGATATAAGAGAAAAAAAGTAAAGACAATGTTCTTTAATAACAACATCTGACCAAAAAATGTTATCTTGGGGGTCTGGTCCTATAACACAAAACCACTGTTAATTCTTTCACAGAATGTAAACTCATCAGATAGATATTTATGTGTATATGTTTAACAATGTACTAGATGCCAGGAGTTATATAATACTGTGGGTTATAATACTCCCTAGCCAGTAAGTTACAGCGGTATAAATAAAAGTGTTACCATTCAAAAATGAAAATAAGTAAACTGGACAACTGCAGGGAAAAAAGGCAAAGTATGTTCAGGTTTACACAATTTCCATTCTTCAGATCATTCTAATGAATTATTCAGGAAGTAAAAACTGCAAATAAGCTAGTAGCACTGAAATGGGTATAATCTGTAACTGACATGCAGAACTGTTTTCACTTACAGGCAGGTAATTACCGTCACATTGAGAAGCTCCAAGAACCAACATAGAACTTGTTTCATATTCCCAAAACCCATCCCCTCTAATTCAAACAAATAGCAGGATAAAAGGAATGTAAGTAGTAAGGATTCTGAAAAGTCTTTAGATTGTACTCTTCCCCCCAAAAAAGACACAGAAAGTTCCTCCAGAAGCTCTTGTTTCCCATTAAATGATAAAAATAAAAGCTAAAAGAACTGCCAAAATTTGCAGTAAAGTCGATGGAAAAAAGGATGTAGAGATAAAAATGGCCTCAGATTTTGTCTGACCATAGAGGCTTTGCAGAGTAGAAGCAGAACAATAAACCATGGGAAGTAAAAAACTATCTGAAGCTCCATTCCCCTCTTCCTTAAACCAGGGAAACGGACAAAACTTATCATTAATGCTGAGCTTCTAATGACATGGAGGTTAAATAATGGAGATACAATCATTGGCATCACTCAAATTAGGGGGAAAAATAGTGTCCTTAAGCCTACACACACTTGACCTAACAAATGGAGAACACTAACAAGAAGTTGTTAGTTCCCTCTAAAACTGGAGGTGCATTCTAAAATAGTATGCTTCTGTTTTCATTAACTGCTTAAAGCTGTTTGGAAAACCTAATCTAAAAATTGACAAATGCTGATGTACCAGTAAAAAAGACCTATTCACTCAGGAATGGGAAAACCACTGTATGAAAGGGCTAAGTATTTACAGTATACAGTAAACAGAGAACCAGGGCTAAACAACCAGTATATAATATGAAATGTAACTGTGAATCTTCCTCCAAAAAGACATGCAAAGGTCTAGGAATTTACTAATAGTTACTATTATTATTATAATGGAATGGGATCAAAAATCCCAAGGCACATTAACTAAAACTGGGAAGTGGAGTTGGGGAGAAACGAGAGAATTTCAACAGGCAAATGACACACTTGAAGACATATGCAGCACATAAGACAAGACGCTCATGTACATTATCAGTAACATTCAGAGACGTAATAAATCATTTTTTTAAAAAAATTATCAACATAGACGTACACAATTTTTCTACCTACTAATTATTCTAACTTGTTTTTCACCCCCACAAGTGATTTTAGAACAAAAGACTCTCACCTTCGAAGTGAACCTGAGCCAGCCAGTGAGTTCTACTCTTTGAAATACTACTCCCCGAGTGAGTGCGCCCTCACCGCCAAAGTGAGCGGTCTGTACAAGGCTGCGTGGGCCGCGGAGGCTGGGGCGCGCACAGCCCGCGAGCACCTACCGCCAGAGCAAGGAGCAGGAAGATCGTACCTTGGAATGAAAGGGCGCGGCTGGGCCAGACTGCAGCGTCCTGGCTCTGCTTCCCACGAAGCAGAGCCGGTCACTCCAGGGCTCCGGCCTCGAAACCGCCTCAGCGCCCCACGCAGCGGCTGGATCCCTGGAAACCCTGACCTACTTCGGAAGAAGTTTCCTGTCGCCGACGAGACTGTGAAAATTCAAATTTGAAGTGCCCGCCCTCCACACAGCACGGGATTGGTAGTCTCAGGAATTGCGTCACCGGGCGCCTCCCAGGGACTGGAGAAAAGCGTCCACGGAGCAGCGTGGGCAAGGTCGGTCCACAAGAAGCGGGTGGCCTGCAGCTGCCACGGAGAGGGGGCATGCGCCCTCGAAGTCGTTCTTAGAGCTCGTTTCGTCTTCGCACGGCGCGTGCCGTCCCCCCGCCCTCTGTTCCGTCGCTCCTCCCATAATGCTCTGCGTCCGGAAGGCTCTAGTCAGACACCGCCAGAGCGCTCTGCCCGAGCCAGGGCCCTCGAATTTGGGCATTCTCGGCCACCCTCCTTCACTAAAACTGAGTTTGCTGTGCCCACTAGTGGGTTTTCCGTAGATTGCCGTCGTCTCTGAGGGAAATAAGCCTTCCGAATGGGGTTGAGGTGAACTTAAGTTTTCTCAGTCTACCATGCATCTGAGTCTGAGGAAGAACTTTTTTTTCTTGAGGGGACCATGGGCCGAGTGCAAAGTTACACATGCAATGGGATTAGTTTGACCCATTACCACAGGACTTGGTGTGTTCTTAACCTCGTCATTTGGGATTCTAAAAGCACGAATTTCAGCAACTCTAGGTTGCGATGCAGTTTGACAATGGTTTCGAATGAGCCCAGCCTTATCCTTGTACCCAGTGATGTTCTGCTCTCACCACCGCGAAATAATAGTGTATATTCTTCGCCTCAGCTCCCCGGCAGGCCACTGGTGAAAAAGTTGTGAAGGGCTCCGGTTTTCAGCCTGAGAAGTAGAGAAAGGGAAACCAGGGCAGGAACAAGTGTTTCCCCACCCTCAAACCCAGCCAACTCCAGTCTTGCTTTGTCTTCCCAGGAACTCTCCTTCCTCCCCCAAACAGCTTTTGGACAGCAAAGCTTTCCATGTTATGCTCCATCTAAGAAAATCACTTAACTTCTTAGAGCCGTATCGCATTTCTCCATTAAGATGTATAGTACTGGACTGAATAAAAGTTGTAATGGATTACTTTTTATAAGTGACTTTTGCAATCCCTTCTAAATTCTGTATCAAATTGTATGCATACTGGACATTTAAAATAAAAATGGAAAATATCCAAAATAACGCAAGCGAGGGGAAGAAACCAGCTGGAGGTGCGGAAATGGAAGCAAATCTACATGGACACAATAAAGTTTCTTATCCTTACAGCATAAGGAAAAAATGGCTGGATGTGGATTTGCACCGTTTGGGAAAAAATAGACTTAAAAATACAGGTTAAGTGGCATGTATGAAATAATCTAGGGAATAGAGAATCTTTGAAGAGACAGGTGTTCATCCCCCAAAGCATCTGATATCTATGAGAGGTTTCTATGCTTGATGATATGCTCTGGCTCACACTTTCCATCAAAATAGGAAGTCTAATGTTAAGCGCAGACACTCAATATTATAGAATTCTTTTTTTTTTTAATTAGTCACTTCATGTGAGAAGTAGACATATATCATGCTCCAGAG
>NW_006160214.1:905244-927617 GCF_000334495.1 Tupaia belangeri chinensis
CAGGAATTTACATATGAATGACTACTAATTTTCCAAGCAAAACTGGATAAAACAGTCTGTGAATAGTAAAGTGTAATGAAAAGGCCTACAAGTAAAGGAACATTATTCATCTGGCCATTCAAGCATCACCATGCTGCTCAAGGTGAGCCCTACTTTCTGTCTGCCTGAAAGAGAGCACTTTCTCTAGTTCACAGTCAGCCCCTGGGGTAATCTGTCATGTCCTAGACCTATAACTGATAGGAACATATGCAAATCCATGCAGAGGTCCAAGGAACAGACACAGGAGGAAGAGACTGGAAGCCTCACACTTTGTGAGAGTTGCTGCCAAGGTATCTAGGACTGCTAATACTGAAGAAATATTTTCAGGATCATGGTAAGTCCTAGCAGGACTAACTGACCATATGGCACTTTCAGAGGAATTAGAAAAAATGTGTTCAAGGCCGATGGTTCACAATTAGTCAGTTCTGCCCTCCACTCCTCCTCCCTATCTCCCAGGGACAGTTAACAATGACTGGAGACATTTCTGATTGTCACAATTAAGAAGGATGCCACCAGGTGGGCAGTTAGCTAGAAATGAGCAGGCAGCCCTAATAGCAGAAGGACATCTGTTACATCAATCATAATTTCAACCAGACATTCTGTGAGAATACCTCTTCCCACCCAACTCCTGCCTCTGGGAAGGTGAGGCAGATCCCATTTTTCTTTTCATTTCTAGCTAATTGCCTACCTACCACACCACTGGCATCTAGTAGATAGAGAACAAGAATGCTACCCAGTATCATAGACTGCATAGGACAGTCCCTCCACTACAAAGAATTATTCATTCTAAAATGTCAAGTTAAGAGATTTTGCCCTGGAAACTGTAGCCTTAAATCAGTATTTCAACCACTTCTTACTGTTTTAATTGAAAGCCCTTAGGTAAGGTACAACTGTTCAACAAGTTCTGCCCTATATGAGCCTAGAGAGGGAAGAAACAGTCAACAGTTTATTCAGGTTTTGTGAGAGGTGTACCATTCAGTGAAAAAGTCTGCCAAGGAGGTTACTGTGTGATGGAGACAATGTACTACCACAATCATATAAACATATTACAAATTGTGATAAGGTTTATGAAGCTATATCAGTTTATATTTTCTAGGAAACCTATTAGTAAAACAGGAGCACAAGAGGTTTACTAGGAGTTAAGTCCTGTGAATGATTAAAGGAAAGGAAGAAGAACTGGATCTTATACATTTCAGATGCTGATGTAGATATGACATTTGTAGAAGGAAAGGTAGGAAACTAAACTGGGCAAGGGGAGTTTAGATTGCAATACAGATTTGATAAATCTTAGTCAACATAATAATAAGATTTGGGGTGGTTCATCAGAGGAATCCTGCAGAAGAACGAGATGGTCATGTACTGGTATCTGCCAGGCAGGAGGCTGCCTGGGAAGAACATGGTCTTGGCTCAAAGACTTTAATAGATATCAAAAACAATGCTGCTAGAGGCTGTCAGCTACCTGCATTTCTCGCAGCCCAGTAATATTGCTATAGAAAGAAATTAGAATTGCAAACTTCCATGGCTTTCACAGAAGGCTAACTGAAAGAAAATAGCAGAAGGATTTTAAGCGAATTTTATTGTTGTTGCAACCCAAAGTAAGAAATATGTTTCACATTGTAATCTAATAGAAAAATATAAAAATACACTTAACATCACCTACCATTACACTGTACAATGCATGATGTTATTCTATCTTTTTTTCTTTTCTTTTTAATTAATAGTTGCCAGAGGGCTCACCTGCTTACCAGAGGCAGACAGAGAGAGGAAGAAAGCCTGTTGTGTTTTGCAAATCACCATGGTTAGGAATTGAACCATGGCCACCCATGTCAGGTCTGGCCCCCTTAACATAAATTTAGTTTTATATTTGGAGATTTTTATGTTCCTATGTAACAATCTGGTGGGACTGGGTAATAGGCAGTGTGCTTGCTATACAGGTCTGAAAATATTGTCATTCCAAGAATGGATTTTGGAGGCAGTTCGAATTCTGAAAAGCAGTTCTTGCCCTCTGTGCATATCTTGGCAATTATCTTTACTTCCATTTTCTTATTAATAAGATAGAATCATTGTGAGGGTTAAATGAAGCAATATTTGTAAAATAGCACATTAAATTTTCAGTAAATGGTAGTTGGAAGGTTTGCAAATTTGAGCCATTTTCTGTAATGACAGATGTCCAGAACACAAATGTGATAAGAGCTAAAATGTAGTCTTTGGATTTGGAAGCAATGAGACCTTGGGAAAAAGAGATTCAATAAGTTAGAAGCTTGATTACAGAGGTATTTCCCTACCCTAAGACAATAAATTATTCATCTTATACAAGTAGGTAGGACATTTCTTTTGAATAACAGGAAAGAAAAAAGGTAGGACTGGTAAAGGTGCACTCTTTTTTTTTTCCTGTGATTTAGAAAGAGAGTTCATTGGTCAAAATTAAGGTAGGAGGCATTGATGTATTTAATACTCCTAATGACTGATCTCTGACAAGAGTAGTTAAAATTTTGAGTAGTTGTTTGTGGAAAATGGAAGAAAACTGACTTGAAAGAAACAGAAAAATTGCTAGAGTGTATTGAGAATCAAGCTAAAGTTGGCATTGAGATTTATAATTGCAACAATTTGTAAGGTTAATCATTAGTCATTTCCAGTAAATTTTGAAAGGCAATAATGTTAATCCAGGTCTAGGGTTATTTGGAAGTGGAGTAGAATGCAAAGGAAGATGACTGGCCTCATGGTACAGAGATTAGGCATTGCACAGAGGAAGCTGGATGTCACATAACCTATCAGGGTTTGAGTCCTGGCCCCAGCAGTGCACACTCAGAATTCTGATGGGATGGAGAATAAGAGGAAAAATGATTTTGGCATGACCAGGCCCCATATTGGGGTGCTTTCTCTTTCTATCTCCTTCCCTACTGCACATGCTTTTTGGAGGAAAAAAAAATGAAGAAAAAGAAGAAGTTAAGGATATAGTTAAGAGAGTGACTGAGATGGAAATTATAGCCATTACATCAACTGCTGGTCCCCAATTGTTTGTTTTTAATTATTTATATATTTAATTTTATTTGTCATTTTTATTATCATTGTTTTAATTTGGCCAGAGAGAGAGAAAAAGGAAAGTGACAAAGCAAGCTGCCAGGTCAGGGACTTAAACCACAGTCAGCCATGTGGAAATCCAGCACCTTAACCACCATACCACCTGCCAGCCCCCTTGAATTGTATTATAATACGTCATTTAGAATGTTCCAAGTGTCTGTTTTCAGTCATATTCTTCAGTGAATAAACCCTTCCTTGCTTACAAAACCCACACCATTAAGTGATAGCTTTGCTGCCCTGGAGGAGAGTCTGACTAGGACTCTTGTAGTTTAGCTCTGATGACATCTTGTGGCTAAATGAGTGCCTATGTTGGGATCCTTTTAATCCCATTTTTGGACACTTCCATTGGGTCTATGTTTTAGCAATTGTAAATAATACTGCAATAAACATGTATGTGCAGATGTCTTTCCTATTGATATTTTCCTATCTTTGGGTAAATACCAAGAAGTACTATTACTGGGTCATATGGAATTTGGGATCTGACTTTTTATGCTCTGTATTCCATCATTGTGCTTTGGAACTGTCCCTGGGTAAATATTTTGTGTGTCAAACTCTGTATCCTTGTGTGCTTATAGATAACCCAACTGCTGACATATGGTGCCAGAAATGGACTAAAAAGGGAGTTGATAAGATGTGTTTTTAGAGCTGGATCATTCTCTGTCTAGCAGACAACATAGAACCTAAACACTCTTGGCAAAGGTGGTGGTTCATTGGTAACCTTTTTTCTTTTTTTTCAACTTTTGTATTGGGAGGACTAGCTGATGACATAGCAGTAACGTTGCTAAACTCTCACATAACTGACCATGGTTCAAATCCCAAATCCAGTGGCTCAAAAATCAAACTGGGAACATGTGCATGCATGCCTAAGATCCCAGGAAGAGAATGAGGGAGAAGGGATTGTGGTGTGACCAGCTCCATTAGGGGTGATTTCTCATTTTCCCTATCACTGTGTTTGTCTCTCTGTGGCAAGTATATGTGTCCTGAGGCAAAACAAAAACAAAACCCAAAATACCTCTTAAAAAATAGTTTGCTATATGGTGTATGTGCTTACTGGAGAGAGACAGAGAAAGAGAAAGAGGGAGGGTCCAGCAAATGGTGTAATGATTAAAGTGTTGAACTCCCACATGGTCAACTGTGACTAGAGTCCCAGACCTGGTGGCTTGAAACTCATGCAGGGTGCATGTCTGTGCATGCCCAGAACCCTGAGAGGAGAATGAAGGAGAAGGGATTGCAGCATGGCTATCCCCATTGAGGGGGGATGATTTCTCACTTCTGTCTCTCTGATGAGCACACATGCCCTCTAGCAAAATTTCTCTTAAAAAAAAGAAAAGGGACCAGCAGTTAGCGTAATGACTATGTCTCTGGACTCCCACATAGTTGACTGCGGTTCGAGTCCCGGACCCGGTGGCTTAAACTCAGTCCGGGTGCGTATGCACGCATGTCCAGAATCCCAAGAGGAGAATGGAGGAGAAGGGATTGCAGCATGGCCATTGCCCCTGGGGGATGATTTCTCGCTTTCTGTCTCTCTGTCTGTCTGGCGAGCGCACGTGTCTTATAGCAAAAACCTCTCCAAAAAAAAAAAAAAAAGAAGAAGAAAAAAGATAAAAAAGAAAGAAAGAAAGAGAAGGAAAGTAGGAAAGTGAAAAATCGCCTCCCAGTGGGGATGGATATGCCACAATTCCTTCTCCATTCTCTCAGGATTTTTGGCACACACACACACACACACACCTGGTGTGATTTTTGAGTCACTGGGTCCAAGACTTAAGCTGGAAAGTCAGCCATGTAGAATCCTGCTGCCTTGACCTCCACACCACCCACCAGCCATCATTGGCAAACTTTTAGTGAATTGGGAGAGTAAATTGTGAGAGAGGAATGTACTAGTGAGTGACACGCATTAAACATTTGAGATTTAGAGGAAAGAGCAGCTATACACAGATAACAAGATTGGATGGCTGGTACTGGTTTGTGGCCTAATATCTGATTTTTATAAATATAATTTTTCTTTTGTACTCAGTCATGCCCGTTCATTTCTGTATTATCTATGGTTGCTTTTGTACTACAATGACAGAATCGAGTAGTTGCCAGAGACTGAACTGGCACATAAATCCCTCTTGCCCTTTACAGAAAATTTTGCCTATTCTTATTTGGGACTGGTAGTCTCTATCATATCTCCATTTAATTTATCTGGTTCCTGCAGAATCCACTGGTTCTTGTAGAATGACTGTGGACCATTGCAACCTTACTTAATGGTATCTCTGATTATACTCATTGTGCTGGTGAGGAATCTTTGTTAGAGTAGATTAATATGGCATCAGTTATAAGACATGTGGCCATTGAGTCAGAATACACATTCTTTTGTATTCCAGTTAGATAAGAGACTAGAAAACAGTTCATATTCATGTGGAATGGATAATAATATTCATTTTGAGATTTGTCTAAGAGCTGTTTTAACTCTGCAGTTTTCTGTCATAATATAGTCTAAAGAGATTTGCACTATGTTGACTATTTGGCATTATGCTGATCAGTTACTTTGATGATATTATGTTGATTTGATTAGATTTTGAAGAGATGGCTAACACAGTGCAGGCATAGGTAAGACATGTGCTCTAGAGTATTGAAAACAAACCCTATGAAGATTTAAGTGCTTTCTACATTTATTAATATATTAAGGGCTTATTGATCAGGGTGTGCCTGAATGTCTCTTCCAAAGTTTAAGATAAATTTTTGAGTCTTATATTTGCTAAGTTTAAAATAAGCATAATAAGTAGCATGCCTCAGGATATTTTTTCAGCTCATATACTGCTGGGTAACATAAATGACTACTCACTTTACATGGGATCCTAAACAAGAAGGAGCTCAGCAACAGGCCCAGGCTGTTTTCCAAGCACAATTGGCATCATACAATTTGGCAGACTCTATTACATTGAAAGAGTTAGTGGTATAATATGATGTTGTGTGGTTTGCAGCAAGTCAGTGAACAAATCATAATGTTAGCCCCTGGGTTCTTTTTCTTCTTTTCTCTTCTACCTCTCTTGTATCTTCTCCTTCTTTCTTTTTCTTTTTCTTTTTGTTTTAAGGTTTTTGCCATGGGATGCATGCACTTACTGGAGAAAAACAGATGGAGAAAGTGAGAAATCACCCCAGAGGCTCGCTGCAATCCTTCTCCATCCATTCTCCTTTCAGGATTTTGAGCATGCAAACACACACACCCAGTATGATTTTCAAGACACCAGGTCTGGGACTAAAACTATGGTTGGCCATGTGGGAGTCCAGTGCCCAAACTACCACACCACCTGCTGTCCCTCCTTGTTTCTTTTTTATGCTAGAAGATGTATGCATGCGAGAGAGAGAGAGAGGAGAGAGAGAGAGAGAAAGAGAAAGAGAGAGAGAAAGTAAAAGAAGCTCCCAATAGGGCCTTGTCAGAAAGCAATCTTTTTTTCTATAATTCTCCATCCTGTCAGGATCTGGGTATATGTGCACCTGGCATGTTTTACAAGCCTTTGGAGCTACCACTGAAGCCCTAGTCAGCCTTGTGGGATCTGGCTTCCTATGTACTGTGCCTAATTGCTGCACTGTGGGGTCAATTCCCTCTTGGGTTCTGGAGAAAGGCAATGGCTTTCAGTGGAGAATGAAATGCCTTTTAATGTGCTCCTGGGCCTTGGTAGAGACAAGATGCCTGGCAACATAGCATCAACAAACTATGTATATAGAAATTCCCATCATGAGCGGGGTCTTGTCAGACTTGTCAAATAATAAGGGCAGGCAGGCCCAGGTGGAAGCAGTACATTTGAGAACAAGTACAAGCATGACCAAGGTGTGCAAACAAGCTTCATGAGTAGATATCCTAGACCTCCATGGCCCCTGTTACTATTAATGTCCTTCTTTCAGCTCATGCCTATGATTTAATAGAGTATAATCTATCTAAAGGATAAAGAAAAAGATTAAAGTTTATTTTATGGACTGATCAGCTCAGTGTGTAGATGAAGTAAAAACTACAAAAAAAATTTTTTTTTTTTTTGGAGAGATTTTCACTATAGGGCGCGTGCGCTCGCTAGACAGACAGAGAGAGACATAGAGACAGAAAGCGAGAAATCATCCCCCAGGGGGGATGGCCACGCCGTAATCCCTTCTCCTCCATTCTCTCGGGATCTTGGGCACGCACGCACACGCGCCCGGCATGAGTTTTAAGCCACCGGGTCCGGGACGCGAACCACGGTCGACTATGTGGGAGTCCAGTGACATAGCCATTACGCTAACTGCTGGTTCCCCCCCCCAAAAAAATTTTTTTAAGAAAGTAAAACATAGCTTCATTGGGACTAACAGGTGGCGGGGTGGTTAAGGGTGTCGGAATCTCACGTGGCCAACCATGGTTCAAGTCCCAGACCTGGTGGCTTGCTCTCTCACTTTTTCCCTCTCTGTGTCTCTCTCTGGTCAAATTAAAATAAATAAAGTTAAATAAAATAATTCTTTTAAAAAATTAAGAAAGATAGCCTAATTTAAAAGTTGCCTTGAAAGACAGAAGGTGAAGGGGAAAGGGAGAGAGAGAAAGGCAGAGAGACAGTGATAAGTATTTAGACAGGATCTTTCTGTGTTTTGAGCCTCCTGCCCTAGTCTCCTAATTAACTAGGATTAGCACATGCAACCATATCGAATATGCTAGCTTCCAGCCTCCCAAGTGGTGGTGCTGCCTGTACACCACACTGCTGGACCTGAGGTGTTATTTTGATGGTAACAGAAAGTGGTTTCCAGAAAAACAAAATAGGTTGGAACTTTCTGACCAGGTTTTTATCTACAAAAACATAAATACAGAGGTAAAGAGAAAATCATATAAAAACAAAGAATCCAGATCTTAAAATCAGAAAGAAATCCGACAGCTTAAATCTCTTTACATTCTTGGCCCTTCTATATGGGCACTGTGGAAGAAAAAAATATGCCAGAGTACATGTGTGCTTGCCAGAGAGAGACAGAGAGAGAAAGAGAGGAAAGTGAGAAAGCAACCCCCTCTCTCTATAGGAAATGATCCTGTTGTAATCCCTTTACTCTTTCTTTCCCCTTTCAGGTTAGTCATGAACACATACACACTACATGTTTTTAAAGCTGCTGGATTTGGGATTTGAACTGCAGGTCAGTCATGTGGGATTCAGCTGTCTTTTTTATTTTATTTTTTTTATAGACCACAGATTAGTTTATTTTTAACACCCATCATGCCATGAATTCATAGGGAATAGGTTTCAGTAGCTCAGGCTCCTTTCCATTGGTTCTCACAAATTGTGCTTCTCTGGGTGGAGCAGGCTGGCGCTTTAGTTGAACCCAGGTACCTTTCTCTTTGGCTTCTTTCTTTTTCTGGTCATTTTCCTTCACAAATTTTAGGAAGCTATCTCTGCTCTTAGTATGTTTAATATGCTCAATACGCACATTGATTCTCTTGGCAAGAATCTTGCCCTTAACTTGTTTGTTCACAACAATGCCAACAGCATGCTGGGTAACATTGTAGACTCTTCCAGTTTTGCCATGGTAACATTTGTGGGGCATTCCTTTTTGAACAGTACCCATTCCCTTAATGTCTACAATATCACCTTTCTTGTGGATTCGCGTATATGTCGCCAAAGGAACCACTCCATGTTTTCTAAAAGGCCTAGAGAACATATATCGGGTGCCTCTCCTCTTTCCCTTTGTGTTCGTCATTTTGGTTAATTACTGGAAGATGGCAGTTCTGGCCAAAAGGACGGATTCAGCTGTCTTAACCACCATGCCATGGGCTAGCTAGCTCATGTGTGTCTTTTCTATTGTTAATTATTTTCTAGAATTTTCTTCCAAGGCTGAATTGAAGATGCTATGATATATATTTTCTCTTACAAAGCAGTTCCTGGTTGATTAAAAGATAATTCAAACTGATTATTACTGTTATTATTAATTTTGCTTTTCCCCATAAATGGATATACATACACACACGAAAAATGTATGTGGGCCTGCCTCACAGTGCAGTGGTAAGGCACTGTGTGGAAGGAGGCAGATCCTGTATGCCAACTGCAGTTTGAATTCCAGCCTCTGTGGCTTGAAATACATGCCAGGCATGTGTGTGTGTTCATGCCCAGAATCCTGATGAGAAAGAGGAAGAGAGGAAAGGGGACTTTGTAGCCTGTCCAGGCCCCACTAAGGGACACTTTCTTTATCTTGTCTATGACATATATGTGCACACTCTGACAAGAAACAAACAAACAAAAACAAAAAAATTTAAAGGTTTGTGAAAGAAGTTTCTCATGAAGGTATTATAAAATGAACAATTCACTTTAATCCAAGAATTTGCTAGAACTCAGAAGCAGCAGTGGAGTTTAACAGGCTTCCACTAGATGGCAAGCACCCTCTTTCAGTTTCTCAGTGGCATCAATCTAAAAATTGCTGCTACTTAAAACTGACATCTTTGCAGGAGACAGCTGCACTTGTATCAAGAAATGATAAAGACACTGATTCACAAATCTAGCCAAATTTAGAATCAAGTTACTCAAACTGAAATTGAAAATATATTGTGACTTTTAAAAGTTTTATTTGAAGAATGTATATTCTTTCATTCACTTGACAAACACTAAATACTTCATATATGTTTTTCATACTTTGTCTTATTTACTAACCCCAACAATGAGATTAGATATTTTTATCAGTCTCATGATAGAGATTGGGAAATTTTTTTTTTTTTTTTGGAGAGGTTTTCACTATAGGGCACGTGCGCTCGCCAGACAGACAGAGAGAGACATAGAGACAGAAAGCGAGAAATTACCCCCCAGAGGGGATGGTCATGCCGCAATCCCTTCTCCTCCATTCTCCTCTCGGGATCTTGGGCACGCACGCACACGTGTCCGGCGTGAGTTTAAGTCACCGGGTCCGGGATGCGAACCACAGTCAACTACCTGGGAGTCCAATGACATAGCCATTACGCTAACTGCTGGTTCCCAGGGAAAAAAAATTTTTGAGAGATTTTTGCTATAGGGCTCATGCACGCTCCAGAAAGACAGAGATAGAGAGACAGAGACACAAAGAGACAGAAAGTGAGAAATTCCTCCTCTGGGGAGAGGGCCATGTGGCAATACCTTCTCTTCCTTTCTCCTTTAAGGTTTTACACATGCGTTGGGACCAGCATTTAGCGTAATGGCTGTGTCGCTGGACTCCCACATAGTCGGCTGCGATTCGATTCCTGGACCTGGTGGCTTGAATTCACTACGGGTGTGTGTGCATGCGTGCCCAGGATCCCAAGAGGAGAATGGAGGAGAAGGGATTGGGCGTGGCCATCCCCCCTGGGGGATGATTTCTTGCTTTCTGTCTCTCTGTCTCTGTCTGTCTGTCTGGTGAGCGCATGTGCCCTATAGCAAAAACCTCTCCCCCCCCCCCCAAAAAAAAAGATTTTACACATGCACACGTGCCTGACATGAGTTTCAAGTCACTGGGTCCCAGGACTATAATCGCAGTTGACCATGTGAGAATCGAGAGCCTTAACTGCTACAGCAACTGCTGTGCCCAAGATTGGGAAATTGAGGCTTACAAAAATTAAATATTTTTTTAGTCCAACCACAAAGGTTTAATCCTACACAATTTGTCCCAGAACCTGTTCTTTTATCCACTGTATCTTAGTGCCTACCATGAATAAATTATGGTAAATCATCTTACTGTGTTCTAGCACAATGTTTGGCACATAGTAATGTTTAAAAGTATTAGTTATTATTGTCATCTTCTAGACATTAGGAGGGTTAAATCTTGTGGCATAACCTTTATGAAAGACTTTGTATAAAAAAATGATTTCAAAACACAATAGTGAAAGTAGTACCTGTACAATGTTGTCTATTGTAAGCACACACAAGATGAAGCGAAAAACTCTGCACGTGTACTACAGAGAAAGACGGTGCTAGACAAAGACAAGGAGAGTAAGATACCTCCATGTGAAAGACAGATGAGGAAACCATCTGTGAGAAATCATAACTACAGTAACAGAATCTGTTTCCTGGTGAGTGCTTCTGGCTGTAGAAGAATTTTATATAAATATAAATTCAATACAATAAAAGTTTAAAGATAAGAATATAAAATAACCGAATGAAATAAAAAGGCAAGTGCAAGGTTAAGGAAACTCACTTAAATGTCAAACAACATTTTCAACCTAATAGATACATGAAAAGAATAAGGAACAGAAGAAGCATGGATAAAATGCAAATTAATGTGATAGTGAAAAAGCATAAGATCACAGCAAATGCAAAGGAAGATGCAGATGAAAGCAATTTGGAAGAGACTGACAGACGTGAATGAATGACAAAACAATTGATACCTCTGAAATGGAAAGCAGATGGTGAGAAAAAGTAGTCAGTGATATAATAATGGAAAATTAATAAAGTGCAGCTTCTAACCAGATAAATTGATACTGAATTATCCACATTGAGAAATGCCTTGCTTGTTATTGAGCTTCAAGGACTTAAAAAAATTCTTTAGACATCAAGCATATGAAGAAAGTTATGTAAAAAGAGGAAAATGTAAGCCTTTGTCAGACTTTTTATAGAAATATTTAGTGCTGAAAGAAGTAGAGATGCCTACTACATTTGTAGAAAGAAAAATCCACCCATGTTATTAGTCAAATATAAAGGATTCAGGGAATAAACATTTAGAAAAAGTACACAGTGACTGTGTCTGTGAATATGGTTTGCACTGTTTCTGACAAATCTTCTAGCTCAGTAAGAGGCATTCGAAAGAGACTTAGAGTGAATGGACATCCAAAGAGGAGATTGTGAGTCAGTCAAAGGTAACCTGATTTAGTACTGTAATTGTCAGATATAAACATATATTACATATATATATATGTATATATATTTCCCCTTACCACTGAAGTAAACATTTTAAATAAATGACATCATGGTTTACTTTGAAAGCAAAACAAAACAAAAAAGCACCAAACTCTTAACAAATGGAGCCCAGCTAATCAAAAAATTAATTAAAAAAAATCAAAACCCAGGAAAGGAGATATATCATTTCATGAAAGGAGTAAGTGGTTGTAGTGTACTACATGGTGAGGTTACTAAGATAAGTAAGCATTTTTGCCTCACTTTGCTTAGTGAAAGATTCAGAGATGTCAGTCAAATTGAGTAAAAGAGTAAATTCTAATACATTGTTAGAATAAAGGAAAGAGCAATCCTAGAGATTTGGAGGATGAGACCCCCACCCCAGAAGATAAGAGGGAAGTGGCAGTATCATGTTAGAAAGGAAGAACACAGTGCAGAGACTTAGTGATTTATGTTGGCACTGTGGACTGGGAGTATAGTGGGCATACAGTAGTGTCAGAATCTGAGCCAGCAGGTGGTGTGTGGGTTAAGGCTCTGGACTCTCACATGGCTGACTCTGATTTGAGTCCCAGACTTGGCAGCTTGCTTTCTCACTTTCTCTCTCCCTCTCTTTCTCTCTTCTCTTTATTAAGTGCATGTACCCTATAGCAAATTAAAATAATAATAATAAATGAAATAAAATAAACAATTCCTTTCAAAAAAGTGTCAGAATCTGAGCCTGGAAAGTCATAGTAGTTCTTATGAAAGGACTTATGTACTTGCTAAGAAATTTGGTCTTAATCCTGTTGACACGAAGGGTTTTAATTTGGGAAATGACTAATTTTTGTTTTTAAAATAATTGTCACTAGGGGGTAGGAAAGGGAAGGAGAAAATGGGGGTTAGTTCATTGATAAAAAGTTTTATTACGCAAGATAAATAAATTCTGGAGATCTGACATACAACATAGTTTTTGTAGTTAACAATATAATATTGTGTGCTTAAAAATTTGTTAAAGGGGCCAGTAGGTGGTGTAGTGGTTAAGACACTGGACTCCCACAAGACTGTGGTTTGAGTTGCAGACTTGGTGGCTTGCTTTCTTACTTTACCTCTCTTTCTCTCTCTAGTCAAGTTTAAAATAATAATAATAATGATGATGGATAAAGTTAAATAAAAGAATTCTTTTTTTTTGGAGAGATTTTCACTGTAGGGCACGTGCGCTCGCCAGACAGACAGAGAGAGACATAGAGCGAGAAATCACCCCCCAGGGGGGATGGTCACGCCGCAATCCCTTCTCCTCCATTCTCCTCTCGGGATCTTGGGCACACACGCACACGTGCCCGGCGTGAGTTTTAAGCCACCGGGTCCGGGACACGAACCGCGGTCGACTACGTGGGAGTCCAGCGACATAGCCATTACACTAACTGCTGGTTCCCAATAAAAGAATTCTTTAAAAAATTGTTAAGAGGGTAGGTCTTGGGGTAGCAAGTGGCATGGAGGCTAAGGTGACTGGACTCCACATGGCTGACTCTGCGGTCAAGTCCTGGGCCTGGCAGCTGGAAAAATCACACCAGGCACACGTGCTTGCATGCCCCAAATCCTGAGAGAATAGAGGAGAGAGGATTGTGGCAAGACCCTCCCCCCTGGGGAGTGCTTTCTTACTTTCACTGTCTGTCTCTTTCTCTGGTGAGCACACACACTCTATAACAAATCAAAAAAAAAAAGTGTATATTTCAGGTTAAGTGTTCTTACTATAAAACAAAACACACAAAGAGAAACAAGGAAACTTTGGAGGTAATAGATTTGTTTACTATCTTTAATTGTGATGATGGTATCATGGGTGTATGCATATGTTTAAACTCAACATTTTTTGGTATGTTAATTATATCACAATAAAACAGGTTAAAAAAATCACTCTGGCAATAAACTTGAAGAGATCAAATTAATTTGTACAAAATCCTGAAGTGGTCATTTGCTTGAGGTTGTTTGGGAGCAGATTTATCCAGAGATAAAACAGGCTTCTCACAACATATAGGCAGGGTAGGCAGAAAGACAACAGAGCCTGTCTAATGATTCTCTATAATGCTGTCATGCCCATATGCATTCTGCACAATTCTATTTCCTATTTCAAATGAAACTTTGCATTTTGCATTGCAATTTTCTCTTTGTCTTGGTCTTAGCTGTACTTTTTTGATTTTTTTATAGTTACTTCATTTTGTCATATTTAGTAGTATCTCTTTCAACTACAGTTTTCATGTAACTCTAATTTTTTGCCACTACAATCAGTTATTTGTTCATTATTTGACAAATTTGTATGGTATTTTATTCCAGTTAATTTAAAAGGAATGCAAGACTCAATAATACATCTGCTATTAATATATTTTAGTTATTTATATAGGAGTGCAAGATTCTAGATATGGAAGATCAAATCTAGAGGAGATTTTTGAAGTTGACTATCACAGTATTTCTCAAACTTTAAAGTGCATATCAATCACTTGGGATTCTGTTAAAAATGGAGATTAAAATTTAGGAAGTAGGGGTAGGACCTGAGATTCTGCACTTTTAATAAGCTTCTATATGAGCCCAGTGCTACTTGTCTATAAACCATACTTTGATAGCAAGGTACATATGAAAATATCCAAATATCCCATTCCTATAGTTATGTAATAAATATTTGCTATTTAAAATTTTTCTTGGGCTAGCTGGTGGCATGGTGGTTAAGGTGACTGGATCCTACATAGCTAACTATACAGTTCAAGTCTTAGACCCAGCAACTTCAAAAACATGCCAGGCATATACATGTGTTTGTGTACCCAAAATCCCAAGAGGAGAATAGAGGAAAAGAAATTGCAGTGTGACTATCCCCATCTTGGGGTAATTTCTCACTTTCTCTCTCTCTCTCTGTCTCCAATGAGTTCATGTACCCTATAGCAAAATTCTGAAAAAAATAGAAAAGAATAAAAAGTAGCTGTATGGCTCTATCTTACACATTGGTCATGACTTAAGAAGCTCAGAATATGCTACTGATACAGTGTGCCATTTAAATTAAAAATAGACCACTCACTTATGAGTATTAAATCTGTTTTTTTTTAAATTATTTTATTCAACTTCATTTGTTTTACTTATTTATTTTATTTTAATTTGACCAGAAAGGGACACTGTGAAAGAGAGAGAGGGAAAGTGAGAAAGCATGATGCCAAGTCTGGTACTCAAACTGTAGTTGGTCATGTGGGAGTCTAGCACCCTCAACCACCACGCCACCTACTGACCCCTTGAATCTTTTTTTTCCCTCAAGAACTATTCTCTTTCTTTCTTTCTTTCTTTCTTTCTTTCTTTCTTTCTTTCTTTCTTTCTTTCTTTCTTTCTTTCTTTTCCTTCCTTCCTTCCTTCCTTCCTTCCTTCCTTCCTTCCTTCCTTCTCTTCTTCCTAGTTTACTAGATAGGGGGAGAGAGAGAGAAGGCTGTAAAGCAAGCTGCCAGGTCTAGGACTTGAACCGTGGTTGGCCATGTGAGAGTCCATCACCCTTAACCACCATGCCACCTGCTGGCCCAAATGTGTTTTTTATATGAAGTATATTGATACTAATTCTACTAAGTTAAGTCATTTTTTAAATATCGCAGTGCCCTGAGTTGATGTCATTCTCTAGTGGCAAGAGTTATCATTGTTAGGGATAATCCCAAGTAGTTACTTACGAGCCTAGCGGTCACTTTCTTTCCCAAGGTAAAGTAAAACTAGAACTTTTACTGAATTATAGTTTTCTTGGGGCACTTATGGAAAATAACTCAGTATGTTCTAAAAATAGTTAGTTATATGACTTCATTAATTTAAAATTCATTTGGAAGGGAGAAAACACTTGAATTTTACATTTTAAAAAAATAGAAAAGAGCTTTGCGCAGTGGCAGTATCGTAACCAATGAGGTTTATCCGAGGCATGATTATTGCTAATTGAAAAAAATAGAAAAGAAAGAAAAAGAATAAAAAATTTTAGCTATATATATCTAAATTCAGATCTAATTTGTATTAGATTCTAACAGCAGTCTGGGTTAAATTTAAAACTTTCTAAAGCATAAAAAATATGAAAAGTAGATTTAATTAGTGATAAACATTTTGTTACCCAAGTGAGTAGCTACTACTTTGGTTAAAAATAGCTTTAGGCTAGTGTTTGAAATTCATTTTTTGACATGCTTGTAATTTAGCATAATTTTAGCACAGTATTCTCATCTTTGATAAAAGAACTTATTTTGGCTGGAGTCACTTGTTTTACTCCACGTTTCTGTTGCTAGCAAATGAATACCACACTGGGTAATTTATGAAGAGCAGAGGCTTATTTAGTTCATTATTTTGGAGATCCAAGGTCAAGGAGCCACGCCACATTTGGTGAGGGTCTTCTTGGTGGGGACATTGCAGAATCCTGTGGCAAAAAGCATTTTAGCACAATCTCTAGATTATAAAGTCCATTTACATTTTAAAGGCTTCAGTAAAGTGTAAACCTGAGATCTTAGTTATATCCTCCACCTTTCAGGATTAACTTCCAAAAGGCCTGCTTTACTTTATGTTGAACAGTGATGCTACAAAGAATTATAGCTTTTACAATGTGATCTCAGCTTTTTCTTCAACCTAGTGTTCTTGAGTTCATGATGTAAAAATATGAGATAGCTACTCAGTTACCTGAATTGTTTTAAATGAACCAGTGTAAAACCTTGACAAACGGTTTGTAACTTCCCCTCTTTTTGCCCTTCTTTTTGCTAGATAAACCAACATACTTGGTCACCATTCAGATGAGCACATGGCTTGAGAACCAGACTTTGTTCATCTAGGTGATTTGTCCTAAACCCTGGCCCAAATATGCCTCAGTTTTCTTTTTAGGTTGACAGTCTCAAAGTGGCACAAGGCATTGTATGGCAGAACAGAGCCAGGCTGAGTGTGCTCGTCAGAGAGAGAGAGAGAGAGAGAGAGAGAGAGAGAGAGTGAGAGAATGAGAAAGCACCCCTTGGGAGAGACGGCCATGACGAAATCCCTTCTCCTCCATAGTCCTCTTGCATTCATGCACCTACTCACACTTACTCAGCATATTTTTCATGCTGCCAGGTCCCGGACTTGAACCGCAGAGTCAGCCATGAGGGATCCAGCCACCTTAACCACCATGTCACTCACTGGCCCTGTTTGTGCCTTTTACCATACTGAAAAAGGCATTAGAATAGTGTAAATAGTGCACAATTTTTTCTATTAGTGTCCAGGTTGCCCTCTCTCTGCTGGCATGTGTTGTTCAGGCAATAAGAGCCACACGGTTTATGATGTGAAAGAATGTTATTTTGGCTTTATGAGTTCTTTTTCTTTTCTTTTTTTCTTTTTTTTCCTTTTTTGTCTCTGAACATCTGCAACTCCCTCAGGATTGTGCTTTGCACTAAAAATAAAACAACTATAACTTGTGATTCACCTCGTATTCACTGAGTCAGGATTATAGATTCTAGAGAAGATTCAGTGACATAGGAGAGTTGTAAAAATGGAAATAAAATTGCTGAATCTCAAATGAATTTAGAAGATAATCACAGTAACTTGTGCATGCTAAAAATCAAGCCTAATATCTAGAAACTTTGACTTCTAGATTTTTACATGAGGAAATCATTTTAATGTTATATTGTTACAATCTCGTGATTACCTGAAACCCTTAGAGACCCTTTATATGGAGCTGTTCACCACTGATGTTTGCATGAGAAATGATAAGTATTAGAGTTTATGTTAAAAAGAAATCAGCAGATTGTATCTACCTGAAATCAGTCTCACTAATGGAAATATTTTAAATAAATTCTCAGTACAATTCAGTCAGCATTGTGTAAAGAAGGAATTAAAAACTCAGGGTAGGATACTACTAGCTAGTATAGGTTTATAAACAACTAAAATAGAAGCACTCTCCTGGCAGAAAACTTTCTCCTACAATTCAAAAATTTCTTCTTGGGGGCTGGGTCTAGTGGGTGGTGGTTAAGGTGATGGACTTCCACATAGCTGCCTGTAGTTCAAGTCCTGGACCTGGCAGCAAGAAAATCATATCAGGTATGTGTGTGCCAAAATCCCAGAATGGAGGAGAAGGGATTGCAGTCATGGCCATCACCCTTGGGGGGTGATTTCTCACTTTCCCTCTTACTTTCTCTGGTGAGCTCACATGCCCTACGGCAAAAAACCTTTAAAAAATTTCATCTTTGGACCAGTGCTTGGCAGCCTGAGGTAGAGGCAAGTGCAAGGGAGGTCAGGTGGAGTAGTGAGGGTGCAGACACTGCGATGGCCAACGGAAGGTCCTGTTCAGGCTTTTGGGTAGGAGTGGTTTCCATGCTTGGAGCTAGGAAGTGGTACAATTATGTTTGAAATTGGGGCCCACAGGTGGTGGGGGTTAAGGGCATTGGACTCTCACATGGCCAACTGCAATTTGAGTCCCAGACCTGGTGGCTTGCTTTCTCACTTTCTCCCTCTCTCTGGTCAAATTTAAATAAATAAATAAAGTTAAATTAATTCGTTAAAAAACACGTTTGCTCGGTTGTTAAAAAGTTAGATTCCTACAAGGCAGACTGCATTTGAAAGATGACCAAGTGTACTGACTGATGACCATCTCTAGGATCTTACAATGTTTGGAATGTACATATGCTATTGTCATTTGTACTGAGTGGGACATGTTTAAGTTACTGGATTATAAATTTTCATAAAAAAATGCTGAAGCCAGCTTTTATCTTTGATGGACAGAGTGTCCTAGATGGGCTCCACAGTGAAACCATTGGTTTACACATTTAAGCAATTGGCAAAAAGGTGTCTTCAAAGACAGCTCCTTCTGCCAAAATTTAGTCTTTAGGCTCTACCTAGCCAGAAACCTAAAGTATAGGCATTGCCATTTTTATTTGTGATTGTTTTTTAGGGGAAGGGGTTACTTCAGCATAGCAGATACCTATCTAATATTAAATGGTACATGAACCAAGTATTTTTAAGGAAACAAAATTATTTTTTAAGTCATTAAATATATACCAGCTGTATGGATATTAGTATATGGTAATTATAAGTCTAGACTATTTTTTGCATAGTTTTATAATATTGTTAGCTCAGTTGTTGGATAAGTGGAAAGTAATTATGTGTTTTTAATGATACCAGCTTTTGTAAAATAAAAATGAAGTTTCAAACACATTACTTTACCAATCGTTCATAGTTGACACTTTAATACCATATTATAAAGAAAGGGCTGTCTTCAGTTTTTCCTGTCATTAGTTTATTTGCTTGTCATTAATTGGGAATTTTGAAGCCATGAGATTACTATTCTTAATAGCCTTTACAAGTATGGTCTGGTTAAAATAAATGCCTTTGTTTATTTGTTTTTAAGGCTTTTGCCATAGGGTATGTATGATCACCAGAGAGAGGAGAGAAGTGAGAAATTACCTTTTAGGGGTTATGACCATGCTGTGGTCCCTTCTCCTCCATTCTCCTCCTGAGATTTGGACATGCATGCACATGTACCCAGTGTGATCTTTTAAGCTATCAGGTTCAGAATTTGAACCATGGTCAGCCTTGTGGGAGTCTAGTGCCTTGACCGCTATCTCACCTGCAGGCCTCAGTTCTTTTGTTTTAATTTATTTTTTAGCTCAAGAAGATTATCACTATTTATGTCCAGTTTCTCTAAATATGGTGGAAAGGGTTTTTGTTTGCTTTTCTTTTTTGTCAGTGTGAAGAGAATGTCAGTTGTATGGTCTATTTCCTGCCCTTTTATATTTTTGGTTTCCCTCTGGTAATGTAGTTCAAAGGTCAAAAATACTTGTTACTTTTTAAAATTTTCTTTTTTTTCGCATTTTTATTTGTATGCTTATGTGTGATTCTTTTTTTAATTTAAATAAGGAAACCAATATAATCTTGTATAAAAACTTGAAAAAGTAGACATTCAGATTATGTATAACATCATTCTAAAATAAGAATTTTTGTTTGTATTTCCATTTGCTTTTCTCTTAAGTCTTTATTTATTTATTTATTTGGAGAGGTTTTTGCTATAGGGTGCCTGCGTTCGCCAGACAGACAGAGAGAGACATAGAGACAGAAAGCGAGAAATCACTCCCTGGGGGGATGGTCACACACCGCAATCCCTTCTCCTCCATTCTCCTCCTGGGATCTTGGGCATGCACGCACACGCGCCCGGCATGAGTTTTTAAGCCCCCGGGTTGGGGATGCGAACGGCGGTTGACTACATGGGAGTCCAGCGACGTAGCCATTATGCTAACTGCTGGTTCCCTCTCTTAAGTCTTTTGTTGGCTTTTATATTTGCAGTTGTTATTTTTGCTTGTGTTTGATCACTACTGAAATATGTCAAATGTCTTTTGATGCTTGTAAATTGTGTTAAACAGATATAGGTCTCATTCTTTAGAGATTTGGCAGGTCAATAAGAAGATGAAGACAAATATAAAAGTGAGAACAGACATTGGTATGGTTAACAAATACATAGAGAAAAACATTCGGCAGCAAAAAAAAAAATCCTTCAGAAATTAATTTCTTTTATTTTGGAGAGGTTTTTGCTGTAGGGTGCGTGTGCTCGCCAGACAGACAGAGAGAGACAGAGAGACAGAAAGCGAGAAATCACCCCCCAGGGGAGATGGCCACGCCGCAATCCTTTCTCCTCCATTCTCCTCTTGGGATCTTGGGCATGCATGCACACGCGCCCTGCGTGAGTTTTAAGCCACCGGGTCCCGGAGGTGAACCGCGGTCGACTACATGGGAGTCCAGTGACATAGCCATTACACTAACTGCTGGTCCCCAGAAATTAATTTCTATTGGCCTTGAAGGTTTTTGGTCTTTTAAAGATTTCACACTAAAATACAAACATGCTTTTAAGGCATAGTACATTAAAAATGCAGAAATTGGATTTGTAACTGGTTTGAAGGCTGTGTTCAAATAGTGCCTAAGGTCTATCTGTAGTAATGTGTCTTTGAAAAGCTGGATTCAACATTTTAAAGTTATTTTATTAAAATGACATACTCATTAAATTGGCAAATGATAAAGCTGGAAGGCCTAGCTAGTATGTTGGGTGACAGAATTAAAAGGTAAGTGATCCTGTTTAGCTGGAATAGAAGATGGAAGGCAACATTTAAGAAAATGAACACTAAATATAAAGTGCTGCATTTTTCAGATCAAAAAACTTACCAAACATGTGCATAATGTACCACGTGTGCAAACATCATAGGGACATTGTTGTTTGTGAATTTATAATACAATAAACGGGCAGTGTGAGGTTGTTGCAAAACAAACAAAAAAACAAACAAACAAAAAGCTCTAAATCTGAAATGCAATTATTGGTGCTGTCCCATGGAAATGATACCCTCTTTTTTTCCCTGTAAAATACATCTGTAAAACACAATTACATTATATTTAATTCTGGGTATCACATTCAAAAATGACTGGTCAACTGGAGTATATCTAGATAAGAGTGAGTTGAAGCCATATCATGTGAGGCACAGTTGAGAGAATGGAAAATGTATTAAATGAAAGCAAGGAACTTGGATGGACTTATTATATCTTTAAGTAGCTGAAAATTATCATATAGAAGAATGATTTTTATTCTGGAAAGCTTTAGAGGCAGACCTAGGAATAGGAGAGTGTTAGCAAGAAAGAGGGATCTGTCAATTAGAGTTATCCGAAATGAATGTGTTTCTTTAACAGAAACTCCGTCATCCCTAAACGTTCAAGTATTCATGTAGAAACTTGTAAAACATTTTTTAGGAATTTTGTGGAAGGTATTCTGTGTTTTATGCATCCTGCTATTGTTCATGGACATCCTTAAAAAGATCAAGGTGCAGTCAATAGTGAATCACAAAATAGGTGCTTGAGTTCAGAGAAAAATAGTGCAAGGAGGAAAAATAAGAAGAAAGAGTACCAAGTCAAAATCTTGTTGCCAGGAGTTAGTCCATGCTGTGAGTAGGAGTGAGATGAAGTGGGGGAATAATTCACTCATTCTTCAAAATGCTATGTAAGGTCTTTGCTAGGCAATGAAGATACAAGAAGAATAAAATGTAATTTTGCTCATTAGAGCTCACATTGTAGTATAAGAGACAGACATATATAAACAGTGCAAAATACAAAATGGTAAATAGTTTGGCTGTAGAGATCATGACTACACTGGATGGGGCTCAGTGCTCACTGGAGACCTGAAGAGAGAGTTTGTCTAGAAAAGCATCACAAGACAGTTGTTTATGCACCCAGTCAGCTTGTTTGAATAATCTTTTTGTTGACATAGATCCAAGAAGCCAGATTATCATTTGAGAAGGAAAAGTGGTTCAACTGCATTGGATATCTAGTAGGAATATAAAAATTTTTCAGCTTTTTTTTTCTGGAAATATATATATTTTAAGATTTAGAATATGAAAGCAAGAATAGAGCTCATTCAAATGCAAATCAATTTTTTCTTCATTGGGATTTTCCACATACTGGGAGTTTATATATATATATATA
>NW_006160214.1:928318-940023 GCF_000334495.1 Tupaia belangeri chinensis
TATAATATTCAATCCCAGACTTGTCCCCACGATTAAACTGGCCACTTTCTTAGTTTTTGAACTCTTATTTCCGTGTGTCTGTATTTAATTTTCCTGACATAGCACACCCTTGAGAACTTCTTGGAGATCTGGTCTGGTGCTGGTAAATTCTTTCAGGTTTTGTTTATCTGAGAATGTTCTTGTCTTTTCAGGTACAGTATTCTTGGCTGAAATTGCTTCTCTCTTAACACTTTGAATATATTTTCCCATTCTCACCTCACTCGCATTGTTTCCGATGAGAGATCTGCTTTTAGCCTGATGGGATGTCCTTTGTAGGTAACTTGATGTTTTTCTCTTGCCAGTCTTAGTATCTTGTCTTTGTCTGTGGTTTTGGTCAACCTGGCTATAATGTGTCTTGGAGAAGATCTTCTTGGGTTGACTCTATTTGGGGTCCTTTGTATTTCTTGGGACTGGATCTTCGAATGCCTCTCTAAGATTGGAAAGTTTTCTTGCAGGATTTCATGGAATAGATTATCAATGTCCTTATGGGTCTCTTCACCTTCTGTAATGCCAATTATCCAGATGATTGGACGTTTGATGATATCTAGTACTTCTTGTATATTATTCTCAAATTTGGGGGTCATTTTCTCAGTCTTCATGGTGGATTTTTCTAGGCCAGCCATTTTCTCTTCTACGTCTGAGATTCTATTTTCTGAATGATCTAGTCTGCTTTTAATACTTTCAAGAGGGATTTTGACTTACTGTATTATAGACTTCATCTCTAACAGTTCCATTTGAGTCTTTTGTAAAGTGTATAATTACTCTTTTAGATCTTGCAAGACTTTCCTCATCTCCTGGAACTCATCAACTTCTTTCTCCTTTCTCTTTAGCAGTTCATTATCTCTCTTCTTTTCCAGCTCTTTTAGCTTCGGCATTATGAATGTTCTAAATTCCTTATCAGACATTTCCATGATTTTTACCGAACTGCTTGTGGATGAAGAAGAGTTACTCTTTTCCCTTGGAGGAGAGGTATTTTCTTGTTTTCCCATATTTCTTGTGATCCAACAGTGATTTCTTGTCATCTGATGAATGATATGTTCCTTTCAAATTCTTGAAGTTCAGTCTGAATGCTCAGGAGCAAGCAGACAGAGGTGATCTAGAATCTCTTTGCCGTTCTGTTGTGATTGCTGGTGCAGCAGATTCAGTAGATATTGAGGAATATTTTAACCCTATTAGTATTTGGATGTTTAGCTACAATGCTCTTAGATCTGTCTAAAAACACATTAAATGGATATTGGAGAGACAAGAAAAAGGAAAATGAAAAAGAGAGAGAGAAACAACAACAACAACAAAAAAGACAAAAAAAACCCCCCAAAAATTGTAATTACTGTTTTTCTTTTTAAAAAATCACAAAATAGAAAACTGTGGAGAGCGATAATTAACAAGATAAAAGGCGGATCTGAGAGCAAGAGAAAAACTTTGCCTTTAAAAAAATGTAAAATGGAAAAATTACCAAAAAAAGGGAAGACAGAAGCAGGGAGAGACAGAAACAGAGACACAGAAACAGAGATAGAAGGCTGGGGGTGGGGGAGGAGCTGCTCCCTACCACTAGCTGGTTTGCTGGACGCTGAATTATCAGTAGAAAGTCTTCATTTCTTGTGTGCCCTGAAATACCTCAGTTTTATATATTTTTGAAAGTTCTCATTTATACAACAAAACAAGCAAATCAAACCCAAACTAAAAGAGAAGTCTTACACTATAGTTCTTTTCTTTAGCAAGAATATTCTCAACCTGGTGATGAGAGATTCCATTTAAGATCATGCAAAGTTTGAGTATGTTTGCATATTTTATTGCTGTTTGTACCAATATAATGGTTGCATTTTTTTTTTAATTTGCCAAAGGGTACATATATTCACTAGAGACAGAGATAGAAAGGGAGAGAGTGAAGGAGAAAACACCCCTCCAATGAGTCATGGTCATGCTGCAATTCCTTCTCCTCCATTTGTACATTCTGTTGGGATTTGGGGCACATATGCACATGTACCTGGCATGTTTTTCAAGCCACTGGGGCCTGGATTTAAGCCACCTGGTCAGCCATGTGAGATCCAGCTTCCTTAACCACTAGGACCTATAGCCTACTCAAATCTTTTTTTTTTTTTTTTAATTTTGTTAGAGGGTATGTGCTTGCCAGAGAAAGATGGGGAAAGTGAAGAGGAGTGAAAATGCAGCCCTCCAATGTGGGTTGGTCATGCCATAATCCCTTCTCCTCCATCTGCCTCCTTTTGGGATTTTGGGCACACACACCCCACAGATTGCCCCAGCCTGCATCTATTTTTCAGTGAACACTTCTTTCTTCAAAATGTTATAATTTTCATTATCAGTAATTTTATTCTTTGTTTTAGTATGTACTCTTATCATTTCTTCTATTATCATGATCAGAGGAAGTGAGTGCTAAGACCAGCAATTCTGATCTAGTGTCTTTTAATTGGTTGTTCACCATGTTACTTTTAGCAACAAAAATTGTTGTATATGGGTTTTCATTCATTTCTATTATATGGGTTTATTCAATGGACAGACAAAAGCTCTCCAACATTAGTATACTTACTCTTCTAATCTATCATTACTTTCCCACCTAGCCAAAGTATTAAAGTGCGTAAAGTTTATTAAGACCTTAATTTCTCTCTTTCATGTATCTGTCTTTCAAAGTATCACATACCACCCTATAAAATCTGTCTCAGAAAGGATCTATTGTATATAATTTGGATCCTAAGGTAAAGATAAATCAATGTTTTTATTCTCATAGCTGTATTAATGTTTTCAAATATTTCTAATTGTTAAAGATTTTCTTCCCTATTAAAGAAATTTTGAAATAATTAAATATATGGATAAAAACATGAAATTAGATCATAGAGAAGAAAACATTTAAACATTGAATAGGCATTCTAGTATAAGGAACTAGGTAAAGACACCTTTTTCCCCACTGGGTCTCTTACTGGTGTTTGTACATAGAAAAGGGATTTCCACAAATGGGCATTTCACTGTAGTTCTTGAGACAGTAATTCACTGTCAGGGCTAGTGAACGTTATCTGAGTTGGCTAAGAAGTTAGAACAGATGATCTCAAATTTCCCTTCAACTCTAAGTGTGTAAGCTTACATAAACCACCTCTGAGGATAACACTATAAGCCCTAATCCATTCTCTATTCAGACTTAAAGAGGGAGTTTCCATAAGATTGATTCTATAGGTTTAAAATGTATAATTACTGCAGTTGACCAGGCACTGGCATTTGGGATAGATGGATCAGTGAGTTTCTAAAAATACCATTTCATATTGTTAACAAGAAAACCAAGATGGGGTCAGCAGATGCCATAGGGTTATGGCAACTGGATCCCACACAGTCAACTATGCAGTTTGAGTCCCTAAGCTGGTGGCTTGAAACATGTGCCAGACGTGTGAATATGTCCTCAAAATCCTGAGAGGAGAATGGAAGAGAAGGGATTGTTGTATGTGGTGGCATAGCCATCTCTTCTGGGGAGTGCTTTCTGGCTTTACCTCTTTATCTTTTTGTCTCTGTCTCTGGTGTGCTTGTGCCTATAGAAAAATAAATAAATAATTAAGTATAAAATAAAAAAAGAAATAAAGAAAACCATGATTGTGCCATAGCGATTTATTATCAGTTAGATCACAGACTTAGGAAAATATGTTATTGGGTCATTATATGGAAAATTTATAGAAAGAAGAGTTTACCTTAAGAAGAATTCATGCAAAACATTTGGGAAATCTTTTTTTCTTTGAAAGCTTAGTGTGAATTCACAGTGTACTGTCTTTTAAATGCAATGCTGTATAGTGCCCTGAATAATGGAGGTAACATCAGACTGTATCTGACATATATAAAGTACTATGATTTAAGGGGAAATATAGGCAGTATATGCAAGCTTGTTTCTCAAGTTATATAAAACATAATAGAAGGAACTGAATGTGTGTGTGATTTTTCTCTTAGCTTACAAAAGCTTATGATTTATGAAGAGACAAGTAAGATATTTTAATGGCACTTAATGTCATGTAGAAGAATGATTAGACTTACACAGTAGCTCTAGAGAATTAACTAGAACAAATCAGAGAAGTTAAAGACAGGGATGGTTTGGCTCGGTCTCAAGTATATGTGTCTGATCGTTGCAAAGGATTGCCTTTTGATTTAGTACACTCCCTGCATAGTATGGCAATGATGACCTAACTCTTCACCACTACCTGTGTCTATGTCCTTTGCCATGTAACTTTTTAGTGCCTCTCACTGAGGATAGCTAATCTGCTCTGCCTCTTAACTCTGGGCAGAACCATGTGAATTGCTTGGCCAATGAGATATTAGCTGATGTGACAGAAGCAGAGGATTGAAATATGGTTGCGCATTGTGGTTTGTTTTCCCTGTACCTTTGCAAGCAACAAGAGAACATTCTTGGTCCAGGAAAGATTTGAAGGATAGGGTATAATGTTACCTTAGTCTTGCCAGTCAAGACCTTCCTAAATCAGCTGAGGGTTAGCTGACTCCAAAATCTGATTTCAGTACTACTAAGCTTTGCACTACCCAGGCAGTCTCAGTCTTAATTATTGAGCCATTTATTTATTATGAGCCAAATAAACGCTTATAGTCTTAAGTCACTGAGTCCTGAGACACTTTGGTGTGCAATATTATTGTGTCTGTAATAATACTGGTTGGTTGTGTTCCAGAAGTAAATGGATGGTCCTAAGTGAAGATTGTTATAGAAAAGGATAGTTGACTTGAGTGGATGCAGACTAGGTTAATTCTAAAGAAGGTTCCCTCCCCCAAGGACTACAGTGGTAATATTAATATAATAATTAATACTAAGGAGCAGTTACTATCTGCCAGCCATTATTTTAAAGGCATTACATATATTAGTATTCAGCTTCTATGAGGTTATTTCCATGATCCTGTTAAGGAAATAAGCATAGATCATACAGCTAGTAAGTGGTGTGGATCCAGGATTGAACCTAGGTATCTGGCTCTAGAAATCTACCCTTTATATCAGCACATTGTGCTTGCACTGGCCCATGTGTTCCATGCAGCATTCTCAAAGCCCATTATAAAGTGGGCATTTGTATCTTTATATATTAACAGTGGAAAAACTCATTATTGCTTTCCTAAATGCATTATTTTGGATGTAGGAAAACTTGAAACGTAAAACATGAGTCGTATTAGGTAAAATTAAAAAGAGGTCCTTACTGGTTAAAAAGCCTTGGCACCACTGCTTTAAGCAATCTTCTATCTTTAAGATTCTATGATTCTGGGACCAGCTGATGGTGTAATGGTTGTGTCACTGAACTCCCACATGGTTGACTGCATTTCAAGTCCTGGGCCTGGCAGCTTCAAACTCAAGCCAGGTGTGTGTGTGTGTGTGTGCTCAAAATCCTGAGAGGAAACAGGAGGAGAAGGGATTGTGGCATGGCCATCCCTCTTTGGGGGTGATTTCTTGGTTTCTGTTTCTCTCTCTCTGTCTGGTGAGCGCATGTGCCTTAATAGCAAAAAAATTCTGTCTTTAAAAAAAAAAAAAGATTCTATGATTCTGGGCCAGCAGATTGCATAGTGGTTAGTCTCTGGACTCCCACATAGCCGACTGCAGTTTGAATCCCAGACACAGTGACTTGAAACTCATGTTTTAGTCCTGAGACACTTTGGTGTGCAATATTATTGTGTCTGTAATAATACTGGTTGGTTGTGTTCCAGAAGTAAATGGATGGTCCTAAGTGAAGATTGTTATAGAAAAGGATAGTTGACTTGAGTGGATGCAGACTAGGTTAATTCTAAAGAAGGTTCCCTCCCCCAAGGACTACAGTGGTAATATTAATATAATAATTAATACTAAGGAGCAGTTACTATCTGCCAGCCATTATTTTAAAGGCATTACATATATTAGTATTCAGCTTCTATGAGGTTATTTCCATGATCCTGTTAAGGAAATAAGCATAGATCATACAGCTAGTAAGTGGTGTGGATCCAGGATTGAACCTAGGTATCTGGCTCTAGAAATCTACCCTTTATATCAGCACATTGTGCTTGCACTGGCCCATGTGTTCCATGCAGCATTCTCAAAGCCCATTATAAAGTGGGCATTTGTATCTTTATATATTAACAGTGGAAAAACTCATTATTGCTTTCCTAAATGCATTATTTTGGATGTAGGAAAACTTGAAACGTAAAACATGAGTCGTATTAGGTAAAATTAAAAAGAGGTCCTTACTGGTTAAAAAGCCTTGGCACCACTGCTTTAAGCAATCTTCTATCTTTAAGATTCTATGATTCTGGGACCAGCTGATGGTGTAATGGTTGTGTCACTGAACTCCCACATGGTTGACTGCATTTCAAGTCCTGGGCCTGGCAGCTTCAAACTCAAGCCAGGTGTGTGTGTGTGTGTGTGCTCAAAATCCTGAGAGGAAACAGGAGGAGAAGGGATTGTGGCATGGCCATCCCTCTTTGGGGGTGATTTCTTGGTTTCTGTTTCTCTCTCTCTGTCTGGTGAGCGCATGTGCCTTAATAGCAAAAAAATTCTGTCTTTAAAAAAAAAAAAAGATTCTATGATTCTGGGCCAGCAGATTGCATAGTGGTTAGTCTCTGGACTCCCACATAGCCGACTGCAGTTTGAATCCCAGACACAGTGACTTGAAACTCATGTTTTGTGTGTGTGTGTGTGTGTGTGTGTGTGTGTGTGTATGTGTGTATGCACACATGTTTGCCCAAGATCACAGGAAGAAAATAGAGAAAAAGGGATTGTGGCATGGCTATTCCCCTGGGGGATGATTTCTCACTTTTCTTCTCACTGTCTGTCTGTCTCTCTCTGGAGAGTACATGCACCCTAAAGCGAAAACCTCTTAAAAAAAAGATTCTATGATTCTTAGATACACTCTATCCTTCTACTAAAATATAAATATTTTCTTTAAAATAGTAATCTAGTGAAAAGCATTGCATACAAATTGCCTTCCTATAAATACTTCATAAAGCCATTCATGAAGAAAATATAAATTTGTAGGTTATGGTGGAACTTTAGCTTATCTACCAAGAAAGATGTGATATAACATGAAGAGAATTAAAAAGAAATTTCATTCATACAATATTAGCCAACCAGTAGTACTAGCTAGCATTGTATTGCAGTAAAAACCTCTTCATTACACCGTGTGTGGAAATGGAATTAGTAAGAACTTTAAGTTGATAAATATATTGGTGATGTTGATATTTTGGGGAACATGGCTTAGTCTTTCATGTCTTATTGGATGCTATAAATTAATTATACTATAGTAGGAACAAAAATTCATATTTTGATATGTTTTTGTAGCACAAGATAAATATTGAGTAGGACTCAATTTGAACTGTTAAAAATATCATTTGTAAATCTATTGAATTTATGCAATATGAATTTAGCAGGTGAAGTACTGTTTTAAAAATTACTTTTGAAAATTATACACATTTTTTACTGTATCACTTGTTTTACTGAAATATACCTATTTTTAAATTAGGGAAGTTGGCAGCACTGTGGTAGACTGTGGAGCTTGTAATTTATCTCTTTTGAATGTTTATTTCATTTCTCAAAAAAAAAAACAAAAAACCACTATTCAAGACCTATCCTAATGCAAGTGAGCTCCAGCACCCTTCATCCAACCTAAATGTTATTTTTCAATATGTAAAAAATTTGACCTAATGTTTATACACAATGTATTTACAATACAAACATTTATGGTGATGATCTATCATTCAGTTGAAACTTCTTGGCAGTGTTGCATTGGCAGTTTGAATTGGAGTATCCTAGCTTGGTACTAATGTAGTCACTCTCTGGGGATTTGATCATGGCTGCCCTTACATACTTATGGGTGGATTTTTCTATTCATGCAAAAGCTAAACTAAGTGAGAAGCAACATCTTCAACATGTAATATTACTTATATGACAGTAAGTATGTATCTATACCAGGTATGAAAAAATGGAAAATAGCCCATTTTGTGAAATTAGTGGAGAGCATCAATTGATAACTCATTTCCTCTGAGTATATATTCAAATTTGGAAAAATCGTACGGATTTTTTTTTTTTTTGGAGAGATTTTCACTGTAGGGCGCGTGCGCTCGCCAGACAGACAGAGAGAGACATAGAGACAGAAAGCGAGAAATCACCCCCCAGGGGGGATGGTCACGCCGCAATCCCCTCTCCTCCATTCTCCTCTCGGGATCTTGGGCACGCACGCACACGCACCCGGCGTGAGTTTCAAGCCACCGGGTCTGGGACACGAACCGCAGTCGACTACATGGGAGTCCAGCGACATAGCCATTATGCCAACTGCTGGTTCCCAAAATCATACGGATTTTGAAGTTATAAAAAGTTTTCCTAATGTATTGAAAAATACTTTTATTAAGCAAATATAACCTTTCCTTGTTTTCAAAAGGTGCTTCACAGGTTTTTTTTTTTTTTAAGTGTATTTATTTTTTATTTACTTACAGGAGAGTGAAGAGATAGAGATTCATTTTTTGATGGGGTCTCACGATGTTGAGATCTTTTAGACCTAGGATCACAAATTAACACCGTCACACCTGCTCTGTCTATGATGGACTAAGAACA
Source organism: Tupaia belangeri chinensis (assembly GCF_000334495.1). Lineage (NCBI taxonomy): Eukaryota > Metazoa > Chordata > Mammalia > Scandentia > Tupaiidae > Tupaia > Tupaia belangeri. The sequence continues at coordinate 936,909 of NW_006160214.1, forward strand.
GAACCAAACCTAGGCCTCCCACGTAGCCTCAGCATCTGAGTAGCAGCATCTTCACAGCATGTGCCATTACAGCTGAGTATCCTTGGTTATTAATAACAGTGTTCCAGGCACCTGCTGTCAATTGATTAAAGCCTTAGACAAGTTCAAAACTATTTATTATCCTGTAATTACACTGAACCTAGAAGTGCCCAGACAATTGATAAGAATTCTAATATAATGGAAGTTACGCATATCCTCATCACTCCCAGGCACTGGGTTTAGTATCATACTGTAGCAACTCACAATTTTCATAGCATCTCTGCAAAATAAGTATTATCATTAGTTCTATTTTATTGATAAGGACATTGAAGCTTATAGATGTTAGGTAAATTTAGCTAATGTTATAGATTTAGTAATTTGGTAATGCCAATATTGGATCAGCTCTTTCTGACTATTTGACTTTACAACCCAGGATTCCTAACCATTGAACAATATCACTTCTTTTCATTGACATCTTTGGTGGTACATAAACACTCCACACTGTTTTCATTCTATACTAATGGCACTATTATGCAATACTGCCTTGTTCTCTGGAAGTTGGGTGAAGGGAGGTCCTATTGGTTTGTGTGTTTGTGTGTGAGAGTGTGTGTGTGTGTGTGTGTGTGTGTGTGTGTGTGTTTGAAGGAGAGAAATAAGCCAAAAGTGGTGTATGTGTGTATGTGTGTTTGTGTGTGTGTGTGTGTGTGTGTGTGTGTGTGTGTGTGTGTGTGTGTGTGTTTGAAGGAGAGAAATAAGCCAAAAGTGCATTATGATAATTTCTTTTAGCATGCCACTGGAAATTTGGTACATCTTACTGATTTTGAAATTATGTAAGAAGTTGTCCTGTAATATATTAAAAATATTCTCTTTTAAATTAAGCAAATGCAGTAGTTTCATTGGTTTGAAATGATGCTTCATTGGTTATTACATAAAAGGTAGCTTAGCTGGAATTAAACACTACTTTTTAGCATGGGTTGAGAAATGAAACCAAAACCTTAAATAGTGCCCTGAAGTGCTATTATAGAACTGACAGTGTGTACAGTCCTGGAAAATATTAATTCATAAAGAATAATAGATGTTAATGCTCTGCTTAGCATTTCAATGTCACAATTAAAAATTCTACAGGATAGTTAATTGAATATTTTATGCTTCTAGAGAGGGCCTTGATCCTCAGAATTGCATACTAATTCTCAAATTTCTTTTATATAATGCAGACTTTCTTTAAGGAATTAAAAATTCATTTATATTTCAGATGAGGGCATTATATATTTTTATCAACTTTTTAAATGAAAGAAATGTCTGGAATTAATGTATTAATTTTGAATTTTGTGATTAACTTAGGCTTCTAAAACTTAAAATATCCATACTAATTATCATAATTTCCCTATGTAATAGAGCCTACTTTACACAAGCAATTCTTATTTCTCTAACTGTAATGTTACTGAGGTGTCAGATGAGGTTGGAAAACATTATAAGCCTCAATTTTCACTTATTAATAATCTTATTTGGCCCTTTCCTTTTTTTATTTTATAAATTTTGAGCTTTTCAGCCTAGACTTTATTTTTCTCTTGATGCTAATTAATGAAATTCTAGTATGAGCAATAAAACTGTAGGAAGATCTAACTGCTGATGAAAATCTCAGCAAGATAAAGAAGATAAAATATTCCCTCTTTCTCCATATCTGCAGAAGCATGGGCACAATTTTATTTTGTCATAAAGCTATCCTTGGAAATTTTATTTCTAACAAAGGAGTCTTGTAAACTGCCTGAATTTCATGCATTGTTGCTAGTTCTGGGAAAATAACTTGTTACCTCTAAAAAATTTGCTATTCGGTTGCTCGTCCTGCATAATAATTTGTTGTTTAGAACTTAATACTTAAATCCACTTTTTTTGAAAGGTAAAAATACTCAGAAATGTGTTTTGTTTTTTGTTTTTTGATTGCCAGAGGATTTGTGCACTCATGAGAAAGAGATAGCGAGAACTCACCAATGGGATGTAGTCATAACACATTACTTTTTCCTCGGTCTCCTCATTCTGACAGAACTTGGGGCATGCATGCACACATATTCAGCATACTTTTTCAAACTGCTGGACAAGTTGATCTCTCTGATTAGAACTATTTGTTAAGTTTATAATTGTCTTTCTAAAAGAAAGAGGTTGTAGAGCTCTTGTAAAATTGTTTATGTCATACATACAAAACAGAGAGAAAAGATCTTTGTCACTTATCTGATGTCTGTGATTTAGGCACCAAATGCCAGATTTTTCTCTTTTGTGAGTGCTATTTAATAAAAATCTGTCAGCATAGATCAGCTTAGTGGGAGACAAACTGTGTGGGACTGAGGCAAGAGCAGGTACAATTCAAGGTTCAGGTTCTCCCTGCAGGTAGACCTCTGGATTGTTGCTTCATTGCCGGTCCAGTGGACTTGTAGCCCCTGTGGACTTGAGTGGCATTTGATAATTGGTGGAGTATTCTCCTTTGGAGTTATTCTGTTCCTTTTCCACCTTCTTCAGCATCATCTTTTTTTTTTTTCTTTTATATAGTGTACATTTTATTAGTTTGTAGTAATACATTCTCATATTACAAAAGCAATTTAGCAGAAGAGTCTTCCTGTTGATATTTGAATCATCTGAATAACACAAACAGAACTATACATTTAAAAAAAATTCTCATGAGGGTAACAAAACAAAACAAAAAGACAAGTTAAACAACAAAAAAATTTTCTGTTCTTACAGGTGGACATTGAAGTGAACCTAATTCGGTTTTCTTTTTAAAAGGCTTCAAAGACAAAAGGCAGCTTAAACCTAATTAAATCTAATTAAAATGAATAAAAAATTTGTTCACTAAACTACTGGTCTCCACTCCATTTTATGTTTTCTGTTGTTTTGATGCAGGTTCTTTCATGGCTGTTTCTTCTCTTGCTCTTTCACTGGTCAAGCTGGTGGTTCATATTCATCAAAGTCATCATCACTATTGAATTTGGTTTTCTTGCCCTGAAACTGTACTTTTGCTTTAGCAGATGCAGGCTGAGCAGCTTTATTTCCTTTTCCTTTAAATTTGCGACCTTTTGACTTCCATTTGTTTAGGGATTCTTGCTGA
>NW_006160214.1:940575-950211 GCF_000334495.1 Tupaia belangeri chinensis
TGTTTTCAAACACAGCAAATATTGATCCCTTAAATGCTTTCTGCAATGTTCTTCTCATCTGAATATTTAGTATTTCACCTTTACCTTCTAACCATTCCTTTATATCATCAAGGGTTGTATCAGTTGGGAAGCCTTTAATATAAACAGATCTGTTTTTAACATCATTTTTATACTCATCAGTCACTTCAGGGAGGGGTTTTCTTAGAGACCTCCTGATTTTAGTTTTATCTTCACTGATTTCCATGAGTTCTGCCTTGGATTTGCTCAACGCTTCCACTATTACATTAAAGTCCGTTGTTAGATGGTTTAACCTGCTGAATTTTATCATTATCTCCAAAGGTACCCAGCCTTCATCCAGTTTTATGCGTTCCTTTAAAAACTTGTCCTGCAGCAAATTGAAGTCTCCAAAATAATACTCAATCTGATGACAGATTTTGGCCTCCAGAGCAGCCATTTTTTCATTATCACCATTTTCAGCCATTGTGGCTATCTTTAGGGCCAGGTCCCGCAGAGGCGTCCCACAGGCTCACTAACAGCCACGGCAACGTCTCCACTTCCAGCATTATCTTTTTACATGTAAAGTGACTTTGCATTATCTTAATTTTTAGAAAATAATTTTTTTAAATTCATGATAGAGCACTGCCATGCATGAGAGGAAAAGAGAGAGAGCGAGAGTGAGAGTGAGAGAGAGAGAAGAGCATTCTCCACAGAGTATGGTCATTCTGCAACCCTGTTCTTCCAGACTGCCATCCTATGGGATCCTGTGCACTCCTGTGTGTGCCTGGTATGTTCCAGGGTGACTGAGCTGGGTTTCAAGCTGGTCATCCTGTGGGATTTGTCTTCTCTTGAGTAGCACATTATTGCTACTGCACTGAACTGACTATATTATATTTACCTTGACCTATATATAGAAATAGAAAATCTCTGAGGAATTCTGAATTTTCCATTCTTTTCATGAAATATCTCCCTTAATTTGATTTATACCTTCCCTGTTTACTTTTCCCCAAACCAATGAAAAGCAGAATTTAGAGCAAAAAATAATTTTCTCTCCACCATCGAGAATTTCCCTCCCATTGAGGATATTAAGGGAGAGATTGGTAACTAATTCCTTTTTCTTTATTTGTCTCTCATTCTTCTCTTTGGAAAGATATAGGACAGAAAATAAATGCTTTTTTTTTTTTAGACTTTCTATTCATAAAGTGTGGATGGATAGATATTTCTATTCCCAAGTCTGGGAAGAGTAACTGTAAGATGAACTTTTGAAATCAGAAAAGTTTTAATGTATATTATTATGGTACATACTGTTTTAGAAATGCTAAGCAATTTTCAAAATGCATAAATCCTAGTCTTGGTTCACTTAATGTTAGTATTAAGTTGCTGGTGATAGATTGAGGTCAGAAAGAAAGAGCATCATTTCAGACCAGTAGTTTGTGCCTTTTCACACCAACTTAGATTGTCACTTTTTTTTTTTTTTTTTGGAGAGGTATTTTTGCTATAGGGTGCGTGCACTCGCCAGAAAGACAGAGAGAGACAAAGAGACAGAAAGTGAGAAATCACCCCCTAGGGGAGATGGCCATACCGCAATCCCTTCTCCTCCATTCTCCTCTCAGGATCTTGGGCACACACACACACACGCGCCCGGCGTGAGTTTAAGCGGTTGGGTCCGGGACTCCAACTGCGGTTGACTATGTGGGAGTCCAGCGACATAGCCATTATGCTAACTGCTGGTCCCAGATTGTCACTTTTTATTTCCTTGTGAGGACTATCTTTCTAAGAACCAGACACTATATTGTTGAAGTCCTTGTTGCAGCTGTGTAATGCATTACTGGGTAACTTGAAATGAGCAATAAGGAAATCTTGGATCAAGACAGCAATGTGTTTTCAGTCATTTCAACATCAAATGCTCATGTGCACACAGTCAAAGCTATTTACAATACATTGTTTGGTTGTGAATATAGTTTCAAAATGACCCATGTTAGGAACACAGTCAACGTGAAATGCAATGTATACAATTTCAACATTATGAATTTGTAGACATATTTACTTTACAAAGAGTTTTATCACAGGATAACTTTAAGTATTGCATTCCTAAATCACTTCAAAATGATTAAAATAGAAGATTTCCTTGGAATGACAATAAGAACTGTTTTCAAACAGTAGTACCTTTATTGAAAATTAAATGGAATTACAAGATGAATAACACTAATATTGTAAAAAAATCAGTATAATACAAAGAAAAGATAAAGCTTATATTAAGTGAAATGACAAATACATTTCACTCTGATGTTTCTTTGATTTTGGGGGGGAATCTTAATTATTGGTTATTGGAAAAGTCATGACACATTTTTTGCATAGAAAAACAGAAAAATACAACATGACTTTTCCAACAGCCCAATATTTAGAATTTGGATTTGGACTATGTAATTCGTGTGTGTGTGTGTGTGTGTGTGTGTGTGTGTGTGTGTGTGTAGTGTATATTATCTCATTATTTCATTCTTGGGAAATTGTTTCCATCCCTAACACTTATCACACAGAGTTATACTTGCAAAAAAGCGAAACCACCACAACGAAACAACAAAGCAAAAAAACCAACCAACCAGACAGAGAAAATTCACCGCCCCATACAAAGATATAAATGGAATGTTACCTATTGAATTGTTACCTATTATTAAAACAGGGCAAAGGGTGATTCACAGCTGTTCTCTCTGTGACACTATGTACATAGAGTGGTCCCAGTTAGGAACTTTTAGTTCTGAGTCAGATTAATAGGCTATTGTTATGGGGAAGAAGGCAAGAGGAGGAGGAAAAGGATACATCCAGATAAGATATCAAAGTATGGTTACTGCTATTTGCTAGGTGTCTGGACCACGGTTGTTAAAAGATCACTGGTCTAGCCACCCTGGCTAAGGCAGTAGGGGCCCTGGAGTGAGATGCTGGAGGCAATATGAGAACGTGTTGGTTCACATCCTAGGTCTACCCAAACATGCTAGGTGCACCCATGCGCACACCCGTGATCCTGACTGGCTGCAGGGTTAGAGAGAAGGTTGAAGTGTGAAAACCCTTTTGAGGTCTTCTAATTTCTCTTTGTCTAGAAATAGGATCACTTTGATGAAGATAGCATTAAAATCTATCATCTATCCATCTATCTCTATCTGTCTATCTATCTATCTATCTATCTATCTATCTATCTATCTATCTATCTATCTATCTATTGGATGCCTCTAATGCAAGATATTATACCTATAACAATCACAACAAAAACAGTATCAGTGTCAGGCATAGCCTCACACATTTGAGACATTTGATGATTATTTTGTAGACACATGCACTCACCAGAGAGAGACAGAGAACTGGAGAAAGAGGGAAGGAAGAAAGCACTCCCTGTGGAGAATGGTCATACCATAATACCTTCTTTTCCATTTCTTTCTCCTTTTGGGATTTTGGGCACACACACATACCCAGTTTCTTAAGTCCCTGGGGTATAGGGTGGCCATATGGGATCCAGGGGCCTTAACTAGCAGGCCACTTAGGTAGCCTGATTTTTTAAAAAATTTTAAATGAAATGCTATTTTCATCAAAGTGATCTTCTTTTAATGGCTCAGAATCCTATCGCTTTTTTGGATATAGAAGATTTAGTAGCTGAGGCAACTATCTTTTTTTATATCTACATAGATTTTCCTTCTAAACATTCCAGTGCAAGTGGGGAAAACATCTTTAGATCATCCTTAAACGGGTTCTTTGGTTACACTGTGGTTATATTTTGCAGACAGAATAAATATGCCAACATTTCCTGATTTTGATTCTGCATTTTGCACTTATATCTAATTAATTACTAGGACCAAATATAGAAATTAGTTTTGTCATAAGAAGAAGGCACAGCTGGAATACTTGCTCTGTTTTAGACAGTTATTACCAGTGCTTTAGAAGGCTGTGGACCCTGATAATTAGCATCAGAGAGCTGTGACCAGAGCAGATATCTATAAGACCTATGGAATGTTATATAGAATCAAAATTATACATACAGTAAAAAGAGATTGAGACAATCAATAAACCACTCAACAGTTTTTGTTGTTTTTGAAAGTTTCAACTTATGTCTTTGAACAAGCCCCAATCATCTTGGTTCAATGGAGGAGCAGTGCGGTAGACGTGTGGATCAGACAGACCGTGTTTGAGACTTGACTTTATTTTCACCTTTCTGAGCCTCCGTTTTTATTTGAAAAATGAAGATGAATTAAATTGTCTACTACACCACAATGTAATCTCGATTAAATGCTATAATGTATATGTAAGTGGTTTTGTAAAATTGCTAAGAGCTATGAAAATGGCATTTAATAGTACTTTTACCCAGTCTCTCCTCCCTCATACATTTCTTTCTCCTATTTATGTCAGTTCTAAGTAGTATAATGACCATATTTGGGGATAAAGAGGTAAGACCAGAGCAAAATTGATTATTCTGCTCTGTAGGAAGTTCTGTGCACTTCCTTTAGCCTTTCTATTTTTTTTAGGTTTAGAGTTTGTGCAGATGGAAGAAAATAATGACGTTAAGAAAATGTTATTTGAATAACTTTATACCCACAGTCTGGAAGTGCAGCAAACAACCAGTCTTATGAACTTGTCAATTTAACATAGTATAGCATTTAAAATATAATGTATATCATCTAAAAAGAGGGAAGAAAGAGAAACGATGAAATAATGTGCAGTAATGGTGATAAAGGCAATTGTTTCACCTATTCCTAAATTAATATTCAAGGCCGTTTTAGCACCAATGGGGCTGACCTTTCTAGGGTGCGTAAGTAAGAAACAGCAGGATAGGAAAGAATGAGGAGGCCATTTCACACATATGCTTCTTCCCTGGCAGCTGCCCTATTGGCTACTTGGTTCCAGACTTTTATCCAGTGCTTACAAACAGTTTATCATAACTTACAGTTTGTTTCTTGAAGGCATTCTCCCCCTCACCCTAAGAGGTAATGGCCTATGCTACATGTGTTCTACTAGATAAAGTCTTAACAAATTTACTATAGACAAGTCCAGTATTGCCCATATTAAAAAAAAAATCTTTTTTTTTTTGGAGAGATTTTCACTGTAGGGTGCGTGCGCTCGCCAGACAGACAGAGAGAGACAGAGAGACAGAAAGTGAGAAATCACCCCCCAGGGGTGATGGTCACGCCGCAATTCCTTCTCCTCCATTCTCCTCTTGGGATCTTGGGCACGCACGCACACGCGCCCGGCGTGAGTTTTAAGCCACCGGGTCCGGGACACGAACTGCGGTCGACTACGTGGGAGTCCAGCGACATAGCCATTACGCTAACTGCTGGTTCCCCCCAAAAATATCATTTTTAACTTATATTTTCTGAACATATACATGTGAATTCTTCAATGCCCATAAGCATATGCTTTTACTTGGGAAATACTTTCCCAGCTTGGGAAAATGACAGTCACTGCATAGTATTGTAAAAAACAAAACAAAACAAAAAGAACAGTTAAGGGGAGTGTACCCAACATGTAAGTGTGGAGTTTTCTTCATGTCTTCCTAGAAGATGAAGCCAGTTGGGCTATTAAATTAATTATTGACATGGCTCTGAAATTAATTATGAAAAGGCCAGGCAAATCAGATGACTTATGTCCTCCCTTCATTTGTTGAAAATTATGTCAATGTAGCTTTGCATGACTGGGTGTCAGTATTTTGATTTCTTTTGTTCATCGAATTATATATGTTAATAGATTAAACCAGGGGCTGGCAGGTGGTGTGGTGATTAAGGACCGTGGAATCTCACATAGTCAACTGCAGGTCGAGCCCCAGATTTGGCAGGTTGCTTTCTCACTTTCTTTCTCTTTCTCTCTCTGTCCCTCTGTGATCAAATTAAAAATAACTAGTTAACTAACTAAATAAAGTTAAATAAAATAATTATTTTTAAAATAGATTAAACCAGTGATTTTTACACATTTTGACTTGTGACCCATAGTAGGAGCACAATTATGTCATGATCCAAATCATATTGTGCTTACATAAAAATATGTAATTTAAGAAGTTTGGTTTCATGATCCTCTAAATGGCGGCAAAGCATAGTTTGAAAGCACTTTACTCTTTGAAAACCAGTTAGTGGGGCCAAAAGGTGACTTGGTGGTAATGGACTCCCACATAGTCAACCATTGTTTGAGTCCCAGACCTGGTGGCTTGCTTTTTAGCTTTCACTCTCTTTCCGGTGAGTGCACATGTCCTATAGCAAATTAAAAAAAATAATAATAATAAGTAAAATTGATGATTATTAAAAAAAAGAAAACCAGTTAGCTAAGATAAGGAGGTTTATTTTCTTAGGGTCAGCTACAGTTTCCTATAAAAATAAGATTAAAGGGAGAATTATGAAGACTAATTTCCTTCATTATATATACATTTAAGATTTATTTATATTTATGATAAAGAGTATGTGTGTGCAAGTGTGTACATTCATGAGAGAGAGAGAGAGACAGGCACCCTCAAAAAGATCTTGTCACTTTGCGATTCCCCATCCTCAAGTCCTCTAGTCCTCCATCTTCTCAGGATCCTGGTATGCTTGTTTGGACAAAATTTTGTGAGCCTTATAGGGTATTCTTTCTACCATTTATTTATTAAAAAATTATTTATTTAATTTTATTTATTGTTATTTTCTCTAATTTGACCAGAGAGAGACAAAGAAAGAGAGAATGGGAAAGTGAGAAAGCAAGCTACCAGGTCTGGGATTTGACTTGCAGTCAGCCATTTGGGACTCCAGTGCCCTAACTGTCATGTTGCCTGCTGGCCTGCTACCATTTATTTTTCACATAACTACCTAGTATTAATGTTTTCCTGAATCTCACCCCCAATTTCTCATGTATATCTTCCAAATCTGCCTTCAGATCTCTTATTTATACTCTAGTACAAATAAACAATAATAAATTTAAAAACTACCCCCAGAGGCATTTGTGCTTATTTATTTTTATTATTTATTTATGTTTTTTGCTTTATTTTTTTTCTTTATTCATGATAGAGAATGTGAATGTACATGTGAGAGTGAGAAAGAGAGGTAAGAAAAGAGAAAGAGAGAGCTGGAGAAAGATAAGCACCCTCCACAGTGTCTGGTCAGGCCACGATCCTCTTCCTTCCATCTTCCAGCTTATCACACCTTGGGCACTCATGCATGTGCTCTGCATGTTTCAGGCTGACTGGGCTGAGAGTTTGAGCTGTGGTTGATATGTGGGGTCTGGGTTCTTGTGAAGGCACATGTGCTCTCTGGAGAGACTGACAGAGATTAAGAAAGCAAAAAAGCACTCTCCATGGGGCATGGTCATGTGCAATTCCTTCTCCACTTCTCCCTTCTTTTGGGATTTTGATCACACACACCCCCAGTGTGTTTTTCAAACCTGTGGGTCAGAGATTCAAATTACGTAGTTGGCCATATAGAATCTAGCCACCTTAACCACTAGGCCATGGGCTAGCCCCCTGTTTATACTTTTTAAACTAAAGAGATTGCTTTAAATTACAGGAAGAATTTTAAACATCAGCCACAAATAGTGGCCAAGATTTATTATTTGTTATGCTCCATGCACTACTCTAATCACTACATATGGAATAGCTCATGTAATTTTCATAGTAGCATAGTCAGGTAGGCACTGCTTTATGTTAGCCTCATGAGAAAACTAAAGCACAAAGAACTTTAGTAATTTGACTGAAGTCACCAGGACCGTAAATGGGAGAGCTGGGTTTTGAAACCAGGTAATTTGACTTTAGCCCTCATGCTGTCACATACATTATGCAACCTCTATTGCCACTGATTATTATTATTATTTTTTTTGAAAATTGACCATTCTTGGTCCATGAAATCAAATATTGGTAAAAAAAATTCTAGGCAGGCTCTGTTTTCAATTCAGGACGAGAGGCCATTTTATTCCTTTTGTCTTTGATCCATGCCTTCTTCCAGCTGCGAGTTGGGACTCTGCCCTTTGTCAGAATTTATCTTTCAAAACAATTTTATTAGAAACAAAAATAGTTAAGACATATTCCTCCTAGTGGCAGTTTCAGTTAATTGACATGCCAATTTTTTTTTTTTTAGAGGTTTTTGCTACAGGACGTGGGCGCTTGCCAGAGAGACAGAGAGAGACAGAAAGACAGAAAGGAAGAAATCACCCCCCAGGGGGGATGGCCACGCCACAATCCTTTCTCCCCCATTCTCCTCTTGGGATCTTGAGCATGCACACACACGTGCTGAGCGTGAGTATAAGCCACCGGGTCTGGGACTCGAACCATGGTCGACTACATGGGAGTCCAGCGACACAGCCATTATGCTAACTGCTGGTCCCGACATGCCAATTTTTTTTTTTTTTGGGGAGAGATTTTCACTGTAGGGCGCGTGCGCTCGCCAGACAGACAGAGAGAGACATAGAGACAGAAAGCAAGAAATCACCCCCCAGGGGGGATGGTCACACCGCAATCCCTTCTCCTCCATTCTCCTCTCGGGATCTTGGGCACGCACGCACACACACCCGGCGTGAGTTTTAAGCCACCGGGTCCGGGACGTGAACCGCGGTCGACTACGTGGGAGTCCAGCGACATAGCCATTACGCTAACTGCTGGTTCCCCCGACATGCCAATTTTTAAATCATTTTTTTTCCTGCTCTAAATTGACCCTCTATAATTCATAATGCTGGCACTGAATTCCACCAATCATTCCTTTTTGTTGACTGATTTCCTATTAGGATCTGCCAGAAGGATGGTAGAAGACTGTGAAAGGTGGGAAGTGGGAAAAGATATTGCTATTTTGTGTTTGGTTGTTGTTACCTTCACCATTGCCCCAGCAGTACAACTAAGCTAGAGTATCTAGAATATTTTCATGGGTGCAAAATTCAAGGGACTACCTTAAATTTTGTATCCTAGGTTCTTTACCTTAGTCCCTGTCCTAAAGACTATTATTAACAATTTGATATGTTTCATATATATTTTCAGCCTTTTTTAAAAGAACTATATATTTTAAAAATTTTATTTATGATTTATTTTATTTTAATTTCTTTTATACATTCAATCACTTATGTCATTTAGCTTATAAAGTGAATGTCCCAACATGAATACATTTCTCACCAGTCTAGTTAGGGATACTATGCTATAGTATGCTATAGTATCTGTTATCATCAACAGATACTAACCCATTTCATTGTCCCATAAATGTTCTGCTTCTCTATTTTTCTCCTTAATGTCTTTCCTCAGCCTTTTCTTCTTTTCCCACTCTCTTCCCACACTGTATCTAGGATCTATAACCATTTTCTATGTTTCTAGATCTTCTAGTCATTCAGTTTTGGCCGTAAAGTACAGATAATTATCATTACTTTTTAAATTTGCTATAGTCATCAGAGAGAGAGAGAGCAAAAGTAAGAAAGCAAGCTGCCAGGTCCAGAACTTGAACCCTGGTCAGTCATGTGGGAGTCCAGCGTCTCAACCACCATGCCACATTCTGGCTCCTGTGGTAGTCTTTTGTAAAATGCACTTTTTATGTGTTTTTAATCCTATTGTTGATCAATAGTATATTTTATGTTCATTTGATGTTATAACTTAAGAATTCCCCATTACTAAAAATTTTTTAAATGAAAATAGTAGCTCTCTTAGAATTTATCATTTGTATAATCATTACA
>NW_006160214.1:950756-968747 GCF_000334495.1 Tupaia belangeri chinensis
GTTGGGAATACTATACATGTTATTATTAACAGATAATAATCCATTTCTGTGTTCCATAAATGTCTTGCCTTTCTATTTTTCTCCTTAATGTCTTTCCTCAGCCTTTTCTTCTTTTCCCACTCTCTTCCCACACTGTATCTAGGATCTATAACCATTTTCTATGTTTCTAGATCTTCTAGTCATTCAGTTTTGGCCGTAAAGTACAGATAATTATCATTACTTTTTAAATTTGCTATAGTCATCAGAGAGAGAGAGAGCAAAAGTAAGAAAGCAAGCTGCCAGGTCCAGAACTTGAACCCTGGTCAGTCATGTGGGAGTCCAGCGTCTCAACCACCATGCCACATTCTGGCTCCTGTGGTAGTCTTTTGTAAAATGCACTTTTTATGTGTTTTTAATCCTATTGTTGATCAATAGTATATTTTATGTTCATTTGATGTTATAACTTAAGAATTCCCCATTACTAAAAATTTTTTAAATGAAAATAGTAGCTCTCTTAGAATTTATCATTTGTATAATCATTACAAATACTATTACACTTAGTATCCTATTTCAATTCTTGCAATTCATTGAGGTTACTATGACAGATGTCATTCATTTTACAGAGAAACTGAAGTTCCGATAGGTTGAAATGTCTTGTTAAAGATCATAAAGGTACTAGGTACTATTATAGAAATTTAGTAATTGTTACTGATAATAATACTCACTATTCTTTATTGAAGGTCTGTTATAAACCCCACAGGTTTAAGGAATGTCAGAGCTGGGCTTTGAACTCTTGTTTCATTTTAAAAACTAAGCTCTTGATTATACCATTCTGCTTCATTAAATAAGGACACATTGGAATTATGTAGAACAGACTTTCCTTCACAGAAATTTAGAGGGGAGGAGTCTTTGGGAAGTGTTTTCAGCAGGTTGGGCTTGAATTAGACCTGAAATTATGAGTAAGAATTAGGAAGAAAGAAGAATGGAGGATAGAGAAGTCGGGGAAAAGCAGAGGAGAGGGAGAGGAGAGGAATGTGAGAGAGTTGGGTGAAGAGGTTGTCTAAAACAAAGAAGCTATTAGAAATTAAAACATGGAAGAAAAAATATAAGAAACTATGAATCTTGACTATTGTAATGTGATTGGTGTGTGTTAGGGAGTAAGACCAAGTCAGATTATTGAGGTTGTTTTTGTGGGCTTTATGATTGGAAAGTCAGTTAAAATCTGTAACCTACAACAGTAATCTTTTAGAAGATTTACTTTCACATGAAATCTGTATCTGTCCATAACTATGGTGGAAGCTGAAACCATGAAATTTATTTCTCTTTTGAGTTTCTAGTTTACTCTTAAAGATACACAATATGTTCTTTTTCCTCATCCTCTGTATGTAGAAATTATCACTCTGGAACAGACCAGGAATGAGACTTATAGAGTTGGGTAAAATCCCTCAGCAAGTCACTTGGTCATATTCGTAGTACTGTTCCTTAGGGGGAAAAGAAAAAAATCTCATTTCAATCCCAGCTAGAAGTCAGCTTATTCACTAATACCTCAGGATTGAGATCCTTTGTATACTTTTAATGAGAAAAATATGTTTTAAGAAACTATTGTGCCTTAGCAACTGTACAAATCAGACAAGCCTTTTCTGTCTCTTACTTCTATAAACCTCTTTCCACAGTGACAGACTGACACCAAATTTTTTTCCTAGGATGAGTTTTATGTTTAAATTTTTTTCAAATAAATTACTTATGAACAATCAAATAAAAAAGCTTGATTAAATCAAGTAGGATATATTGTGTTTACAGTATAATATTGTATGTAATTGCTTTATATTATGTATGACTGAGCTCTTCACTGGGTTGTTATTATTTTTTAAATTATTTTTTTCTAAATCATCTTAATTATATGCATATATAAAGTTACATAGCAGATGGCCACCATAAATAGATAATATGTATCAGGTAGAATTGTTTGGGTGGTGAGTAACTCAAAGCCCAACTTTACTTACTAATTTACCAAGCAAATTTATTATTTCAAATAACAGGAAGTCTGAAAGTAAGGTAGACTGTAGGCTTACCTGTTTTAGTGGCTCATTATTGGCATTATGGACCTAGGCTCTTTGTATTTTTCATTATGCCTTCTGTACTGTCAGGTTTCAGAGTAAGGCTGAATCCCTTTGTGATTTGAAGTGGCTGCAACTGGGCTACATTTTTACTTGTCATGTCCAGCTGCATACTCATACCCGAGCTGGTCACTAGCAGATTTGAGCTTAAGTATGTTTCTGAAGACATATTTCTATTACTTAATGGAACAATGGTAGAATAAATATTGGGTGTCTGTTACAAGGTTTGCCACAAATACTTTATTAAATGGCTCTGGGCTTATTTGCTATACTTTATGGTTTACAATTGTTAATATTGTATCATTATTACACAAAGCACAATATAGTTCAAGCACCTAGTATAAAGGCATTTATTATACACGAATATCTATTTTTCTTATTTTTGCATGGTTACAAATCTGCTTAAATAAATTTCAGATATATGAGAATCTGAATTGTGAAATGTTTCTCCTTGCCACCACTGATCTAAGTCAGGAAGCGTTCCTGAAGGAGAGAACAGAGTGTTAGTCTTCAACCTGTGGAATTTAATGCTAAAATTTAGTCTTCAACCCTTGGAATTCAATGCTAAAATTCTACAGAACAGAGGTTGAATCAAATGATGGACACAAAACACAATACAGAGTGGTGGTAAACATGAAGTTGGCAGCAGCTGCCGAATAAACCTCTGATAGAATTTTCTGTGATGTCTACTTTAAACCATTTAGCGTGTATAGTCTTGGAGTCTGTGGGTTTTTTTTGTTGGTTTGTATGTATTGAGAAAAAGAAAGAGATAGACAGGGTTGTCTGACAGGGTCCTGTTACACTGTGACTCTCACCCTCAGCCTTCCAGACAGCTAGGATTACAGGTATGTCAGTGTATGCAGGTTGACCCAGGGTTGAACCTTGGGACTTCCAATATGGCTCCAGGATTGCGCAGTAGTGCCCATTGCCTACACTACCATAGCTGGACCAAGTCTGTATTGTGAGGAAAAATATAGGCTTAAACATGCATATATATTAATATGTATGTATGAGGAGAGAGAGAGGATTTGTTCCAATATGGTAGGGTTACTATAAAAAAGAATGGCTAGTTGATTATTCAGAGTGCTAGTCCTAAGTCTATTTACATTGAGCAATAGAGAAACATATTCCAATCCTTGATCCACAATGGGCTTTGGAAAATATGTTGATCTGATAGTTCGGTGAAGAAACCAAACACTATAGTAAGATATTTGTTATCAAATATATTCAGTAATAATTTCTGCAGCTGGCAGGTGATGTGGTAATTAAGGTTCTAGATGCCCACATGGCCGACTGGAGTTTAAGTCCCAGACCTGGTGATTTGCTTTCTCAATTTTCTTTTTTCTCTTTCTCTGTCTTTCTCTGGTCAAATTAAAATAAATAAATAAAATAAATAATTCTTTACAAGAATAATTCTCTTATCTATATTGAGGCTTTAGCTATTCTAAACTTCTAAAACATGTTAAAGAAAAAAAAATCTGGGATTGATATTGTGTTTTTCAATTCACTTATTCAATAAATGTATATTGAAATAATTCAGTGGTTAAGATTTTGTGCCAGGTGTTCAGGATACCTTTGTGAACAAAACATGTTTTGTTTTGTTCTGAATGAATGCTCTGCATTTGTAATCCTTATAACCTAGTAGAAGAGGCTGAAAGCTAGGAGATTGGTTTGCTGGTTCTGTAGACTGCTGAATGCAAACATAGGAGGGAGCCTCATAGTTACTCTAGTGTGTATTCTCATGTGAGAATTATAAGTGAAAGTCTAGACAAGTTTCCTTACTTGGCTGAGGTCAAATCAAGTCCATGGCAGTTCCAGAAGCTGAACTGACCTCTCAGTTTGTTCAACTCCCAGCATTCTTTTTGATGATGTTAAACCCCTTCACGTTGATGAAGTACTGGACCACGAATACAACTCTCAGCACCTCTGAGAGTCACAGGTAGCTGTTATTACCCTGGGAGCTCCAGTTCATGCCAGAATTAGGTCTTGAGTATGAAAAGATACCACTTGGACATTATCTCAGTTTTAAACCCCAGTAACGTAGCTTTGCATCAAATTATCCTACAAACCTGAACATTTAGAATGCAAAGTGTCCTCAAGATGATTATTTTTTAAATAAATGAGCTAGTTTAATAGATAAGGCATATACCCCAACAATAGAGATGATACATCTTTGCAATCATTCTGCATTGTTTTAGCTGGGTGTTAGAGAACTGCCAAAGAAACTGGAAGAATTAGGTTTCATGAATTATTCATTGGATTCAGTTTAACACTCTCATTATTTATAGTGCTTCAGGTTAGTCTGTGGTGCTATTTGCCTTAATAAGGATGGGAATAATGACTTGGCAGTGTATCTGTTTATATTAGTGTCTTATTGTTTACTAAAATAAAGCCCAAGGTATTTTCAGAAATATAACTCTTTGAAAACAGTCATGACTGAAAAATATTACATTCCATGCCTTGGGCCCTAAAAACTTTTATTTGTAAGAAATATTTTATCATTTAATGAATATAATTAATACAAGGGAGCAGCATTCATATTTAAGGTATCAGTGCTTACTGTTCAGCTAATGAATGGTGGGATTGTATCAATAAGCCTGTTTTATTGTGGAATTTTCAAAAACAGCATTTAGAGAAATACACTAGTTAAATTGAAGGTGGTTTATATACTACTGCTCTGACATTTGAATTTCTATGATGGATATTTGTTATATGGAGAAACATTTAGATCACAGAATTATTTCCTGAGTCACGTGTTAGGTTAAGTTTATGTACATGTTATATTCAACCAATCTCATGAGATGGTTGTGAAGAATGCAATTTATTAAATTTAAGCATGAAAAGAGTTATTTCTTTTTTCTTAGTTTTTTTTTTTTTCTTGCCTTTTTTTTTTTTTCCTCTTAGTTTAGGGAGAGTTCCATTAGCTTCTGTTAATATTGTCTATTAAAGTTATAGTACAAACAGAAGACAGAGGTATTTAGTCAGAGAGCAAGACATAATAAATAATTAATAATATATTTCTAATAACTTCCTACACTATTCTTCCTATACTATTAGATTGCTTCACTTTTTAAAAATTAATTTTTTTTTTTAAAGCTAGTTACATAGCCATACCTCTATACCACAATGGTTAGGAGATTCATCTGATTTCCCAGCTCTTTCAGATGTAAAGCACTCTACTTATCTTCAGTTGTACCTGTCATTTTTGATCACCAAGCTGTGATTTGATCACAGTGTAAATAACTGTCTTAATATGAAATGTGATCCAAAGGTGCTTTGCGAGACTTTGCCAACAGGTATTCCTGTAGTTCACCTCTATTTTGGAGAAAATTCACAGATTGGTTACATAAAATATTCATTATCTCTGACATCAACTGCGCTCTCACTGTTACTGAGAAATTCTTACATGGCTCCCTAGTCATCCCTTTCCTGTTCTCCACAACAACTACTTAACATTTCTTCATCTTCAAACTTTTTAGTAGAGTAAACACAACATCAGATGCATGCTTCTTCATTCTCTGCTACTGAACAACTTGACCTATATCGCCATCCTTTTATTTCCCTCCTATGAAATAAAATGAAGTGAAAGAGACAGGGTCTCACTCCTCTTTGCCTCAGCCTCTTGAGGAGCTGAGACTGTAAGAATAAAATTAAAAACTGTGCCTATCCTGCGTTGTAAAGATAAAGTTTAGCCTTTGCCTCTCTGTACTAATGCCGCCCTCATAATAAACTGCTGAAGTTGTGGAAGCCTGGGGCAATTTGCTAGCTCCCTGCAGGAAACCCGGACCCTTGTAAAGCTCCCCCCCTTCTGCTAACCCCGAAAACCCAGATCAGATGTCTCTGCAAATCAGACCTAGCTGCAACATCTGTAAAGAGAAACATTTTTGTCCTGCTTGAGCAAGAAGCTTCAGGGTCGCCATAAAATTACACCAAAAGCCCCTTATCTTACTTCCTCATTCTTTCCTTCCCTCACCCCATGGACTTGTGTCTATATAACCTGAATGCCCCTTTGTTCGGGGCTTCACTCACCGTCATGTCTTGCATGACCGGGAGTGAAGTCCTAGCGCGCTAGAAATAAAGCCTCTTGTACTTTGCATCAAGAACCGACTTTTGTGGTTGATTGGGGTCGCCATAGCACTCCCTGGACAAGGAGGATCGGCCGGTTATCGGCTGAAACCTTTCAAGACCATAGGCACATGCTATGTTGCTCAGGCCAGCCTTAAGTTTGCGATTCTCTGTCCTCAGCCTGACTGAGTTGCTAGGATTGGTGCATGCCACTGTACCAGGCCTTTAGGGGTTGGACTGGAAATTGAACTTGGGCTTCCATGTGTCGCAGATGGCAGAACCTGGGCCTTAGTAATGTGCACCACCATAGCTGGGCTTCTTTTGTATTTTGAACTTTTTCTTTTTAGCACTTTAACCTTTTGTATTAGTTATCTATTGCTGTGTAATAGTTTATCAATTTAAAACAGCACACACACGCAGTTTCTATGGGTTAGCGATCCTGGAGTAGCCAAACTGGGTTATTTTATTTCAGAGGCTCTTATGAGGTTGCGGTCAAAATGTAAGCTGAGCCTGACAGTTATGTGAAAACTTGACTGGGGGTGGAAAATCCACTTCCAGATGGCTCATTTCAGGGACTATTAGCAGACCTCAGTTCCTTGCTAGCTGTGGCCTATGATCTCATCAGCCAATAAATTGTGATGATGCTAATTTTTAAGTATCTCGCTTTCTGTCTCTCTGTCTCTCTCTGTCTTCATTTATTTCTGCGCTCTCTACCATTTCCATTGTTCAAGCCCCTGTTACTTCTATCCCAAGGTTACCATAAATCTTCAAATTGTTATCTCAATGTCTAATGCTGCTCTCTCTAAATTCCTTCTCTACATTCTTTCAAAATGCAAATCATTACATCACTTCTTTATCTAAGACTATTCTGTTCAATTTCTCTGTCTGGCAATGCCTCGTTTTAAAAATTATTATAGCTTTATAATATAATTTAATATTCAAAACCTCATTAATATTCTCTTTTGAAAAATATTTTGGCTATTATGAAATCTGTCAATATGAATACTTCAGTGGAAACAAAGTGGTGTACCCAAGATTCAGTCTGTCCTTGCATTACTGCCTCTTAGGGAAAATATGTTCGTAGAGAACAATACCAGAAGAAAGGAGTGTAATTCTTTCCTGAATAATTTGATTAAAAGCACGGGGGAGCTCCTAAGTACCAAAGTGCTGGTGAGATAGGTTAGTTCTAGGGAACGTTTCCCTCCCTAGAATACACAGATCAAGTACATTCTTTTTCTCTCAGGCTTACTCTGGTACTCATTTTGTAGTGTACCTCTTCCCAAAATGTTAATTCCTTGGGCTCTCTTTCATGTCTCTAGCATCATGAATGTTAGATATTTCCAAAAAGTAGGACCAGCAGATGGTGGAATGATTATGTCGCTGGACTCCTGCATAGTCTACCACTGTTTGAGTCTCAGATCCAGTGGTTTAAACCTCACTCTGGACAAGTATGCATGTATGCCCAAAATCCCAAGAGGGGAATGGAGGAGGGACCAGTAGTTAGTGTAATGGCTATGTCACTGGACTCCCATGTTGTCGACCGTGGTTCGAGTCCCAGACCCAGTAGATTAAAGTCACGCCGGGCACGTGTGCTTGCGTGCCCAAGATCCTAAGAGGAGAATGGAGGAGAGGGGATTGCAGCGTGGCCATGCCCCCCTGGGGGGTGATTTCTCACTTTCTGTCTCTCTGTCTCTCTCTGTCTTTCTGGCGAGCGCAGGCGCCCTATGGCTAAAAACCTCTCAAAAAAGAAAGAAAAAAAGAGGGGAATTGAGGAGAAGGGATTGTGGTGAGGTCAACCTCTCTGAGGGAGTGATTTCTCTCTTTCTGTCTCTCTGTCTCTCCGGCAAGTGCATACAACCTACAGCAAAAATCTCTCTTAAAAAAATTAAAAAGATATTTCCAAAAGTAGCTGTAACCCAGAGATTAATTTGGAATTTGACCAATCTACATCAGGATTCCTCCTCATTAGGGGCACAGTGAATGTGGACAAGAAGGGATGTAGGGCCTTCAGAATTTTCCTCGGGACTTGATAGTGGTTTGTCTATTTTGTGACTTTTTTTTTTTTTTAATTTTCAAGAAACAAACGGGATTTCTGCTAACACCAAATTAAAAAATACATTTCTTTGTGGGACTTAATATACAGATCGCTGATTATTTAAGAGGAACATACCCTTAGCAATGTTAACTAAAAAATCCAGGAGTTAATCTCATGTGTCTGTTTCTAGGTTTTTATAAAAGCTGGAGGCTTAGTATAAAGAACAGCTTTATAGAGATGATTCTATGACTCTAGATGATGCTATTCAAGTAGGTTATAAGGAGTGTGTGTGGGCAAAGAGAGGGAAGAGGGAGAAAGTATGCCTTCCATACAGAATTCTAAGTACACAGTGCCCATGCAATTTTTATATTTAGTGGGCTCAGGTGACTCTTTGAGGGATTAAACTAGTATGGCTCAAATATGTAGACTTTTGATGGTTCAATTTGTTTCATTTTTCTTTTTATAATAAAGTGAAACTGTTTTCTTCTTAGGCCTTATAGATAATTTATGCCATGCAGAAAAAAAAGGAAATTCTTTACTCTAGGGAGTTTTGTCACAGGTTTCTTTTTTTTTTTTCTTCTTTTTTTCCCTAAATGTCTACAGAAAGGGGAGAATAGACACTTTGAGGTTGTAGTTTTTGACAAGGACATATAGTAGAATGCTTGTGCTTTCTATTAATGATTGAAGGCACATTCACATAGCAAGAAAACAGATAAGGAAGTGACGTAGTATCCTGTTTCAAAATTTCAGGAGTCTAAGCAGTGCTCTGACTTGAATGGAAGACTGACCCATTTTGATAATCCTTCATTAATTTATTTATCAAATATTATTCATTAACTTTTTGTGTACTATGAATACTACAACAAATTTGTACCCTATCCTGATGAAGACTTAGTAGGAGAAATTAGGACAAGTAGGAACAAGTAGATGGGAAATTAATAAGGTATAATAAATACTATCCAAGATAAAATGGAGAAGGTACTAGATCTAGACTTGGAAGGCTGCTCTCATAGATAACGATGGAGAGGAAGTGACAGTCAAACTGAGATGTGAAGAATAAATAGCAATTGGCAAGACAATAAGATAGATGGGTACTGTAAGCCAAGTAACTCTGGAAAGATTAAATTCAATTTTGCTGAAACAGAAGGCAGGAGGGATTTTTAAGCACTGGGGTGAGTTAGTAGATGAGTAATGGAGGACTTTAAGAAGGAGGTTGGTCATTGTGATTAGGCCACCTGTGTTTGCTCATTCATTTTTATTGAAGTTAGGCTTCTACTTCCCATAGAGACTACGAGATAGGATAGCTCTCTTTCTTGATTACATTTCATAGTTCTTATGTGCTCATAGAAAGGTATTCTTGGGTTGTATTTACATCTCAAAGGGGCTGAAAAAGAATTTACAAAGAAAAGTTTTTTACATTAAATGCCCTTAGAAAAGGAAGATCAGGGGGTTAATATTCAGGAAGAATATTGTCAAAAGTTTGGTTAAGCTGAAGGGAATATGAAGCCTCTCTTTGTCAAAGTAAAAATAAAGTAAAAAATGTAGTTGATAATTAGACATTTTTAATCTTTAAAGAGCTGGGGTTGCTGAGTTTTTTATAACTATTTTTATTACAAAGAAGCGTATTTCCAATTTCTCTACATAGCCAGTTTAAGTATAATATTCCTCTTTTCGTATTTAAAATAACATGAAACTGTCTTCTATTTTAGGAATTGTTTTTAGACTTCCTGGAAAGTTCTATTCCTTCAAATTTGTCTTCCATATTGCTGCCAAGATAATCTGTCTAAATGATAAATTTGATGCCACAGCATTTTTATGATTCTGTGTCTTTAATTTCAGGGTGAAATCCAAACTCTCCAGCATGATAGCTAAGGTCTTTCTTAATATAAGTTCTATTTATCTTTCTAGTCTTTACTGTCATTCGTTTTTCGTTTGTTTATCAGAGTGCACATGTTCTTGCCAGAGACGGGGGGTGGACTTGTGAAAGCACCTCCTCCCATGAGGGATGGTCATGCCACAATCTTTTCTCTATTTCTCTCTTATTTTGGGGTTTTGGGAATGCATGCACATATGCCTGACATGTTTCTCAAACCACTGGTTCTGGGACCCAGCACAGTCAGCCGTGTGGGATCCAACCACTTTAACTATCATACCACCTACAGCCCCATACGTTCATTCTTCTCATGATCCTTTACTTTTCAATGATTCATGCAGTTTCTTCAGCCCAAATTACCCTGTCTCCTTTGTAAAGATAACCCTTTTATCTGGAATGACCAAAATCTGTCTTGGCACCTACCAAGCTGTGTTCATTTTCTTTCTCTTTGACTAGACCCTTAGCTCCATGAAGGCAGAGACTATAACTTCTCTCTCTCTTTTTAGAGACATGGTCTTTCTGTGTTGCCCAGGCTGGCTTTGAATTCAAGATTCTTTTGTCTCAGCTTCCAGAATAGCTGGAATCACAGGTATATGCCACTGCCCTTGGCTATATCTCCCCCCCCCCCAATCAAGCAGAGTGCCTGACCAGTATTTAATATAAACCTTAGTTGTGCAGGGACCAGCAGTTAGTGTAATGGCTGTGTCACTGGACTCCCACATACTAGACTGCGGTTCAAGTCCCGGACTGGGTGGCTTAAATTCATGCCGGGTGCGTGTGTGTGCATGCCCAAGATCCCAAGAGGAGAATGGAGAAGGGATTGCAGTGTGGCCATCCCCCCTGGGTGGTTATTTCTTGCTTTCTGTCTCTCTGTCTCTCTGTCTGTCTGGTGATCGCATGTGCCCTATAGCAAAAGCCTCTCCAAAAAAACCCAAAAAACCAAAAAACCTTAGTTGGGCAAATGAATGTACAAATGTGGGCAATTAATTGCTTTATGAGCGTGACAGTTAGCTAGTTGGTAATTTATTGAGTTATTGTTAACTGAAAAAAGGAATTTTCCTATTTGCTGGTAACTGTCTTCTTTGTTCTTGCTACTCATCTAAAAAGATAAGACATAATAGCATTTAAACAACAATAGTTTGCTAAATTAAAACATTAATCATTGTTTTCCTAGCGATAGGGTCTGGTTTAAAATGGGTTAAGGAAGCAAATGTATGAGTGAATTAGCATCTCAATTTTTTAGTAAAAGAAAGAAAAATGAAATATCATCTTCCAGTTTTTTTCTTTTCTTAATAGATAAGCTTCTCTGTGGGTAAAAAACTTTGAAAAGATTGGAGGACATCCAATTCAAATGAAGCAATGTTTGGTCTGTTTAATTAAAAAAACAGATGGATTATCTGATTTGCTGATGGCTAGAAGCTCTGTGAAGATGACACCTCTTTTAACTCAGAAGGAATAGAAGGGGAGACTACTTATTGAATATGTTTTGTATTTTTATCAACCTTTTCAGAGTCTCTTCTCAGCATGGTGCTGATTTTTTAAAAAGATTAACTAGGAACCATAGAGAATTAAGGGTGAACCACCTAAAATATGGTAAAATCTGCTGCTTTCTTAGTGTGTTATTTAAGAACTTACTTCCTCTTGTAGCTTATGTTTATTTGTATATATTCTTGTTTTTCTTTTATTGACATTATTTTAGAATAATTTATTGAATTAGATGGCACTCATGCCATTGAAGAACTACTTTTTAAAAAATTTATTATTTTTATATACATTCAATCACATTGTTTAGCTTAAAAAGTGAACATTTCAATATGTGAACATTTCTCCCCAGTCCAGTTGATCAAAATATCTTCACAGATAACACCACACCTCCCCGTCCTGTCAATGAAGAGCTACTTTTTCTGGATTGCTGTTGTAAAAATAAGAATTTTCTATTGTTCTATAAGGCATTTAAGTGTTTTGTAGGTTTTATTAAGCATGCTATTTATTTATTAATGAATTAAACAAATATATATTGATATAGTTTCTGCTTACATTGAACTTACAGTAAAAAATGGAGATATATGTCAATCAAATTATCTTACAAATTTGAAGTTACAATCTTTATCAGTGCCTAGGATAAATATGAGGTGTCCTGAAGGCACACATTTGAAGGAAGAATAGTAATCAATTAGGTAAATGTGAAAGTGGTAGTGGAAGTAGTAAGAAGTATCAGAAGAGTGTTTGTGGCCAAAAGAACATTATTGGCCAAAACTTTGTGGTAGAGGGCACCTATGAGATTCAAATTATTGAAAGACACTGTAGCTTGAATAGGGGGAACATGACGAAGATAAAGCTCAATCTGACTCTGCAAGGTTTTGAAGTCCATACTGAAGGTATTGGTCTTTATCCTAAGAAAAATGGAAAGCCACTGAATTATTCTAAGGAGGGTTGACATGGAAAAAATTTGCATTTTGATGAGATCATTCTGGTTGCAAGTGAAGAATGGAAGGGAAGGTGTCATCTTTAGACACTAGTTATGAAGCTTTTATGAGATTATAAGAAAGAGATGGGAATTTGGATTAAGGCAGGTAAAATTGTTCTATGCACTGTACAAAAGCTACCAGCTCTATTTGCTCGGAAAGCTTCATCTATTCAGGCGTGCCTGCTGGCAATGGATGGGAAATGTGGATGAAGGGACAGGAGAATGTGGAAGATGATTCCCGAGTTATGGAATAAGCCACTGGAGAGATGGTGATATCATTCATAATACATACTTAGACTTATGATTTTAAGCATAGCTTTCCAGGGACCAGCAGATGGCATAATGGTTATGTTGTTGGATTCTCATGTAGTTGACTGCAGTTTGAGTCCTGGACCCAGGGGCTTAAAACTCACGCCAGATGTGGGTGTGTGTGTGTGCCCAAAATCCTAAGAGGAGAATGGAGGAGAAGGGATTGTGGTATGGCTATCTTCCTTTGGGGCGGGTGTTGTTTGCTCGCTTTCTATCTCTCTGTCTCTCTGGTGAGCACTTGCTCCCTATAGCAAAAATCTTTTTTTTTTAAAAAAAAGAAAAAAAACCCCCAAAACCAAAAACCAAAACAACAGAATAGCATTCCATGGGACCAGCTGGTGGCATGATGGTTAAGATGACTGGATTCCACATGGCTGACTTTGTAGTTTGAGTCCTGGACCTGGCAGCTTGATAAATATGTGAGGCATGTGTGTGCATGTACTCAGAATCCCAAGAGGAGAATGGAAGACAGGGTAATGTGGTGTGGCTGTTCCCCCTGGGGTGGGGTGTGATTTCTTAGTTTCTCTCTCTGTCTCTCTCCAGCAATTTTCATAGATTGATATTTAAGGCTTTTTGCAATCTACACACAAATAAATGCTCTTGCCCCATCATCTACCATTCATTTGGATGTATAGAACAGCCTGCCCATTGTAATGAGATGATGTTTCTGTGAATTGAAAGATAATTTCATGCTTCCATGCCTTTACCAATGCTGTCTTCTGTGATTAGATTAGAATATCTTTCCTCTCTAATTGTGACTGGATAACTACTAATTAAAAATAAAGGTTTTATCTAAAAAAGAAGTGATCTGTACACCTTCTCATCATCTCATTCCACTAAAGAAATAATGTATTTTCCTTTTTATGTTCTCTCTGAATATATCATATCTTCAATATGACTTAAGTCGTTACCAGTTGATGTAGTTCATGAACACTGTCTTAATCTGTTGTGTGTTACTATGACAGAATTCCAGAGACTGGATAATTTATAAAGAGAAGAATTTTATTTCTCATAGTTTTGGAGATTAGGAAGTCTAATATTAAATTGCCGACATCTGATGAGTGCTTTTGTTCTGCATTATCCTGTGGTGGATGCTGGAAGGGCAGGGGAACGTGAGAGAGCAAGAGAATGAGGGTGGAATTTATCCTTTTATCAGGAACCCACTCCCACCATAACTAACTCATTCTCAAGATAACAACACTAATCATTCATGAGGGCAAAACCCTCAGACTTAATCACTTCTTAAAGGCCCTACTTCTCAACACTATTACAATGAGGATTAAGTTTTCTTGTTAAAATAAGGTTTTAAAAAAATTTTAAGCATATTTGTAACTTGCTAGACAGCACATATGCTCACTGGAGAAAGAGGCAGAATGAGACAGAGAGAGAAAGTGAGAAAGCACAACACCCCTGTTGGGGATGGGGATTGCCATGCTGCAGTCCCTTCTTCATTCTCCTCTTGGGATTTTGGGCATACACATGAACGCGCCCAGTATATATTTCAAGTCACCTGGTCTGGGACTCAACTCTATTGTCAGCCATATGGGATCCAGCCAACTCAACTGCCACACCGCAGGCTTGCCTTAGGGAATTAAGTTTCTAACACATAGACTTTGGAGGACTCATTTAAACTATAGCACACACATTAACAGCAATTGCCTTTGTCCCTTTTTTTTAGCGATTAGTTTTCTTTTTTATTTTTTTTTTAAATCATATGGTATAGAGTTAAATAGTAAACCAAGTTTTCTTTAAAAAACCATCAGACTTCCTTATTGTTTTACTTCCTATTTTCAGAAGCAACCATTTTTAATAACTTAACCATTTTCTTTTGATCATGTATTTATTGCCAAATCTCCAAACAATAAACTTATACTGTTACTTCTTTATTTTTCAATTTTAGGCATTACCTAATGACTCCCACTAGCTTTTATTTTTAATAAAAGATTTAACTTTTTTTATATCTCACTCCCAGCTATCATTCTGTCAATAGAACTATATTGTAATTTTGGTTAGATCAAAATCAGGTATTTACATTGCTCTAACTTTCTATATGCTCTTGAAAATGAACCATGCAGTAAATATTTATGCAAAACTGTTTGTTTTCCATGAAAACAAACAATAACATTTGTCTTTTTTGTTTGTTTTTGTTTTCTGTGTACTTATCTCCTCTAAGTATGTTCAAGTACATCAATATTATATTAATAGGATGCACAAAACATATTGAAAATATATTTATTCTATATTCATATTTAACATGTAGATATAGAATTCTAGTAAATATTCTTAGATATAACATAAATGATAGGAAACAGTTTTGAAGGCATTGTGCCACTGACCTTTAGCTTCCAGTATGGCACTGGCACTTCAGAAGTCTGACTTAATTCCAATTCTTGATCTTTTTTTTTTTTTTTTGAGAGGTTTTCACTATAGGGCGCGTGCGCTCGCCAGATGGACAGAAAGAGACATAGAGACAGAAAGCAAGAAATCACCCCCAGCAGAGATGGTCATGCCGCAACCCCTTCTCCTCCATTCTCCTCTCAGGATCTTGGGCATGCACGCACATGCGCCTGGCGTGAGTTTTAAGCCACTGGGTCCGGAACGTGAACTGCGGTCAACTACGTGGGAGTCCAGCGACATAGCCATTACGCTAACTGCTGGTTCCCGTGATTTTTTTTTTTAAAGAGAGTTTTTTTGCTATAGCACATATGCACTCACCGGAGAGACAGAGAGTGAGAAATCATCCCTCACAGGGCATGGGCACACCTAAATCCTTTCTCCTCCATTGTCCTCTAAGGATTTTGGGCACACATATACAGGCACCTTGCATGAGATTTTTTTTTTTCCCCCATAGTCCAACCACAGTTGGGTTGACTACGTGGGAGTCCAGCGACATAACCATTATGCCGTCTCCTGGCTCCTTCTTGATTATTTATGTGAAACTTTTTCTCTTGGAAACCTCATAAATGATGAGACTCCAGAAGTCTAGAAGCCCTTATATGAAATTTTAATATGCAAAAAGGCATATTGGCAGTCTGCTGAGAACTGAGTTAGACAGACTTGGTTCAAATCCTGGTTTTGCCCATAACTGGCTGATTGATAGTGAGTAAATTCCTCATATCCCTGAGCCTCAGTTTCCTCAGATGAAAATGGGGGAAATGTTGTTTACCATGTGGGATTGAGTGAAGATTGGAAATAATGAGACCTATTAAAAATATCTTGCTAATTATCATTGTTATTATTCTTTGTATGTTACAATAAAAAGAAAATTAACAACTGTTCAACTTAAAGACATTGATAATGGAACCAGTAGGTGGCATGGTGGTTAATGGCCTAGATACCACATGACTGACTGTGGTTCAAGACCCAGACCTGGAAACCTGAAAAAAATCATGCTGGGTGCATGTGCATGCATACCCAAAATCCTGAGAGGAGAATGAGGAGAAGGGATTGCAGCATAGCCATCCCTTCTGGGCGGGAGGGTGATTTATCACTTTCCTTCTCTCTGGTGAGTGCACGTGCCCTATGGCAAAAACAAGCAGAAGAACATTGATATTTTACTGAATTTTGAGTAGCCACACAATGATAAACTATAACCTTAAAGTAGACAAGATTTTGTCTTTACTTTCTACTGCAGCTCTTTTATTTTTTCTTCTTGAAGGTGAAAATGGTAGTCCTTGAAGTTAAGCTTTAAATTTCCTTAATTTATTTCTGATTATAAAAGTAAAATATATTGATCACAAAATATTTAGCCAATATAGAAGAGGAAATAAGTTCAGTTGTTAATTTATTATCTTATTCCAATATAGAAGAGAAAGAAATTAAAAGTTCAGCTCTTAATTTATTTATTGACTTATGGAATATTGATATATCAGAAGAGAGATGACTTGATAGGTGAACAGCTGCATATACAGATATTCCTCATGAATGGGAATTATATTTATGGCCTATAGATTCAAATATTAGTTGATTGAATGCTTGGTAATGCATTTCATAAAAACAGGAGCCACATTTAGTTGAAAAGAGGGTGTTGAATTGAATATAAAGGGAGAAATAGAAAAATACTCAGATAAATCTATGGAAATAGTAACTAATGATGATAATGTATGTCTTGGAACAAGGAGTAAAGAAATTGCTTCATACAAATGATACCACAACTAAGAAGGGTTTAAGATCTCCACTTGTGTCCTTAAATTTCTCCTTAGTATTCTGCCAAGTATGAGTAATAAACAAAGTAAACTTAGGAAACACAGGAGATTTATAATTTAAGATTGAAATAGAGTCAAATAATAGGAATAATATTACTGTGAACAATAAAAAATATGCCCATGAAAAAATACACAGGAAAAGGGAGAGAAGAGAAACAATGTTATAGTAATTTTACTATTGGGCTCATTGCCAAATGGGAGAATAGATGGTAAGTTTTTATTGTCAGATTACAAAACTTCTATAAAGGCAAATTATGATAGTGATGGGCATTTTTGGCTATCCAGAACATTGAAACTCATTTATAAGCCAACATTTGACATGTTCTATACTGGCTTTAGTGATAACTTCATCTAACTGAGAGATATGCTATTTGTAACTTTATTTAAGACAATGAGAGAATTTTTGGGTGCTGAATAAGGGAGGACATTTATCAAATATCTTTAATATGGTAGTTACTTCATATATATATTTCATATTGAGTAATTGTAAAGTCATTAGGTGTTCTATACAAAAATGCATCATCAATGGATTCATGCGCTCGACAGCAATAATCTCTCTCTCAAAAAAAAAAAAGGAACAGAATGTTAGTGGATGGTATTCTATAGCACAACAAATATTTGTATGTATATTCATATACTTAAAAATAGCTAGAAGAGAGAATTGTTTCTCTTCATGTCCCCAACACAAAATAATAATAAATATTTTAAGTAATAGATATATTAACTATACTGATTTGATCATTACACATATTTATGTACCAAAATAATACCATAGCATAAATATTATAATTATTATGTCAATGAAGAATAATTAGAAACTAATTTTAAAAAAGAATAGAATTACCGGGCCCTTCCGGGCTCGGCGAGTCCCCCCTGGGGCCCTGCTAAGCCGGCGGCGGAGGCAGAGGCGGGGCGGGCGCCGAGCGGGCGGGCGGGGGAGC
>NW_006160214.1:969531-970757 GCF_000334495.1 Tupaia belangeri chinensis
CCTAGGATCAGATTTGGATACATGTGTAAGGATATGTCAGCTGTGCTAGCTAGTGGATATATTTAGACAAATTGAGTTCATTGGTAGAACAATTGAATGGGGGGGGGGCGGAAGCCATTGAGGGCAATCATGAATGTCAGGGACAATGGAGGAGGAAGATGGGACATGGCAGAGGGTGGGGATGGGGAACCTAGGATGGCAAAACAAAAGGCAAGGTATGCAGGACACAAAAATTGGGAAATCATTTGCTGAGAACATATATGTTGATGTGCTTGATTGAGCCAATGCACAGTGTATTTTGGATGGAAAATTCATATGTGTGTTGTGATGAGAAAAGAAAAAAAAATTTATAATAAAAAACAAAGTATAAAAAAAAAAAAAGGAGGGAGAAGAGGATAAAGACAGCAGTGAACAATAGAGAGGCAGGATGTTAATGAGAAATAGATATGGTTTATTACCTGTTGATGATGACATGTATAGTATTCTCAACTGAACCGGTCTGGGAAATATTTCATGATGGGTGAAGTCTCTTTAATAAGCAAAATGAGAAATAGTGATTGACTGTTTAAAAAAATTATAATAATAATTATTGGGAAAAGCATGGAAAAGATATTGAATGATAAAGCGGGGAGATTGATATCTCTGTATTGACTGACATGCATGGCATTCCCTTTTGAAAAAGCAATGGAAGTCAATGTAAAGTTATATGTAATCTAGTGTAATAGAAAGAAGATTATGATGATAATAAAATAAAAAAAAAAGAATAGAATTAGAAGGACTGTATCTTCAAGTAAGTTGAGAACTGTAGAAATATGATGAGGCTAAAAAGACTTTTTAAAAATTTAGGGTATGTGATGAGCCAGCAGGTCACATGGTGATTAAGGCACTGATACCCCTGTGGCCAACTCACAGTTGGTTTGAGTCCTGGACCTCGCAACTTCAAAAACATGCCAGGCGTGTGTGTATGTGCCCCAAATCCTGAGAGGGGAATGGAGGAGAAGGGATTGTGGTATGGGTTCCCCCCAGAAGGTGATTTCTTCCCTGTCTCTGTGTCTCTCTCTCTAGTGAGCAAACATGTCCTATAGCAAAAATCTTAAAAAAAAAAAAAAAGGCAAATTAGAGTATGGGAAATTCAAACAAGTGACATGTAACTTCTCAGACCAGTGGAAAAACACACAGGCGAAAAAGAGAAAATAGAATTCACGAATCCAATTTTGCCTGTGTTT
>NW_006160214.1:970788-982774 GCF_000334495.1 Tupaia belangeri chinensis
TGTATGTAAAATACTCTTAAAATTGGTAAGAATAGAATAAATGTTTGAAGGAAGAATCTAAGACTTTAAGAGAATGATGATTGTAAGAGGATACCTACTGTCTTCAAATAAATTTAGTCTCTAGAAATGACCTTTAAGAGGTCTAAGAACTGAACTGCTATTGGTGTCTTAATTTAGTTGCCCTGAAATCAGGAACACTGATTAAACAAATTAAAGTGAAGATACCGTGGTGGTGTAAGTAATCAAGTAGGTTTGGGTTTTGAGCTAAGATTGGACAGTTGGTAGATTTAGTCATTAGCATCAAACAAGGGATATTGACAGAAAAAGAATAAAAGGAAGACAATCTAGGTAAGACATCTGACCTAGCAGTAATGTGTCATGAATGCATAGTACCATTCTTGCAAATTAGTGCACATATGACAGTTTTATTTTGTGCTCTTGGAGGCAGAATGGTTATGGAAAAAGAAGTTGATAATGAAGAGCACTAGTAGATGCTAAGATGTACTGAAAACTGAAGACCAGAAGGGAACTTGAAAGCAGCTAAAGTTGTTAAAATTTGGGAAAAAAATGGGACTGATTCAATTCCCTAGGATTGATTTAAAGAACTGATTCTTCTTCTTTTTTTTTTCCTCCCTCTTTTTTTTTTGGAGAGGATTTTGCTATAGGGCACGTGTTCTTGCCAGACAGACAGAGACAAGAGAGATAGAAAGCGAGAAATCATCCGCCAGGGGGGATGGTCATGCCGCAATCCCTTCTCCTCCATTTTCCTCTCAGGATCTTGGGCACACACGCACATGCGCCGGCGAGAGTTTAAGTCACTGGGTCCGGGACTTGAACCGCGGTCAGCTACATGGGAGTCCAGCGACATAGCCATTATGCTAACTGCTGGTCCCAAAAGAACTGATCCTTCTTGACCAATGACAATCTTTTTAAAATCTTACTATTTTTAGTACAGTACTTATTAAAATTTATCATTTTACAAATGTTACAAATGAACATAAAGTCTTAAAAACCTATTTCAAGTCTCAAAGTGAGGATTTCTAGAGTTCAAATGCAGGTCACTATATTCTGGAGACCATATTAGAAAAGGAAAATATTTATAAAAAATAACTCAACAATATTGTCAAATAAAAGCAGTAATGACTTGCTTTTCTCTGCTTCAGAGAACCGTATGATATGGATTTCTAGTAATGAAGTTCAAATATTGCAATGCCAATTTGGTAATATACTTAATTTCTCTCCTTCTTACTTCTCTTATCTGTGCAATGAAGGGTGTAGACTTGATTAAATTTTCCCTCTCTTTCTCTCTGTCTCTCATCTGAGCCATCACATTCTATGGTTTTCTGAGGTAGCTCAGAAATCAAGGTCATATCAAAAGAAATGCAATCTGTGTAAAATCAACCACCAAAGTAACTCTATTGATCCTTTGATAACTTAAAATCTCTTGCTGACAGTTGATAGAGAGTCCATTTAAAACCTCCAGGTGTGAAAGTGAGACTGAAAGGAGTGTCAGGTCACAGAGAGAAACCAGAGTCCATAGGTTAGACAAAGAGTTAGCTTCAAAAGGGAAAATGTCAGAAGTGTGGCTGGAGATTAATAGATTAATTTTATCTTGGCTTTTTCTAAGTTTGAGAGCTTATTATTTATTTCTTGTCTTTTATAAGCTACCACTTTTTTCCTTTATCAGCTCATTTTAAGATATACTATATTCTTCTTAACTTTCCAACCTCTGAGTTTAAATTATAATATTGTTCTCTAAGCTTTAAAGTCTGTTTCCTTTTCTTTCTTCATTTTTAAATCTCAGCTCTAGCATTCCTGGAAATGGCTCAAAAGCCACCTTGTCTGCATCACTGAAGCTTAAACTTTTTTGAATAATAATGATGATGGTGATAATATTAGGTCATTGGGAAAGTCATAACATATTTTTCTATTTTTCTATGCAAGAATGCATCATGACTTCCCTGACAATTCAATAATAATGATACTGATATCAAATTCTAACTTCTCCCCAGGAAACAAGAGAACCCCCGAAGTACAGTGTACTCAAGTATGCAGAACTCTGAAGGATTCAAGGTTAGCCTATTTGCAAATTCACAAGTTAGCCTGTACACTTTCATGAATGTCAGCAGAAGAGACAGATTCCCGAGTCAGATATACAGGACCTTGTTACTGACAGAACAGCTGTCAGCATGAGCTCCACATTCCCTTCTGCTCTCCTTGCTCCCCAGGGCCCACTGGGAGGAAATGGAGTTGGGCCTAGATGGATGCTATGCAGTGTGTTTCCATCAGAGCTGGAAAATCTGAATTTAGAAAGTTTAGTATTGGGCAGCCCCGTGGCCTAGTGGTTAAGGGAGCCATTTCCCACATAGCCAACTGTTTGTTTGAATCCTGACCCTGATGGCTTAAGATCTCCCCAGGCACATATACGTGTTAGTGCCCAAATCCTGACACACTGGAGAAATGGAAAAGGGGTTTCAGCAAGATCATGCTTCATGGAGGAAACAGGTACTTACTGCCTCCTTCTCTCTCTGGCAAGCACACATGCTCTTTAGTGATTAAAAACAAAACAAAACAAAACAAAAACCTGGTCTTTTATGAGACTGTAAGTAAATCTGTCCGAACTTTGCCTGAGAGGGAAATCTCTTTATTATAGTGAACATGCTTGTTCTGCTCATATCCTTGAAAATTTGGTTTAGAACAAAAGGTATCAGTGTCCCTGCTCACAAGAGACTCAAGAGACCACCTACTTTTAAGTCCATGCATGCTTAATAAAAAATAATAAAGAACCTCAGCAACAAAGTTTTGCATTTTTAGTACTATTTAATCTTTAATTTTTTAGTTTATATTAAATTATTTTAATATTAAAGAGTTCTAAAGAAAAAACATTTTCAATATGTAATTATATTGAATCATAGGAAAACTCATGATGTATTTTTCTATGTTTTTCTATGCAACAATGTGTTATGACTTCTGATAACCCAATAATTCTCTTTAACAAATTACTCTTTATTAAAGGGCTATGAAGGTCGTGAGAGTAGTGGTAGTGCTCAGAAGCCAGGGCCACATGCCATCAATCTAAATTGACATTTCAGGGTGAATAAAAATATATATACTTCAAAAGTTCTAGCCTTTGGGAAGAACATTTTGATAACCCTGGTTCTGGATTTATGTTAAATTATACCATTTCTTATCTCTCTGTTGGGTGTAATTCAGTCCTGTGTTAACATAATTCATCTTGGGACCAGCAGATGGCATAATGGTTATATCACTGGACTCCCATGTAGTCAGTTAACCATGGTTTGAGTGTCAGACCCAGTTGCTTAAAACTCATGCTGGGTGCATGTGTGTGTGTGTATACTCAAAATTCTGAAGGGAGAGTGGAGGAGTAGGGATTGTAGCATGGCCATTCCCCTTGTGGGGTGATTTCTCACTTTCTGTCTATCTGTCTCTCTGTCTTTCCAGCAATTGCACATGCCCTCAAGTAAAAATCTCTAACAAAGAAAAAATCATCTCTGAAATAGAGATGTTAGTAATTTAAAACAATATTTATATCATTGAGTTAGTTAAATTTTCTCAGGAGCATTGTAATTCAGTGTACATGGGAATGAAGACCATTCCCAAAATGATTAAATGTAGAGATTATCATATTTCCACACACATAGAGCAAACATGTAATCAGTCATCTGCCTGGGCCTCATATATACCACACAAATCTGTTTTAGAAGAAAAGATTTTTAAAGCTTTAAAAATATAGGAAAAGTATATTCCCACTAAGCTAATTCTGGAATCTCTGGACTTGTGTCAGCCAACTGATTTTCAGTACAATCTCAGAGACTCAGGAAGAAATTTTAACATGTGCATTCTAATACAGAATTCCTTTTAGATTAAAAACATTCAGTTAGAAACTTCATTTATGCTTAGACACCTTTTTGGAAAATTCTATTAAAAAAACTGAGTGACATCAACTTTCCTGGCAGAATGATTTTAAGAACCTTGAGTCAGTGACTAGGTAGGCTGGGATGCCCCTGGAGAGTTGCTTCAGCCATCCCAGTGCACCTATTGCTCATAGTCACCCTGTCACATGGACAAAAATACAAGGGAAAACCCCTCTTATTGTATTTTTCCTGGTCTTGAGGTCTGTTACCATTTCCTTTCCAACATGGTAAGCTGTTGCTTTTTAATGTTTGCTGTCAGAATGATTTTGGCTGAGAGTGCACAAATATTATCTGTCCCAGATTTATTAATATGAAGATTTTCTATGCTACCTCTAATCTCCAGCTATTTTGATTCTAACCATGGCTGAAGCTTGCAGAAGGATGCTTAGTTCTCTGGTTTTCCAAAAACTTTATGTTCTTGACTGGTACCATGGACAAACTTTGCAAGAGGAACTTTGTGCCTTAGATATCGGGAAGGCGAGTTTTTCTTCTCTTCCCCCCCCTGGGGAAAATTCTTTCAGTTTCATCTTTTGAACATCTTTCTGCAAGTTTCTCAGGAACCTGAGAGGCCTTCTTTCTCCCACCTTGCCTCCTCCCTTGCCAATTTTTCAGATAGATCTGATGTAAACTGGCCTATACTTAGCTTCCATTTCTTGGGAAAGTTCATCCCTGAGAATATTCCAGTCCTGCATCTTCTTCAGTGCAGGCCAGTGAGCTGTGTCACATATTTCTATTTTGGGAGGGATGGAAGGATAGGTTGAGCTGTTCAAACTGCTCTCTGTCTTGGTTGTTCTGAATCCAGGAATAAGCTAGTCAGTAATAATTTTCTCCCAAGTCAAGATTCCAAATAGTGTTTCTCCCTAAGCTCTGATGGTAAGTAGACTAAGAAGACAATCTGCGCCCTTACTATATGATTGATTGTTTAACTTTGACTTGCCTAGAGTTAGTAGGTGAAATAAGGTCATCAGTAGAATCTACAGTCTTTGCAAGAATTAAAAGCTTTCCTCTACACTAGCCTTTTGCTGACCTGATATAGTTCTGTGCCCAGTGCTCCGCC
Source organism: Tupaia belangeri chinensis (assembly GCF_000334495.1). Taxonomy (NCBI): domain Eukaryota; kingdom Metazoa; phylum Chordata; class Mammalia; order Scandentia; family Tupaiidae; genus Tupaia; species Tupaia belangeri. The sequence continues at coordinate 975,781 of NW_006160214.1, forward strand.
TGGCAAATAGATTTTAGTCCCCACACAAGCGCTTGGCCATGCATGCCTGGATGGGAAACAACTCAGGCTTTAAGAATGGAGAGATTCAGGGCCCTTCCATTGTGCAGCACTTAAGCACTGTACATAAGGAAGCAGATCCTTCACACTGAATGCAGTTCAAACCTAGCCATGACAGCTTGAAAGACATGCCATGTGTATGTGTATACATACCTCAAATCCTGATGAGTTGGGGAAATGGAGGAATAAGAATTCCAGTGTAATCATGTCCCATTGAAAGGTATCTCTTTCTCTTTCTCTCTCTCTCTCTCTCTGGCAAGCAAATATGCTCTCTGGCAATAAAAAAAAAAGTAGAGATTCAGTTTTATGTTACATTATTACACTAGTGACAGGATATAATGTAGTATCAGTTTATTTCAGAGGCAGAATTCATTTTAATAGGTTACAAATGACTCCAGTCTTATATTTATGGAATCATTAAAGTCTCTAAGTAATCATGTAAAATTTTCTGTTGTACCTCACTGAATTTTACTGAGGAAATGATGTTTTAGTATATTCACAAATTTCAGATTCATAAAGGTCTTGTTTGTAACAGAGGCCTATGCTATTCTGAAAGCATTTGAATTACTATTAATTTTTTCCTTATTCTAACACTACTTTACATAATATAGGTTGAGTCTATTTTAATATTGTTTTACTTGAAACATTACTTATCTTCCTTTCTTACATCTTAGACATTGAGAGACCTAATTTGTACATAAATAAGGGTAAGCCAGTTGGGATGGAAAATTTCTGTTTTGTCTATTAAAAAAACATAAAAAAGTGTAGTTAGCAAATAAAGTCATTAATATAGAGAACACTTTTGTGATAAAATGATGTTATGGCTAATTTTATATAATTATGAAAACCGACAGGCTATTTCTTAAATCATATAATTGTGTAATGAGGAAAATAAATCATAGTTTGTTAAAGTATATGACTTTTGAGTACTATAGGGGATAATTTCAAAATATATTGCCTACTGTCAGGCTCAGAAAAAAGTACCCAAAAGTAGGGCACATAGGTATGCTGAGTATTTTGAACGGAAAGAGATTGGAGGGGCCTCAGAAGCAGGGTTTCTTTGACTTTCTGCTGCTCTTTCTCTCTCCTTCTCCTTCTATGTGAATTATGTAAGCTATAATTTCTCTTCTTCAAGGTGGATTATAGAAATTATTGATAGAGGGACCGGCAGATGGCATGGTGGTTAAAGATGCTGGATTCCTATATGGTCGACCGCGGTTTGAATCCTGGACCTTGTGGCTTGCTTTCTCACTTTCTCTCTGTCCCTCTCTGGTCCAATTGAAATAAACAAATGAATAAATGAATAAATAAAGTTCAATAAAATAATTCTGTTTTAAAAAAGAAACTATTGATAGAACTTCTTTTGCCCAAAGAAAGCCATAATCCTTCTTCCCTTCTTTGAAAACCTTCATTCCAGTGGGGTCCTGTCCCATACTGGACAATGATAATACAACGCAGAAAACAAGAAGAATCTGAATAGCAGACAGTCTGTTACCATTAGATCATATTGTCCATTTGTCCAATTATATTCTTACATGGCTGTTCATTTTACATTGAACTTAAGCCTAAAAACATATGATTTTCCATGGGTTTTGGGTCCCCATTTCTGAAGGCTGCTGTGTCATCTAAATTTCTATTAAATAAATTTGTTATGCTTTTATGCAGTTTCTCTTTTTGAAGCTTACTTATTTCTTGAGAGAGAGGGAGACAGAGAGAGATACTCTTGACAGAATCTTACCAAGTCATGATCCCCACCCCTCCAATATTTCATCCAACCAGGATTATGGGAGTGACTGCAGGCACACCCACGGTGTTCAAGTTGACTTGGGATCTAAACCCAGAGCCTCCTATATGACTCCAGTATTATGCAACAGTGCTCTGTTGCCTGTACTGCCGTGTCTGGGCCACTTATTAATCTGTCTTTGTTTCTAGAGGTGCCAACCTTGGATCTTGAGATAGGCAAGGAAAAGGCATACCTTTTTACCTTTATACGACCTAACTTAACGTCAGTTCTTTATTGGAGTAATCTGTATATATACATGATCTGCTGTTTCAAGGAATAGAATGTGTACTAAAAACAAAAAAGGAAGCAATTATCCTGCAAGTTATTTGGCCTCTTTAAACAGTATACATGGTAATAATTGAATAATTAAAGAATATAATGCAGGTGAGTTGTAAACTAATTTAGCTACGAACATCAACATCTTGAACCATGACTATGGGAAATGCTTTTTAAATTAAGCAATTTTTGATAACTTCAATTGCCTTTGTAATTCATTATTCTTCCCTCTTTTCATTTTTTAAAAATCCTTAAAAGCAGACCGCATGCTGAGATTCCATAAAATTTCCCTTTTAATCAGTCTATGATGCTAATGGTCACATTTCAATATCTGCAGTATAAAAGCAGTATACCTCAACAGCTTGGGTTTAATGTTTTACCAGCATAGCATGGGGTAACAGTTGATGTTTTTATTTTACATAAAGGATTAGAATTAACTTTTTGAAAAAATGCTAGACTTCTGACTATGCATATATATTAATTGATGAGGAGGTGAGGAAGAATGTCTTATTGTGATTAAGAACTAGAGCTGAAGCCAACCCAAATTAGTTTTTAGAGGTGTTCAGGTATATGCATAGCAGTGATCAATAATAAACAATGATAAAGTAGAAGGTTTTGTGTTTTTGCCACTACGTCTTAGATGCTATTGCATTGTCAGCAACAGGAACGCGTTATTATAGCAGGACGTATGACAGGGGCAAGTAAGAACAAATGCTGTGATAGAACTTTAGGTATTGAAAGAGAATGTGAGAAGCATCTGGGGCAATAGTACAAAAGGGCAAAGCAACAGAGAAAGAGTCTAAGAAGGATAGCACACTTGGCATGTAACAACATTTTCCATTTTATTATTTATTATACTGGAAGTATGTATGATTTCTGTTTGCTAGGAGTGGTATTAATAGGAATTTCTTTCAGAGAGAAGTGAATAAATCTTTTTTCCTCTAAGCTATAGTGATTAGTGCTCTGAGTTGTTAGGGACTGACGAACTACCCTCTTCTCATCTATTTATTTAGTTGAAGAGATAAGGCTTTTCAAATCAAATTATGGTCTAACATCAGAGATGAACAATTCAGGAAGCTTTCTCTTTTTTCCCTCTAACATGTAATCAAATCTATCTTAATAATTTATAAAGCCCTAAAAGGTAAATATTTACAAGCAGAAATATTTCTGATAAAGTAGCAACATTACTTAAAGAAAGAATTAGCTATAGCTCCTTAGGAAGAATCTGGAACTTGAGTGTCAGTAAACAGATATTCCTGGATGTACCTCTGGCTAGTTAATGACTCCAGACAAGTCATCCAGTACCTCTAAATGATAGTTTTTTAATCTGAAAAAATGAGTGGCTTCACCATGTCTGTGGTATAGAAGGCAATATGTGAGATCCCAGGGTTCTCAGCAGGTGCTTCATCAGTTGCTTGGGAGGCTGAGTGTTAAGGTTTCAGGTAGCTGCCCTCCACTGAGCCTGCTTCTAACAGCTTTTCAGCTTGTATCTGTTATATATATTAAATAATACTAAATTCGAAAATAGTAACCCATCTAAGAAAGTTTGAAAACACAAAGTTAAGATTCAAGATAGAATAAACTAAAAATTTTAGAAATTATATTTTCCTGGGATCAGCAGTTAGTGTAATGTCTATGTCGCTGGACTCCCATGTAGTCGACCGCTGTTCAAGTCCTAGACCCAGTGGCTTGAACTCATGCTGGACATGTGTGGCCAAAATCCTGAGAGGAAAATGGAGGAGAAGGGATTGCGGCATGGCCATCCCCCCTGGGGGATGATTTCTCGCTTTCTGTATCTGTCTTTCTGGCAAGCACATGCACCCTATAGCAAAAACCTCCCCCACTCCAAAAAAAAAAAAAAAAAAAGAAATTATATTTTTCTGGAGGAAAATGACTATCTCTCTTTTTCTTTAACATTTAGCACATACAAGGTACTTTGTGTGTAATTATTTTATGAATGAGATGGTTGTAATATGCAAGCAGGAAGGAAATTCAAAAGCAGAAGGTACTATATTTGTATTGAGATGGCTGCATGTCATTTTTATGTAGCTTGTGATAACCAGTAGTACAGAACAATATGGACTATGTTTGATGGGCAACAGCTAATTTTATTTGGTTTGTGTACATAATCAGAACTTCAATCTAAGGTCAAGCTATATTACTATAAATTCCAGGAAATCTAGATAGAAAAACTGGGCAATTTAGAACAGACTAGAAAAGTAACTCAATTTATCTAGAAAACACATAAGGTCAGTTTGCAATTTCTTTCAATAGAATTGAATACCCTTATATACAGCTTATAAACACATTTAACATTTTCTTTGTGGGGGGATATCTATTATACAACCTCTATTAAATGAAGAGAAGACTCGGAATTTTCTTCTTCGTTAAAAAATGTTTTGTGTGCATATTGCAAAAATAATAAAGGGATATACAGGGTCAGCTGGTGGTGTGGTGGTTAAGTTAGCTGGGTTCCATATGGCTTACTGTGCTGTTTGAGTCCTGGACCTAATGGCTTGAAAAACGGGCCAGGTGGCCAGGTGTGTGCATATGTGGCCAAAATCCTGAAAGGAGAATGGAGAGAATGTGTTGCAGTGTGACCATCCCTCATGGGGAATGCTTTCTCACTTTTTGTTTTCTCTCTCTTTCTGTCTCTCTCTAGGGGAGCAGTAAGCACATGTACCCCCTAACAAATTATATATATATATGTATGTATGTATGTATGTATGTGTATATATATTCTTGGCAAGTATTTCATGCATTTGAATGAATATTCTCAAATAACCAGCTAGAAAAATTTAGAAGTAATTTGACTTAACTTAGGGTAAATTGATAATCTCTGAACTGGAGAAAAATAGGCAAGCAAGAAAAAAAAAATTAGTTGATAAGACTGCACTAAGGAAAACAAAAGTCAAATAACTGATGAGATATTCAACTGCTTAGAGGAATTACCCAGCCTTTATCAAGGTGAAGTCAGCTTTAAGTGGCAGTTTTGTTTTAAAACGGAAATGAGAAAAAGGATCTGAGCTTACAAATGAAGGGAAGATAAATTATCAACAGGCAGAAAAATCTCCCTGAAAATAGCAACCAACTTGTTTTTCAACAGGACTGAAAGGATGAAGAGGAGAAGCAATTTAATGTACTTGGTCATGTAGTTAGTTTCCTTTAGCCTCACTAACAATGCTTGTGAGGAAGGTTCTGGAAACTGAATGAATATAAGTAATGAATCATGATAGGCATTCGTGAAGCACTTTATTCCTATTTCTCCTGGTTCATTGTTTCTTGCTTGACTTTCATGGGATGTTTATAGACGTTTTCATTCTTCTCATAGTCAGTTTCTGATTTCCCTGTTTACGGGGTTGAACAAACCATTAGAAGGAAGGTGGTATAATCTTTGCTTGTTCTTTGTTTCTCCTACATATTGATAAATCAACAGCACTGAATCATGCATGGACTCTCTGGTTTTAAATTTGGCTCCCAGATTACTACTCTATGATACAATGGATAATGGCTGTTTCTGTATTTGAGACAGGCTCTACATTCTCCAGGTTTAATGAGCTCTCCTCTGAACAAATAGTATATATAACATGCATAGGGTAAAGCAGGATAGTTTCAGAGTTCCTACCAAATAATTAAAATGTTCAGTTTTTGTTACCTTTATTTTAATGGTTATTAGAAGGAAAAGATTGTTTTCTTCTGATTTAATTGGTTTACTTAATTCAGTTCTAATAAATAATAATAATGTAGTAACATTCACTATTATCTTCCTCTCTTGCCCTTTATCAGAGTACAGGTAGATCTGATTGATATCTACTATTATATTGAGAACAAAAGAGAATTAATATGCCCTAGTATGTAAACCCCTTAACTTAGGTATGTTGTCTCTACTTTAATCTTTGTTTTGTAGACTCAGAAGGTGAATTAGAGTTGGCTTTAGCACTAGGGCCAACTTGGCCCTAACTTGGAACTAACTTCCAAATTCACTTTGGAAGTTATTGAGATAACACTTGATCAAGTTAACCATTGAGGTGGAAAATATCCAGGGTCAGGAATAGCAATAATTATTATCAAGTTCCCTTTACATTTTAGTGCTTTCCTCTCCTAGCAGCTTCTTCTGCCATAGAAAATATTGTAGTAAACATTTCAGAGTATAGTGTATCAAGACCTATTTAAATCATAAGTACTGACATGGCTACAGTGAATTAGATTTTTAAGAGAATGAAGATTTTCTACTAATAATTCAGCCTCCAACAAATGAGCTAGTGGTAGGGAGCCTCCCTCTGCACCCCCAGCCTTCTCTCTCTCTCTCGGTTCCTGTCTCTCCCTGCTTCTGTCTTCCCTTTTTTTATTGGTAATTTTTCCTTTTTACCCTTTTTTTTAAAAAAAAGGCACAGTTTTTCTCTGACTCTTAGCTCTACCTTTTTTCTTGTTAATTTTTGCTCTGCTCCTCCCATCCAGGCAGAAGAAGTCCCGGGCCTTCAGGACAAGGTTCCACATGGCTACAGTGAACTAGATTTTTCGCCACGCGGTTTTCTATTTTGTGATTTTTTTTAAAGAACAGCAATTACAAATTTTTAATTTTTAAATTTTTTTTTGTCTTTTTTCTCTTTTAGTTGTTTTTCTCTGTTTCGTTTTCCTTTTTCTTGTCTCTCCACCCTCCAATATCCTTTCAATGTGTTTTTAGACAGATCTAAGAGCACTGTAGCTAAACATCCAAATACTAATAGGGTTAAAATATTCCCCACTATCTACTGAATCTGCTGCACCAGCGAGCACAATAGAACAGCAAAGAGATTCTAGATCACCTCTGTTTGCTTGCTCCTGAACATTAAGGCTGAATTTCAAGAATTTGAAAGAAACACAACATCCATCAGATGA
>NW_006160214.1:983909-996835 GCF_000334495.1 Tupaia belangeri chinensis
ATCAATGCAATGTGGGTGGGAAGGGAATGGAGGACAATTTTGGACACTGGAGGTGGTGTGAGAGGAGGGTGGGAAGGGACAGAGGGTCAGAAAGAGGGGTGGAAATAATTCTAGGAACTAGAATTGGAAATTTATTTTTTTTGTAATGTGCATGACTGAGTCACTATGCAGTGTATACTGGATGGGAGATTGCATTTTGTGTGTTGTGATGATGCTTAGGGAAGGAATGTAAATTGAGTTACAAAAAAAAAGTTTCATGAAAAAAAATATATCTATTCAATGACTGCAGTAGGATATGTAGCCCCAGTTAGGTGCTACTTTATAGGATGCGTAAAGTTAGACTTGTGCTCATGGAAATGTGTGCGTCACCTGTATTTGCTATGAAGGTATTTGGATTGATTAGGGTCTTTGGTGATTCAATAAAATGTGTGGGGGGGAAATGGTATAGAAAGCAAACATAGATACCAGAGACAGTGTGGGAGGAGAGCAGGAGGTGGCAGAGGGTAAGAGATAGGGAACCAAGGATGGGGGGAAAAAACAAAACATACAGAAAACAAGAAATGGAAGATCATTTGCTAACAATAACATGTTTGTTGATGTGCTTGATTGAGACAATATACAGTATACTCTGGATGGAAAATCTCATTTTGTATGCCGTAATGATGTACAGTGAATGAATGCAAATAAATAAATTGAAAAAAAATCATAAAATACTGAGGTTTCAATATCATCAGTGGTTTGCAAGGTCCCTAAAGTTCAATTCTTCTTGAATCTCCAAGATTGCAAATGAGATGTATATGCACCTTTGGGGATCTGGGTGAAATATGAGGGACAGAGAGAAACAAAGTCTAGTATTTGCTGTCGAAGGGAAGAGAGTTGGTTGAGAAGCTTCTGGTTGTTGACTGTTAGCTTTCAAAGCAATCGCATGAGAAGGATATGGTAGGAGGAAGCAGAACAGAATTGCAAGAGTCATTCATATTATCGACTTTTAGGGACTTAGTTATAAAACTAAGTGATTTCAGTGGTAGAAAATCACTTCTTAATGAGATAAAAGTAAATCAAGGCATAGAGTAAAGATAGAGTGATTATAAAACTTGATGTGTTAGAGGAGAATGTCTTCATTTATGCCTGTTGTTTTCGTATAATTATTAATAATACCTATGGTATCCATCCTTGAAGACGGTGCAATAAATCCTACCTCCCAGTGTTCACACTCTAGGTAATCTTCTATCATACTGTGTACAGTTGATCTGTCTAATTACAGATAAGGCAAAAAATAATGGCATGTTATTCTGAGAGTAGATTATATTATAAAAGATGCCACAATTCCATCGTGATCTCCCTTAGCCACAAGGGTAAAGCAGATCCCTTGCGAAGAGCAATTTTACGGTGTGAGGAACTGACAAAGCATTCTGCCAACAGCCAGCTGCTATTCATATGAACTTAGAAGAACATCTCACAGCCCAATCAAGCTTTCTGATGACTGCAAATTCATGAGAGGCACTGTGATAGAGCCACAAGCTAAGCTTCTTCCATGGTGCTGAGAAAATGTAGGAGATAATGTGTGTTCATTGTTTTAAGCTACTAATTATGGGATAATTTTTTATGTAGAAATATTTAACAAATATAATACCCATTCTGTTCCTCAAAAGTCCTGATTTAGAAGATAAACTATAAGGTCACCCTGTATAAAGCTGAATATGTTAATCGAAATCTGATTAATGAATTTATTAGAAATTTTTCTTGGGACTAGCAGTTAGCATAATGGCTGTGTTGCTGAACTCCCATGTAGATGATCATAGTTCGAGTCCTGGACCTGGTATCTTAAACTCACACCGGGCACGTGCGTGTGGATGCCTAAGATCTTGAGAGGAGAATGGAGGAAGTGTGGTCATCCCCCTTTGGGGTGATCTTTGGAGTGATATCTCACTTTCTGTCTCTCTGTCTCTCTCTGTCTTTCTGGCAAGTGCATGCGCCCTTAATATCAAAAACCTCCCCCCCCCCAAAAAAAAGGACATTTTTCTTTTCTATTAACAGCTTTCACTTTGACAGTATGCAGACACATGAAGGTTATCAGGACAGAGGCATTTAGTAGTGTGTCAGAGATCTAAATCTGTAGACTCAGAATTATGAAAGACAGTATGATAAAGTAGATAATTGAATTTGCCTGGATTTGATCCTGGCACCACTGCTTACTGGCCTTGAAGTGTTACTTAACTTTTTTCTGCATTGGTTTTATCATGTGAAAAATGGGGATAACAACAGTGCCTCCCTCAGAAGAAATTTTTTTTTTTTTTTTTTTGGGTAAGATTAAAAATGTGTGAAGCATTTATAGTGGTACTTGTCACAGTTAAGAGCTACCTATTACTACTGCAATGAGGAATTAAGTTGCTATTTTTTCTTTGTTCCATTTATATACAGATATTCCCTGTTCAGTGGTATTCTCATTTAGTCATTGTTTTTTATTTCTATTTTTTTTTTGTAGATGTTTTTTCCAGTAGGGCACATGCGCTCGCCAGAAAGACAGAGAGAGACAGAGAGACAGAAAGAGAGAAATCACCCCCCCGGGGGGATGACCATGCCACAATCCCTTCTCCTCCATTCTCCTCTCAGAATCTTGGGCATGCACACATATGCCTTAGTTTTATCATGTAAAAAACGGAGATAACAACAGTACTTCCCTCAGAAATTTTTTTTTTTTTTTTGGTAAGATTGAAAATGTGTGAAGCATTTACAGTGAGTTTAAGCCACTGGGTCGGGGACTTGAACCACAGTCGACTACATGGGAATCCAGCGATGTAGCCATTACACTAACTGCTGGTCCCTCATTTAGTCATTCTTGTGTTCAGTACATATGTTCTTATGGTGTGCTATGTATATAACATAGAAATATGTCTCCTTAAGGAACTTACAAAGTAGCTGGATAGAAATTTCCATATTTTCCCATATGATTTATATTAAATACACTAAATATGCATACATGCAAGTGAATAGATTATTTTTACATTAATTATAGAAATTATTAAAGTCAAGGATCAGATAAAAAAATATAGGCTGGATACAAGGGAAAATGGAAATGAGTTAAGAAAAACTTTGCAGGGATGTGGAATTAGATTGGAATGGGTTTCTGAGCATGAGAAGGCACTTTGAAAGAAATGTAGGAATTAGAAATTCTACATAATGTGTCTAGGTGATTGTCATAGGAGGGAACTTCAAAAGTTTCATGGAAAAGTATAATTAAAGTATGATTATATTTTAGTGCAAAATTTTTTGAAATTTATTGATAACTTTTTCACAATGTGCTTTTCCACGAATGTTTTGAAGACTACTCCATTTCTAGCTTCTTGATCAATTAACTGACATATGGTGAGTATTCAGAAATTATTTGTCAAATGAAGTGTGTTGAGGATGAAGGATAGCAGTATTAATACAGTAAAGAACAATGAGAATCAGAAAAATTGAAAAAGAAAACACAGGGCTAGATGACAGCTAATTTGGTGGGAAGAATTCAACAAGAGATTTTATTATTATTATTATTATTATTATTATTATTATTAATGGAGAGGTTTTTCGCTATAGGGCGCATGCGCTCGCCAGATAGACAGAGAGAGACATAGAGACAGAAAGCGAGAAATCACCCCCCAGGGGGGATGGTCACGCCGCAATCCCTTCTCCTCCATTCTCCTCTCGGGATCTTGGGTACGCATGCACACGCGCCCGGCGTGAGTTTTAAGCCACCGGGTCCGGGATGCGAACCACAGTCGACTATGTGGGAATCCAGCGACATAGCCATTACACTAACTGCTGGTTCCCAACAAGAGATGTTTTGAAGGCATGAGGTTGTAGTTGCTATCAATGTGGGAGAGGCAAATTTAGTGGCCTTTAAAATTGTACTGATAAGTTGAGGCCACAAGGTGACAGATGACTGCTTCATGAATGTGAGTTTGAAGAGAAATTCTCCCTTAAAGAGGTGCAAAGTTGCTCAGGTCTGCATAGGTGTGGGGTGGGAGGTAAGGTAATCAGACACATAGGTAAGGAAAAGGAGAAGGTACAAGAGTTAGTTTAAGAACCATTAGAGGAGAATAAAAGTCTGTATGAGATAGTGTTGATAGTCAATATTATCAAATACAACAGACAGATAGCTCAGTTTGAGAATTAAAAAATGGATTTTTATCTCCATATCCTCACCACTTGTTATCTCTTATCTTTTGATAAAGAAACCCTTGTACACTTATACTGGGAATGTAAATGAATATAACTATTATAGGAAATAGTATGGACATTTTAAAGAAAACCAAAAACAGCACTACCAGAAAATTGGTATCAAAATAATAGTTAGCATAAGGGATGTTAGAAAGAAAACATTTCCTTATTAAATGAGTGTTCAGGAAATATTGATGACTAGAAGAACTGTGCAAAAAGAAAAAGAAAGAATTTGAGGGAAAAAAAATCACTGTATAAAAACAGTGCCCTAGATCTGGAGTTCTAAGACCTCTGTATCTTGGTATGCTGGAGGGTTTGCTGACACTACTTTTAGACTACTCTTGTGTTCACTTTTGTTGAGCCTGGAAATATGGACTTCTTTAAGTTTACAAAATAATCTTATATCATACTTTTGGGACTTGATGGTTAATTCATGTTTTTATATGTAGCAGAAATAGTTTGGAAGTTTACTTTCATTGTAATATACCACCTGGTAGTCAGGTTGCAGAAGAGAAATCATATTACTTCCACCTATGTCTAATGATTGGAGGCTCTAAAGAACTCAATAACTTTGAATGGCCAAATTGACTTAGATCAGTTTTCAACCAGAGTATGTACATATACATTTGAGTAAGGCTGATACAAATATGGCAAAAAAGAATTGCCTAATTGCCAGTACTTTCTTTTTTTCAAAGATTTACTTATTTCATTTTATTTATTAATTATTATTATTATTATTTTAATTTAATCAGAGAAAATGAGAAGGAGAGTCAGAAAGCAAGCTGCAAGTTTCAGGACTCTAACTGGGGTCGGCCATGTGGAAGTACAGTACCTTAACCCCAACATGTTATCTGCTGGCTCCTCTAGTATTTTCTAACGCTTGCTAGTTTACTTTGTAGATTTTGTATTAATTCTAGTTGCTGTCCATGCTCTTACCAATGATGTAATAAATTGCAGATTATTTTTGTGCTCAAAAATAATTGATTTTGTGCTCAACCTTATTATTTTCTAATGAGATGCTAGAAGTCATAATGTAAGCAGAGGCTTAAAAGTGTCTGATTCACTTGTTTTTCAGTAATTCTACTATCATCATGAGAAGGATGTGCCCAGTTTAGCCTGGTGGTCCTAGGAATAACAGATTCATTGGTAAGCCCAGTTAAATTGAGCTAACCTTTAGTAGATTCACAGATATCTGAACAATTGTAATAAGTGACTAGACTAGACAGTAGCACAATAAATGGAGCTTGGTAAAATGCAGGCTCCCACATGGTATAGCTCCTGGTACAAGTCCAGAAAGCTCTCTGAGTATGCAAGGCATATGTGTGTTCATGATCTAGGGATGGCTGAAGGCTGGTGGTGGATTTTTTTTTTCCTTTTTTTTACTGTCCCCAGTATTTAAATATTTATTTATCAAGAGAAACTATTCTTCAGCCCATGCATTTATGTTTCATAGTCCAGGAACATGGCACCAATCCAATGACATTCTTTACATTCCCAAATCATTTTTTACTCTCAAAAAAACCAACCTTCCTCTTCAAAATCTTTCATGGAATCATAATTTCTGTAGAAATCTGTATATGTCTTCTTTCTTGGTTCAGCCACAGCAAACTTATAGAAAGCTGCAACACTCAGGGATTCAATGAATGCTCCAACAATATGAAATTGCAGATGCTTGGCCAGAAGGCCACGCATCTGAGGTTTCACCAAAGCACTGGAAGCCATGGCAGTTACTGTGCCTCAACACCAATGCCCTTCCCAGCTGAAGAAGAAATCAAGGCTGGTGGTGGATCTTGACATCAAAATCCTCTTGGGGTGCTGTCTCTCTCTCTCTCATTCATGTAATCAATAAATAAACTTTAAAAACTTAATAAATGATTATTGGTTTAAGTCATTGAGTTTTCTTGTGCTTTTTGTAGCCTAGAAATTACTAGCAGATACAAGTATGGTAATCTCCATTTATATAATTTAGCAACTAATAAAATATATAAAGTAACTTGTTATTATATCTGGTATAAAATTACATTATTTTTATTAACATAAACTAATATACTGTATAACTTTTTATACAAAAGGAGAGAAACATTTTATTTAGTATGGGTCTTGACTTCAAGATAATACTTCTTTCAGAGTGAGATAATCCAATGAATACATTTCTTAAGATTACCTACTCCCAAGGCTCCACTTCTGTACATTTTCCTCTTATGTACAGTACAGAAAGTCAGTCACTAGGCATTTAGCTACAAACCTTTTGAGAGGTGTAAGTCATGCATAAGGGAGAAAGTAGAATGGATTTTTAATCTGTCCCAAACCTTTGCTAAAGAAAATATTGTTGAGTTTTACTGGGGACTGCATTGTTTTCTTTTTCTTTTTTTTTTTTTTTAGTTTCTTAAAGTTTTTTATTATACATATAATGGCAGAAAACATCACGACTAAGAAAATGTTTTGCAGGCCAGCAGATGGCATAGCAGTTATGTCTCTGTACTCCCACTTGTCCAACCGTGATTTGAGTCCTAGACTCAGTTGCATGAAACTGAGCCTGGCACATGTATGTGCATGCCCAAGATCCCAGGAGGAGAATGGAGGTAAAGGGATTGTAGCATGGCCATCCCCACTGGGGGTGATTTCTCAACTTTTTCTTTCACTATCTCTGTTTCTCTCTCTTGGGCAAGTACATGTTCTAGTTTTATTCTTTTATTTTATTTTATTTTTTTATTATCATCATCATAATCTTCTTTATATTACATTGGATTACATATAACTTTACAGTGTATTACATTGTTTTTTCAAAAGGGAATGCCATGCATGTCATTCAGTACAGAGACATTAATCTCCCCACTTCAACATTCAATATCTTTTCTATGTTTTCCCCAATCATTATTTTTATTATTCTAATTATTTTTTAAAACAGACCATAGAGTGTGGATAGTTGGTATATATTATGTGGATACATACAATACCTTTCTTTCTTTCTTTCATAGCCTGGCTTACTTCACTCAGCAATAGATCCTCCATATCTGACCATTTTCTATCAAATTCCAGGGTCTTGTTATTTTTTATGGCTGAGTAGTATTCCATAGAGTATATATACCACACTTTTCCAATCCATTCATCAGTTTGTGGACATTTAGGTTGGTTCCATGTCTTGACAATTGTGAATAATGCTGCAATAAACATGGATGTGCAAGCGCTTTTCTGACTGAGCATTCTCCTGTCTTTTGGGTAAATACCCAGAAGTGGGATTGCTGGATCAAATGGTAGTTCTATTTGTAGATCTTTGAGGAACCTCCATATTGTTCTCCACAGTGGTTGAACTAGTTTACATTCCCACCAACAGTGTAGGAGGGTTCCCTTTTCACCACATCCCCGCCAACACTTAACACTTTTTATATTCTTAATCTTTGCCATTCTGACAGGGGTTAGGTGGTATCTCATTGTGGTTTTTATCTGCATCTCCCTTATGATGAGGGATGTTGAGCATTTCCTCATATGCTTTTTGGCTGTTCGTATGTCTTCCTTAGAGAGACTTTTGTTCAGCTCACTTTCCCATCTTTTAATCGGGTTAATCATTTTTTTTCGCATAAGGCACTTGAGTTCCCTATGTATTCTGGTTATCAATCCCTTGTCTGAGGCATATTTAACAAAAATGGGACTGCATTGTTTTAAACTTGTTAGAATGATTAATGACAACCTAATAACACCCTAAAGATCATCTATGCATTCACTTCTTTCCCCTGTGAATTAATTTGTGTCTTTTTAAAAATTTGCCACAAAGAAGTTTTATGTTACTAAAAGAGAGTTGAGCCATAACATCGAATAAGCTTGACAGAAGAAAGAAATTTTGGAAGAAAGTCTAAAGGCCATCCAGTGTATTCTCTAAAATAATTGTCTTCCATAAATAAGAGCTTCTTGTGATATTCTTTAAAAATTTTTTTTGTAAGATTTTTGCCATATGGTGTATGTGCTTGCTGAAGAGACAGAGACAAAGAGATGGAAAGAGAAAGCACACCCCATGGGGATGGCCACTCCACAATTCCTTCTCCTTCATTCTAATCCTGGGAGTTGGGGCACACACACACACACACACACACACACACACACACACACACCTGGCATGAGTTTTAAGTCACTGCATCCGGGACTCGAACTACAGTCAACCATGTGGGAGTGTAGCACCTTAACCACTCTGCCACCTGCTGGCCTCATTGTGATATTCTCTTTAAAGCTTTCATAAATATATCAACCATGTAAAATTGAACTCATTATTTCCCTTCTGGAAGAAAAAAAAATAATTCGCATGTTGAATTCTTTATCTGGAGCATATACAAACTTTAGAGAAGAGATAGTTTCTAGTCAAATCATTTGACTCATCAACAATATATTTTGATCTAAAGTTGTTTCAGTAGTCTGAATTACACATTTGTTAAGAAGAGTTTGGCAGGATGCAGCTCTTATTTCTTTGTAAAATTTCCTTGTCTTTGTATTTTAATCTTAATGACTTCTGAAGGCTTCATATGATCATCTGAGAATTGTGACCCAATTGCAACATCTCTCTTTTTTTCTCTGATATTAGAGTATGTTTTTGGAATAAATCCCTTAAGGGATGATGTTTTAGTGTCTGACTAGTTTTGGTTGTCATAATATTGTAACTTTATCCTAAAGCCTGGGAGAAATAAGGAAGTCCCAGAGTTTGAATTGCATATTGCTGACACACATAGAGAGAATCTGGAAGAATGAACCTCGTGTGTTTCTTCTGTACTAGTGGACCAGAAATAAATTGGCTTTGAGGGTGAATGAGACTAAAGTGAAAGCCCACATAGTCCACAACAGTGCAGTAATCTTTGGGATCTATTCTGAGGACCATACTGACCTCTAAAGAAAATGTTAGGATCTCATTCTGTCCATTTCACAGAGAAAGACTGGCATTTTCTATACTTTTGTACCAGTTCCAGCATTTTTGTGGCCAAGTTTTGTGACTGATCCTACTTTTTATTAAATATGGAGGCCTTTGTCTTATTTATATTTAGATAATAGCAGTCTACCACATTTTATAGAATTTGCATTAGATGATGGAACTTGAACTTTATTATCTTTAAGAAAATACAGAGCTTTGACATTCCATATGCATTTATATTCATTTTTCCTATTTAATATTTTCTAGTTATTAGTAGTTAAAAAGTAAGGAGATTTAAAATGCTATGAGTTAATCTGAATTTGAAAATAAGTGAATCATCAGTTGGCTTTCTAAGAGACATAGTCACTGTGAAAACAAGAAGACTGGAGTGTCATTTGTCAATGAATGAAAAATTGTTTGGGTATGAGATATGTACTTTGGGTGAGAAATTGACATCTCTCTTTAGATGAATGGGGGGTCTTCACCTGGAAATGTCTTTTATACTAACTGAATGACATAATGCATAATTATCTGTTACAGTTGTTGATGTGGTTTGTGTGTAGGTTGTGCTGTTCATCTGAAGAACATCCTACTTACAAGGTTCATATAATATAGAATATAAAGAAACTTCATGCCCTAGAGTTTTATAAGTCATTAATCAGTGAATTAAGACAGTTAATCAAGACTTAGACACTGACAAAGATTGTCCCTGAGAATTTTTACCTTGAAAATCTTTAGAAAATGATGGTTTCTGCTTTCTACTTGACTGCCTCAGTAAGCCAATTCATTTTTCTTCAGCAGAAGCTCAAGGTCAATGATATGACTATGTCAGCTTTAAGTGATGTTTTCCCTCAGTCATGTAAGCAGACTTCCATTGATATGACTGATGCAGAGAACAGTACTGTTAAGAAGAAGCCATCAGATTGTCTAGAAGAAAATTAGGTAAAGAGAAAGACTGATAATATTGCAGATTTCAATTTGTCTTCCAAAGAAAATACCTTATATTTAATTAAATATTTGTACCTCAAGATACAATTATATTTTAAAAAATAAATGATGAGTATTGTTCTAAAATGGGAATATACAAAAGAATTGAGTAATGCTATGGTATATTATTCTGGAGAAAGAAATATTTAATTGTATTAATCTTTATAAATTATATAATTTCTGTAATTAATTTCAAATGCAATTTTGCAATTTGTTTTTCCCCTTTGATTCCTTAGGACTTTCCATGGTAGTATATTACTTAGCACCGAGTCATGGAAACTGAATACTTGAAGTCTGGCAGAGGCAAATGTCTCATTAGTGCTGTTGTCTCTTAATGAATGTGCACATTGGATAATCTGCAGAACTGATCAGAAACTGATTAGCCATTTTGAAGTGAGGTAAGTTGGGAATAAAGACTCAACCAGAATAAGGTGATTACATCTGTTTTCAGAAAATGACCTCACAACCACAGACTTACTTATCGAATTTCTCAAGGGTTATGTATAGACTCTTTCAATGTATCACCCCATGCAATTTTTTTTTTTTTTGAGAAGTTTTTGCTATAGGGCGAGTGCACTTGCCAGAAAGACAGAGCAAGATAGAGAGACAGAAAGCGAGAAATCACCCTCAGGGGGGATGACCAAAACACAATCCCTTCTCCTCTATTCTCTCGGGATCTTGGGCATGCACGCACATGCACCCAGCGTGAGTATAAGCCACCGGGACCGGGACTCGAACCGTGGTTGACTATATGGGAGTCCATTACATTAACTGCTGGTCCCCCCACTCCATGCAATTTGAAAAGGAGTTCAGGGACCAGCAGATGGCATGATGGTTACATCGCTGTATTTCCTTAGGGGCGACCTGAGTCCTGGACCTGGCAACTTGAAAGCTCACACCAGAAACATGTGCATGCATGCCCAAAATCCCAAGAGGAGACTGGAGGAAAAGGGATTGTGGTGTGACCATCCTCCTTGGGGGAGGGGGTGATTTCTCATTTCTGTCTCTCTCTCTCCCTGGTGAGTGCACGTGCCCTGTAGCAAAAAATCTCTCTAAAGAAAAAGAAAATGAGTTTGAGAATTGAGTCAAGTTCCAGGAGAATTCAAGCTTCTTAAACCCACTTTACCTTTGATGTATTGGAATTCAGATAGTCCTGAAATTTGTTTCAACTCTATTTACTTTTGTGGAACCTTTCTGGCTTCTAATGCAACAGTGCCAAATTCTTCTTTTTCCAGTGTATTTTGTTTTTTGTTTTTAAGGCAAAAAGAATACCTAAGTTTTGTTGAAAAACATCATATTGGAGAAGTAATTTAAAATAGCCGTCTTTCTCCACAATATGAATGTCTGGCCTAGAGCTTATTATTGGAATATACTTTACATTGAATGGCAAAGTAATAAAAAAATCTATTGGAAGTTGGTGACATTAAAAATAGTGATATTTTGCTTTCATGGCTTCCTTTTCTAAAGAATGATGGCTAAAAGAAAATTATGCCACTTTAAAATGAATTTTATACATTAAGTTGAAAAATAAAAGCAAGGCATTGCTGTAGCAATACAAAATGATACTTCCAAAGAATTTGAATTACCCACAAAGTACTTTTTCAGCCATTCGCTCATATAGCTTCTAAGGCAGTTCTCTGCCTTTGCCACTAAGCTTCAACATACTTTAGGCACAAATCCATGCTGATTTCTATTCATGTGCCAATGACAAGGATAATGAGTACTGAGAGCTATTTGAAATAAATTTAAAAATTGGGAATTGATAATAAAAGTTGATTCCTAGTGAGTAATACAAATTAAAATGTCTAGTAGTTTGGTTTTCTTGGGTCCTCTACATTAAACTTTGAGATATTAAAGTTAATACGTAGAGAAAAAATAAGAACTATAATGTTGAGTTATCAGTAGACAGATTCAGAAGAATAATAATTTAAAATGAGAATTTATACAATAATGTGTAGAACTCTATTTTGAACACTAAAGCAAGATAATTCATCTTATAAATTAGTAATTTATTACAACAGTGCTAATTATGCTATGCTGCTCTAATTAAACTATGCCATGATTAAGAGTCTGTCTGCCTTTCCAATTATAAATAAATATTTCAAGCCATTATCTCAGGATTCCATGCTGTTTTCAGGGAAGAATTTTTCTTCATCAAATACAAATCATACCTTAAATTACGTGAACCTAAATATGCTATCTCCTGCAAGTTTCATTGTAGTGATATGTGGAAATTAAGACAAGAGTTCATAGCCTTAATTCCCTAGTGTTAAACAGAATGGAAAATAAAACAATAAACATTTATGACAATAAGAAAGCTTTTGGGATGAAAAGCATTTACTATGAAGCTTTATTCTGCTTCATGTTGAGCTACTCTTCTCTGCTTACTTTTTGAACTTATAATACCTATAAAGTAGAGCTACAAATATATCCAAACAAGAATTTATTCATAAGAGATCTTATTGTTACAAGCTAGACATATACAGTCTGTATAGACCAAGTGAGAATATCAGAACTGACCACTTAAATGCTTGATTTGTGTTTTAGTTGATAGCATTTAATTCATTCTGGAATTAAATTAATCTATCCCAAATAATATTATAGGGCACAGTGGACCATCCATTTGACCTCATTGAATCATCAAGAATTGTGAGTCCACTGCATTCATGGTACTCTATTAGGCAGTATTTTTCCTTTCAGTTATTATTTATGAAGTACAAAAGTATCTGATATGAAGATTGCTAGGTTTTTGGGGTGAAATGCATAACTCCTAGTCTTCCTTCTTTCTTTCTTTCTTTCTTTCTTTCTTTCTTTCTTTCTTTCTTTCTTTCTTTCTTTCTTTCTT
>NW_006160214.1:997000-1002017 GCF_000334495.1 Tupaia belangeri chinensis
TTCTTTCTTTCTTTCTTTCTTTCTTTCTTTCTTTCTTTCTTTCTTTCTTTCTTTCTTTCTTTCTTTCTTTCTTTCTCTCTCTCTTTTTTTTTTGGAGAGGTTTTTGCTATAGAGCACATGTACTTGCCAGAAAGACAGAGAGAGACAGAGAGAGAGAAAGCAAGAAATCGCCCCCCAGGGGGAATATAACTCCTAGTCTTTTTGAACTCACAAAATAATTTGAAAGTTTGACAAACAGACACTTGTTCTGTATACGTATTTTTGGAGTGAGAGTATGAGGTATTTTGAGAATAGTAAAAGGAAGAATACTGTTTCAACCACAAGGAGTAGGGCAAGAGGTGCCAACTTCTAGAGGAGATGCCAGTCTCCTTAAATTTTTAAAAAAGTCAAAGTGTTGAATAGTTTAAAAAAAATAAAGGAAGGATAGGCTATGGAGGGAGTCACCAGGGCCAGAGAATTATATAGGCAAAAGAAGAGAATAATATTAATGACTAATATGTATTTAAATTCTTGCTAGATGTCCATTGTCTCCTGGTTTCTTTTAATTAATCCTTCCAAATAGTCCTCATAATAAATGGATGAGGTAAATAGTATCATCCCTACATGAGGCGACTGAAATTTTAAGAGACTAACTTGCCAAGGGCAAACAATTTATGCATTGTTAAGCTGAGAATTAAACCTCTATTTGTATGCCTCCACAGCCTGTGCTGTCAATGATTACTCAGCTGCACAACATGATGTGTTAAAAGAACTATGTGTTGTTTTGAACTAATTTATTCATTTATTACCTAAATATTTACTGATCCAAGCATTGTACTAGGTCCTAGGGATACAAAGTATATTCAGAAATGGTCTCTTCCAGAGAGAGCTTTTAGTTTAATAGGATAGATATGGCCAGGTAAGCAGTAACATAAGCAAATAGTATATTTAGGTGCTTTGTTATGGTATATATGAGATCTGGTAAGGGGGTAAAGTTTTAGTAGGTGTGTGGAGTCAGTGGAAGATCAATAAACAAATTAATTGAGGAGGTGACACTACCTGAGTTTTGAAAATGGGTATAGAAAAAGGAAGGAAGGACATTCCAGGTAATGAAACAAATTGAGAAAAGCCATGGAGGTAGAAAATAGCCTGGATTTAGAAGCAATCATTAGGCTTCAGGGAGTGGCATGATCAAATTTTGAAAGAAGAGACAAGAAAAAATATTGGGGGAGTAGAATAAATAGGACTGGGTTATCTTGGAAGGTGGGAATTAGAGGAACAGAGAAGTATATGACTCCTAGACCTGTATTTGTTATTTGGGTGGCTGGTGATTGCAGATTCCAAAAGAGTGAGTATGATAGGAAAAACGTAGCTGAAGTTGAGTTGGAGAGAAATAAAAAAGATAGTAAGTTTCATTTTATATATATTGAGTCAGGCAGAGATATCCATGGGATACTAGCCTGGACTTTAGGACAAGGTCTTGGTTGAAGATCTAGACTTGTCGTTATGAATGTGCTTGCTTTGGCAGCACATATACTAAAATTATAGTTATAAGCACATAGAAGGCCCTATTTGAAGTTATGAAATTTCTCTGGCGAGATGTCAAAAGAGAATAGAATAGGATTGAGCATAAAACTGTGAAATACACCAATATTTCAGGAATGGCTAGAGGAATAAGAGCCTAAATATGAAAAGATCTTTAAAAGTTCATGGAAGGGTTCAGTAGGTGGTGTGGTCATTAAGTCACTGGATTCCCACACGATGGACCACAGTTTGAATCCTTGAACTGGAGGCTTGAAAATCACACTGGTCACATGTACATGCAGGCCCAAAATCCTGAGAGGAGAATGGAGGAGACGAGATTGTGGCATGGCTATCCTTTGTGGGGGGAAATTTATCATTTTCCCTCTCTCTGTATCTCTCTGCCACTCTCTGGTGAGTGCACACACCTTATGGCAAAAATTTAAAAACCAAACCAAAACAAAAACTTATGGAAAATGTACATTACAAAAAACCATGCATATATGTCTAAAAATATTGGAGCCAAAATTTTCCCACAAGCTTTCTGAATTATTCTCACAGATACTGGAAAGGAATGGTGAAATACATAGTCAGATAACCAAGAGAGAGTAATAACATTGCTGTAAAATTAAAAGAAGAGTTTAAAGAAGATGAAAGAGGTCTCGAGTTTCTAAATACTCCAAGGTCATAGACGATGAAGTTTGCAAAGAGTTGTTAGAATTTAAAATGTGTGTGATGGCAGCTTTAGTGAAATAGTCAAGTTGTGAAAAGAGAAGAATCATTGAAATACTTACTGCTGGAACTAGAGAGGATCTGACTCTAGGGTCATATATATATGGGGCCCAACAGAGATCAGACGGTAGTGTCATCAGTGTGCATGTGTGGTTTTCTGAAGGAGCTGTCAGCAGCCCAAGTAGAGAAGCCTGATAGTTTAGTTACTCCAAGATCTAGAGTATGCTGAGTGACTATGGCAGAAAGATAAGAGGACTAGTGTCAATACTGAGAGTACTAGGAAGAAATTATTTTAAGGACTACATTATGGGGTTTGGGGTTAGTGAGGGAAAGAAGCAAAACCATGGGGAAGGATGATGAGGAATGAGGATAAAACAGAAGGATCAAGCATCTGAAGAGCCTTAATAAAGGCTTACCTTAGTCATTAGCTTCTGAGTAGCCACTGGCCTGTAAGTCTAGGCTGGGTACCCACTATATAAACCCATGTACTATCTACTTCTTCTATCATAGTTCTTTCCTCTAATTCCTTATTTAGTTGATATCACGAGCACCAGCCCTGTGAGGACAAGGGCCTTGTCTATTTCATTCATCATTATTTCTCTAGCATTCTATTTAATGCCTGCATAGGTAGGTGGCTGAATGAGTAAACAAATACAAGAAGACAGTATAAGAGAAAGACTAGAGTTTGTACCCAGAGACTAATATTTTGAATTTAAGGTTTCAAAGGTGGTACAGTTCTGGTTGATAACAAGATCTATGCTGTGGTTGAAGTGGATAGAGGATAGCTGAAATCCAGCAAGTCATGAAGATGTGAGAAAATGGAATTAGGTGGATCATCTGCATGGGTTTTAAGGTTGCACAGAATCTCAGAAATACTGGAAGTAAAAATGAACCTAGGACATAGTTCTCAATAAATGGGGTAAATAAGCTGAAGTTCAGTAGATGAGAGCAAGGAAAGAAATAATGTGGCACACTGGAACCAGCAGCTAGCGTAATGGTTATGTTGCTAGACTCCCATGTAGTTGACCGCAGTTCGCGTCCCAGACCCGGTGGCTTAAACTCATGCCGGGCGCGTGTGCGTGTGTGCCCAAGATCCTGAGAGGAGAATGGAGGAGAAGGGACTGCGGTGTGGCCATCCCCCTTAGGGGGTGATTTCTCGCTTTCTGTCTCTCTGTCTCTGCCTGTCTGGCGAGCACACACGCCCTAAAACAAAAACCTCAAAAAAAGAAGAAGAAGAAGAAGAAGAAGGAGGAGGAGGAGGAGGAGGAGGAGGAGGAGAAGAAGAAATAACGTGGCACGCCATAATGGCACAGCCTTGAAGAGAGAAGGAATTGGTCCTGAGGGTGTAAGTGCCCATGAAGGCTGTCTCAGAAGTATGGAGTGTGGGCTGAATGAGTTGAGTAAGGTAGGCAGGGCAAGTAGTGTCTAAATGGCAGAGTCTTATAAGTCAAGATAAAATTTTTTGGATTTTATACCACAACTATTTTAATGTAAAAGGTACAAAAATATCCTCAGCTTTTAAAATACATTGAGACAATGTTGGAAATGTGAGATAGTGAAAAAAGGATGACAGGATTTAAAGAGTGGACACTGGGTATCTAGACCACCTTTTCCTCTTTTACCTGTTCCTAACTGTGTGAGTCAGCAGAGTTCTTAACATTTCGTGTTGGAATGAAGGCATTTGATTATCTGATTTTGAAATTACTTTTCTTGGCTCACAATGTTCTATAACTTTGCATCATCCTACCTATTCAGCATTCTCTCTATAAGGGGACTTCAAAAAGTTCACAGAAAAATGGTATTAAAGTATGAGTTTATTTTGGTAAAAAAAGTAGTTTTTTTTTTTAATAATACACATTTTCCATGAGCATTTTAAAGACCTTAATATGACCTATCAGGATAATATATAAGATATTCTAAGAATATTCACTGCTCATATTGATTTTGACACTTTTTTCCAATTTATTTATTTGCATTCATTCACTGTACATCATTACAGCATACAAAATGAGATTTTCCATCCAGAGTACACTGTATATTGTCTCAATCAAGCACATCAACAAACATGTTACTGTCAGCAAATGATCTTCCATTTCTTGTTTTCTGTATGTTTTGCCTTTCCCCCCCCATCCTTGATCCCCTAACTCTTACCCTCTGGCATCTCCCACTCTCCTCCCACATTGTCTTTGGTATCTATGTTTGCTTTCTATACTGTTTTCCCCCCACATTTTATTGAATCACCAAAGACCCTAGTCAACCCAAATACCCTCATAGCAAACACAGGTGACTCACACATTTCCATGAACACAAGTCTAACTTTACGCATCCTATACACTAGCACCTAGCTGGGGCTATGTATCCTACTGCAGTCATTGAATAGATATACATTTTTTTTTCCTGAAACTTTTTTTTTGTAACTCAATTTACATTCCTTCCCTAAGCATCATCACAGCACACAAAATGTGATCTCCCATCCCGTACACACTGCATACTGACTCAGTCATGCACATTACAAAAAATTTTCCATTTCCAGTTCCTAGAATTATTTCCACGCCTCTTTCTGACCCTCTGTCCCTTCCCACCCTCCTCTGACACCACCTCTGGTGTCCACAATTGTCCTTCATTCCCTTCCCACCCACATTGCATTGATCACACGATTTCCTACATAACCTGACTACTTTCAAAGGTGAGTTCCCTCGTTACTACTAAGAAAACCAGTTTTAACTTAAAGAAACGCCGAGGAAGTTTGCTTAAAGCCAGGAAACAGGTTAGGATTCTGTTCAAA
>NW_006160214.1:1002755-1007519 GCF_000334495.1 Tupaia belangeri chinensis
TCTCTGTTAGCTTCGACATTATGAATGCTCTAAATTCCTTATCAGACATTTCCATGATTTTTACCGAACTGCTTGTGGATGAAGAAGAGTTACTATTTTCCCTTGGAGGAGAGGTATTTTCTTGTTTTTCCATATTTCTCTTCTGAAGGCCCGGCTTCTTCTGCTGCTAGCTCATTTGCTGGAGGCTGAACTATTAGTAGAAAATCTTCATTCCCTGAAAAATCTAGTTTATTGGATCCATGTGGAACCTTCTTCTGAAGGCCTGGCTTCTTCTGCCTTGGTGGGTGGACCAGAGCGATAATTAACCGATTTTGACACTTTTATTCATCTTTTCTTTTTTTGAATATCCTACACATGCCTATGTAAATTCCAATTTAAATTTCATTCCTCTATGAAGCCTTCTCTGCTTATACCAATGCTCACTTATTGCTTTCCTTTCTGCTGAATTAAAGCTGCTTTGAAGTTCTATTCCATCATTATTCAGTACTTATTTACTATCTCATAGTGTTCAATGTTTGATGTGGTCACAGGCAATAAAATAAAATGCCTAATTATGTAAACCAGGAGATTTGAGCTTCAGTTTATTTTGCAACTTATGTACTCTTGTGCAAGATATTTCCTCATCTTTAAAATGAAGAGGTTGGACTATAGGAAAGTTGTCTTAGTTTAGGTACCACCTGAAAGCAGAGGAAGAAATGGGGCTTGTGTGCAGGTGGTTAATTTGAGCCAGACATGATAGGGAGCAGGAGGAAAGGCCTGGGAGCGGAGGACAGAGAAGGAGAAAAGGCCAATATAAGGGAACATTACTGAGGTTACTGCTGGGAGCAAAGGAGTTTGATTCTGTTGGGACCTCCTGAGAAGCACACAGAACGTCTCCAAGAATTGCCTGCCCAAAAGGAGAGATGGGAACATTTGTCCATCAGCCACATCTCCCACCAGTCCAAGACTGCCTGTAGGGGTGAGCATCTGAGCTGTACTCAGAAGTTGCTGAGCTGAACTTCCTGAGGGCAGAAAGCCAGGAGACACAGCACATCTCTGAGGTGAGATACTGTGTGTGAAGTCCAAGACACTTGTTGAGATATCCACCCACCCATCGCTGAAATCAGAGGAGAGCCTGAGAGGAAGTGAATCAGTGTCCTAGACATTGCCAGTTTTAAAATTCTGTGAAACATGACACATTCCTAGATAAACTTTACATTTTAATATCACAGGATAGTATGGCTTACTTTCGGAATGTTAAGTTTCTGTTCAAAGCTGAGATATGACTCAGTAAACAAGAGCACACAGATCTCCTAGGTTATCTTGGAAGTTTGTTATCATCAACTGTACTAGTACTTACCAAACATCTATCCAAAGGAAGAAATTAAAATCTCTGTAGGTTATTTAAAGTGAAACAATGAACAACTTTAGCAGGAATTTTGGAAATGATTTGAAATAATAACTCAGAGTGACTTCTTTTAAATTGGCAAAATCCCTAGGGAGATTATTTAGATACTAAATAGATGTAGAACTGGAGTATGATTAAAAATTACTTAAGAAATAGGAACTACACTAGAGATCATTGTAAGGAAAATCTGCAGAATGAGAGTACATCAAATGCTATTTTACTGGTAAAGAAGTATGTCTTGGACAGCTCCAGAACTGGTAAATGACCCAGAGGAAACTATTCCTAGGCAAACAGACACCACATAGGAATGCCACTATTGATATTTCTCCAAACCCCAAGACAATACTTTCCTGCTTTCCCTTCTCTGAAGATTCTATTAAGTTTGAATTTCTGTCACCTCATTTGAGGATTTTTAATTTCAGGAGACTTCAAGTGCTAAAAGAAATGGAGCTATGAAAATCTTAATTTCTTGGCCGACACATGCTAGTCTATTGGTTCTCTTAAAATCTTGTCCAATTTAATACCTTTTCTTGGTTTAGAAGGGCTAATAAAATATTCTTTGGGGAAAGAGATAGTACCCAGGACTTAACTTCTGCTCTGTCAAGTGAGTTTGTGGTTTCCATCTAGTCTCAGTCTCTCCACATTTTGCTCCCATCTCCATGGGTCCCCGAAAGAAACCTCCAGGTCTTTGATCTAACACTGCTTTTATAATAGTGTTTAATTGTCAGGTCTTAGGACTGTGTATGGGAGGGGAGATGGAGAGAGAATGAATAGTCTCCTGCCTGTTCCCCTGAACTTTCTGGTTTTTGCTCTCTGGGAAGCCAGACTGAGCACCATCCTAATAATGTCCTATTATCCTTGGCTATGTCAGCTGAAACTGACTGCCACTACTGCTTTTCTGCCTTCCAGAGTGTCTTTGATAGTAGCCATCCTCCCAGTTGCCACACTGGAAATATGAAGGTCATCTTGAAATTTTGAGCCCTCTATTTCCTCTGTCTCACTCACATTCGAAAATAACAAAACCTTTTAAATTCCATCTTTTTAATATTTCTGGACTTTCTTCCATCTTCATTCTCAAAATTAAAGCAAAGTTTAAATGTGCTTTTCTCTTTCTTAGATTCTGGAAATTGCTACCTGGAATTCACTTACCATCTTGCCTCCTCAATTTTTCACAGCCAGATAAGAGAAATATTTTCAAAGGACTAATCTGATTGGCTTGCTCCCTTGATTAAAAATCCTGTCGACAGCCCCCTTTTATCCATATATAACACTGATGACCCTTCATCATCTGACCATAGCTTATTTTTCTAGATCCCTCCTTTGCTGATTCCCCACTTGACAATTAAAAAAAAAATTGCCAGAGATACAGAGACACAGAGAGACAGTGAGAAAGTCAAAAAGAAATCCCCATGAAGCAATCGCT
Source organism: Tupaia belangeri chinensis (assembly GCF_000334495.1). Taxonomy (NCBI): domain Eukaryota; kingdom Metazoa; phylum Chordata; class Mammalia; order Scandentia; family Tupaiidae; genus Tupaia; species Tupaia belangeri. Next base: position 1,005,566 of record NW_006160214.1, read on the forward strand.
TCTTCTCCATCTCTCCTTTCTGATATTTTGGGCACGTGCATGCATGCACATACCACGAATGTTTCTCAAACCTCTGAGTCCAGGACTTGTACCATGAAATCAGCCATATGGGATCTAACCACCTAACCACCATGCCACTGGCTGGCCCCCCACTTTGGACTTTAAGCTTCAGCTCCAGTGTATTTATTTATTTATTTATTTATTTATTTTTGAGGTTTTTGCTATAGGTCGCGTGTGCTCACCAGAAAAACAGAGAGAGACAGAGAGACAGAAAACAAGAAATAACCCCCCAGGGGGGATGGCCATGCTGCAATCCCTTCTCCTCCATTCTCCTATTGGGATCTTGGGCATGCACGCACACGCGCCCAGCATGAGTTTAAGCCACTGGGTCTGGGACTTGAACCACCGTTGGCTACATGGGAGTCCAGCGACATAGCCATTATGCTAAGTGCTGGCCCCAGCTCCAGTGTATTACTTGTGGTTCCTTAAGCAGACTGGACACACAGTCACATACATTTGTTATAATTGCACCAGAGATTCTATTGAGTTAGATGTACTGCCTGCTTTGTCATCTACACCAAGTAATAAAAACAGAAAATAGCTCAGTCAGAATGGATATTGGATATGAACAACTAGCTAAATACCCATCTTGAGAAGCCCCCTGTATACCCACATTAGCACTTATTACAGTGTACTGTTATCTTGCTTTGTAGAGTAGAAGCCTCTTGCACAGAGAAGGTGTTTATGCTGTATTTCTGGCTATGTTGTAGAAGCTCATATGCGTTTTCAATTAATTTAATGAATGAATTCAGCAACTAAATTACAGCTCAGGCATCTATTTGTGAAATCCTGTCCCTCATCCTGTTCTAATGATGTTTAGACACTGGGGGAAATGAAAAAGTGTATCTTCCTGTGGTGAAATAGATTATCATCTATACATTGAGTATACCCAGGTTTGTTTCTCACTTTATTTTGTCCTTCCTCAGACACTGCTAGAGTGAAATGATAGATAATGTTACTACCTTATGAATATTACATACTATAGCTTACTTTGTGGGAGTTTTTGTTTTTCCTTTCATCAATTTGATTCTTGGATGGCTAGACCTTCAGATATTCGATAAAGCAGGACATGATGGGACTGCATAAAAGACAAAGTTTGTTTACTAGTACAGTTCTTGTATGAGTTGTTAAGTAAAGTAGGACTATAATGATAAATTCTTGTTTATCTTAGGTGATAATATTGCCTATCCTACATGTTGTCTGGTAACCTTGACGCTTCCCTATCAAGAGATGGAGTTTATGTACTCTGCCTTTGATATGTGTCCCTTGTAACTCCTCAACCAATAGAGTATAACTGAAGTGAGGCTTGATGACCCCAAAACTAGATCATAAACATATAACACTCTTCTATTCCCTTGGAATGTGTGCTCTCAGAAGTAGGCTGTCGCTCTCTGCTGTTTGCTCATCTCTTCAGATTTGATGTCTTTCCAGATGAGGCCCCAGCCATCATAGAACAGAGACTAACTGTGTTGGGACCGGTGGATGGCATAATGGTTACGTCACTGGACTTCCACTTAGTCAACCTGGGTTACAGTCCCCAACCCGGCAGCTTAAAACTCACACAAGCACACACACAATGCGTGTGTGCCCAAGATCCTGAGAGCAGAATGGAGAAGGGATTGCAGTATGGTTATCCCCGCTGGGGAGGTGATTTCTCGCTTACTGTCTCTGTCTCTGGTGAGCACACATGCCTTATAGTAAAAATCTCTCTAAAACAAAACAAAACAGAATTCCTGACCCCCCACATCTCTAAACATTGTGTAAAGATTATTTTTTAGGTCCCCAAGTTTGGGGTGGGTCAGTTTGTTAAGAAGAAATAGGTAACTGGAGTAGATATCTATTCCTCTATTCTTTTTTTTTTTTTTTTTTAAGAGATGTATGCTTTAGGGACTGT
>NW_006160214.1:1007538-1008372 GCF_000334495.1 Tupaia belangeri chinensis
AGACGAAAGCGAGGAACCCCCCCCCCCCCAGAGGGCATGGCCATGCCACTATCCCTTCTGCCCTGTTATTCTTGGGATTTTGTGCATGCATGCATGCACATGAGCCCTGTGTGAGTTTAAGCCACCAGGTCCAGGACTCAAACTGCAGTTAACTACATGGGAGTCCAGAGACATACAGCATCTGCTGGTCCCTATTCCTCCATTTTGTAAATGTAGTGATTGAAGTCTAAAAAGGTATGCTTGAAACTTAAAAACATTTCCCTTTCTCTTACATTTTATTTAATGTTCCCAGTCATATTAATAACATCCTTGTGTTGACTTGAATTTCTAAAATAAATTCCATCTATGGAGATATAAATGAAGATAAAAAGAAACAAGAATGTATTTTTCATCATCTTTTCCCTCTCCTGGGCCATTTCAACTCTAAGGAAGCAAAAAAGGGAAAAAATATGTCAAATTAAATGGGAGGGAAGATACATATTTCTGTTGCGTGTTCTAAACTCTTCTAATATTTAACACCCCATTTCTACATGCTTCATCTTTTTAAAAGATATATCATTTTTTTTTGGACCAGTAGTTAATGTAATGGCTATGTCGTTGAACTCCTATGTAGCTGACCGTGGTTTGAGTCCTGGACCTGGTAGCTTAAACTCATGCTGGCATGTGTGGGTGCGTGCCCAAGATCCCGAGATGAGAACGGAGGAGAAGGGATTGTGGCATGGCCATTCCCCCTTGGGGGTGATTTCTCACTTTCTGTTTCTCTGTCTCTCGCTGTCTTTCTGGCGAGTGCACGCGCCCTATAGCAAAAACCTCTCCAAATATATATATATATAT
>NW_006160214.1:1008468-1011561 GCF_000334495.1 Tupaia belangeri chinensis
AGAGAGAGAAGTAGAGAGAGAGAAAGAGAGAAAGGAAGAAAACCACCAGGTCTGGGATTCAAATTGTGCCCAGCCATATAGAAATCCAGCACCTTAACCGCCATACCACCTGCCAGCCCCTCCCTAAATATTTAAATACTCCCTACCCTCTCACAGTTAAATGGAATCTTGTGGCTGGGTCTGGCCCGTAGGCTGTGAAGGGAAGAAGTGGTTCAGTGGGAACCATTAAAGCTGTCATTGGGCCAGAAGGGCCTATAGACAGGAAGCAACCTAAATGGCTGAGCCACCATGAGTACAGTCATACCACAGAGCCACTAGACCTACACTGGACATATGGCCCCTCTGTGTGTTAAACTACTGAACTGGGGTTATTTTAAAGATATAACCTTGAGACCAGCAGTTGGCATAATGGCTATGTTGCTGGACTCCCTCGTAGTCAACTATGGTTCGAGTCCTGGACCAAATGACTTAAACTCATGCTGGGCACGTGTTACATGCTTGCCTAAGATCCCAAGAGGAGAATGGAGGAGAAGGGATTGTGGGATGGCCATCTCCCCTGGGGGATAATTTCTCGCTTTCTCTCTCTCTGTCTTTCTGGCGAGCGCCCTCTAGGAAAAACCTCTCCAGAATATATATATATATAACACCTACCTTTACTAACACAGGTGATGTCAGTTGTAACTACCATCAGTATGTCCAATTGTCCAATTACCACCATGAAGTCCCCAGTGGACAAGCCATACCCATGCACGCACAGCCTTTTAGTTTATTGTTTTTAAACATAAATTGGTGCTAAGAGATCATCAAATATTTAGGTAAATGATTCCATATTAATGAGAGATTGACTCTAAATTTAAAAACCAGATCTCAAAGTAAACAGAACCAAAGCAATAAACAAATGAAATAATCAAAAAGAATGTAGTTTGTAATATTAGAGGAAAGTAAGGGATATGTTACCCATGAAACAAAAACAGGTTCCTTTTTTTAAAAAAAAGAACAATAAGATAAAAAAGATCAAGAAAAAGCCTTTGGGAATAAAAAGTAAAAGTCAAACAGCTGAAATTAAAGTTCAAACTAAAGGCTTGAAAATAAAGTTAGAAAGATCTTCTAGTGAGAAATGGAAAAGAGGAAAAATGGTAAAATTAGACAAGGAAGTGAAGGAATGAGGTACTGAAAGAGTGCTAAATTCTTTCATCGCAAAATAAAATCTGGATAACACTATTTGAACTCTCTTAAATAAAAATTTTTGGTATAAGTGAATCTGTAAAAATAAAGGGTAGCCAGAAGAAATAATGAAGTGTTTCGTAAGGGAGACTTAAGAAAGATGCTGTGCAGAGGATTGCTAATCCTCATGGGAAGTTTTTTTAGTCTATTTAACTTTTAAAACTAGGTATATGGCATTAATTGAATAAAAATATTTTTAAAAATAAAAATTTCTAATATCTCTTTCCTTCTCCTTTTTTAAAATTTTGGAAATAACTTTATTCTGAATCAGCTAACATTTATTCAGTGGACATGATTTACCCAAAAAAGAATAAGTGGTAAAAAAATTTTTAAAATTTATTTATTTACATTCATTTACTATACATCATTTACTATACATACGTTCATTTACATTAATTTACTATACATCAAAATGAGCTTTTCCATTCAGAATACACTGTATATTGGCTCAGTCAAGCACATCAACAAACATGTTATTGTCAACAAATAATTTTCCATTTCTTGTTTTCTGTACATTTTGATTTTTTACCATCCTTGATTCCCTATCTCTCAGCCTCTGTCATCTGCCACCCTCCTCCCACACTATTTCTGGTACCTATTGTTGCTTTCTATGCCCGCCCCCCACATTTTATTGATTCACTAAAGATCTTAATTAATCTATATATTTTCAATAGCAAGCCCAGCTGATTTATACATATCCATGAATACAAGTCTGACTTTAGGCATAAACTTCAGTGAATAGAATGAACATACTATAAAGTAGCACCTAGCTGGGGCTATATAGCTTAATGTAGTCATCAAATAGGTATTTTTAATGCACATTATTAATTTAAAGAAAAAAAGTTTTCATGGTTTTTTTTTTTCCTGAAACACTTTTTAAAAATTAATTAATTTACGAGAAGAAGATTCCTCATGGCTCCTGTGAACTAGATGGATCTAAGGGAACTGTAGCTAAACATCCAAATACTATAAGGGTTAAAATATTCCTCAATATCTATTAAATCTGCTGCACCAGCAATCACAACAGAACAGCAAAGAGATTCTAGATCACCTCTTTCTGCTTGCTCCTGAACATTCAGACTGAACTTCAAGAATTTGAAAGAAACACACCATCCATCAGATGAGAAGAAATCACCACCGGACCACTAGAAATATGGGAAAACAAGAAAATACCTCTCCTTCAAGGGAAAAGAATAACTCCTCTTCATCCACCAGCAGTTCAGTGAAAATCATGGAAATGTCTGATAAGGAATTTAGAGCATTCATAATGTCAAAGCTAACAGAGATGGAAGAGAAGAGAGATAATGAACTGCTAAAGAGAAAGGAGAAAGAAGTTGACGAGTTCCAGGAGATGAGGAAATTCTTGCAAGATCTAAATGAAGAACTACACACTTTACAAGAGAATCAAACAGAATTGTTAGAAATGAAGGCTATAATACAGGAAGTCAAAATCTCCCTTGAAAGTATTAAAAGCAGACTAGATCATACAGAAAATAGAATCTCAGACGTAGAAGAGAAAATGGCTGGCCTAGAAAAATCCACCATGAAGACTGAGAAAATGGCCCCAATATTTGAGAATAATGTATGAGAAGTACTAGATACCATCAAACATCCAAACATCCGGATAATTGGTATTCCAGGAGGTGAAGAGACCCATAAGGGAATTGATAATCTATTCCATGAAATCCTGCAAGAAAACTTTCCAAACCTAGAGAGGCATTTGAAGATCCAGTCCCAAGAAATACAAAAGACCCCAAATAGAGTCAACCCAAGAAGATCTTCTCCAAGACACATTACAGCCAGGTTGACCAGAACCACAGACAAAGACAAGATACTAAGATTGGCAAGAGAAAAACATCAAGTTACCTA